>NC_138785.1:13767894-14290394 GCF_965178545.1 Coloeus monedula | reverse complement strand
AGTATAATCTCACCATCAGGGACAGATGCAAGTGCTCTTGGACTTCTTTCAGAGACTGCACACAGAAGCACATTCCTGTGAGACAGACCCACACAAAGCCAGACTTTATCAGCTCCCCTGGTAAAGGAACTGCTTGTTCCACCCCTGTGGTTCTGGCAGCAGTAACCCAAAATTACTTCTACACCCAAAGAACTCTATTTGCACAAGACAGGTGAGGAGGTGGAAGGATCAAACCACTTTCCTTTGGAAGCGACACAATGCTAGGGTGGTTTCCATTGCACTGGTGGTGAGCCCATTTTCACTATGAGGCACTTTTACACTGCCATTGATGTCATGGGGCTGAAAAAAAAGTAAAAAAAAAAGAATAGTCCAACAGGAAAATTCAATGTGAGCTTTCTGGCTTTCCTGGCTACATTGGAGCAGAGGCTACACAATCACATTTATGCCACATTCCAATCACTTGATCTAAGCATTAGTTGCCAACAACCTCGGTGGAAAGCAGAGGCTCATAAGGATTGCTGCAGAACTGCTTTAGTCCAAGGTAACTTAGCCCAGGATCATTTTAAGTATGCACTGTACTGCATGAAGTTGTGATGTAGAAACAAATGGGTTCCTTTTCCCCAGCAGTCACAGACTTTAGTTTTGAGACTGGCTCCAGCCAAACTGACTCTGAATCTCCAGCAGAGCTTTGCTGAAATCAGCAGAGCACTGCGTAGGAGATGACAGTTCAGCTTGGTCTTTGAGACTGGGGCTGAAACTCATGTAAAGGAAGACAGAAAAATAGTGACTCTTAAAACATGTTATTAAGTCTAAGCATTTACTGGATAATAAATTATTTGCTAAAACTCCAAGACGAACTGGAGCCTTATCATGATTTTACTGTTAATTCAATCATTCTGGAGTTCTTGATGTTAAGTTAATTAATTGTTGTTGGCATAATTATAAAATATCTTCAGTTTTATAGTGGATATAAAGTTCTGAAATATAAATTGAAGACACCTCACATTTTTAATTGCTGTTCCTTAACCTTTAAGGCATGTAGTTTTGTGTGGTTTTGTGAAGCATTTTTCCATAACATAGAGGACACTATCTGAGATATTATTTATCAGGCAACTGAACAGGAAGTGCTTTGCCTACTTACTTTTCCCTGTTTGTCCCTCTGTGACATACATACCTATATCCATGGCAGATCATCCTGTTTTGACACTCAGATATTACAAGTATGGTCCCCATTTATTCCATTTTGCCCTGGGCAGGCACAGCCAGCCAGTGCATCACCCCAGTGCCTCTTTCCCAAACTGTTCCAGCAATGCCTTACA
Organism: Coloeus monedula; assembly: GCF_965178545.1. Lineage (NCBI taxonomy): Eukaryota > Metazoa > Chordata > Aves > Passeriformes > Corvidae > Coloeus > Coloeus monedula. Next base: position 14,289,075 of record NC_138785.1, on the reverse strand, counting down.
GGAAAGGAGTCAGGTTGGCTTCCAGGAGATTATCAAGTCTTGGCAACAGCTTAGTAGTGGTGAGACAGCCTGAGTCTTATCTCTGTCAGTGCTTCCTAGGAGATGACACTTTATTCTTCCTTTGGTTGCACCAATACCTGAAGGATACTTTCAAAAGCCAATCATTATGCATGGGCTTTCCAAAAACCTCCATTGTCTACACCTTGCAATGGTCACACTGGGGTTCAGAGGCATTATTCCCACTGTCCTTCCACAATGATGTCACAGTAAATATCTCCCCATGTGCAGATCATTCTCCCTAACTAACTCAGAGCATTGGCAACTTCCAGCTTTATTGGAAGGCACCCCACAATCCTTTGGGGACCCAGCCTTGTTTCTGGAAATCTTGCCACTGTAATGCCACACATCTCGGAAGGAATTGCTTATCAAGGAGGATGGAAAGCTGAAAGATTTCTAAAACCCATGAAATCATATTGGGTTATAAGAAACCTGGAGATAGGAGTAGAACATGAGTTAATGGGACCACAAGCTCAAAGAAATAATGGCTTTTTCACAGTAAATGAGAAGTGATGACAATGAGCAAATCTGGGGGTTGGGTTTTCTGCACCTCCTGTTCCTATCAGTCAGCAGAACATCAGATATAAGTAATTCTCAATGTATTTCTCACCACCTTGTGCCCTCCAGAAAATAAATCACGTCTTTGGGATCGTTTCCCAAAACATACATAGTTCTGGGGACAAACACTCCCAGTGTGACCCCTGAGAGCTACATTCAGAGCTCAACTTCTCCCTCAAGGGTTCCTGGATCCATAAGCTTGGTGCTTAATTGAAAAGTAATGAAGATATCCATGCTTAGCATTTCCCCCAAGACTGTTGACTGCTACAGTCAGGCTTTTTCCTAGACATGTAAAGAATGTTTAAAAGTGCTCCTGTCCCTTGGGTGTTGCCACGCAGCTTTGTTTACTGGCTGTCCAGGAAATAACTCTGTCAGTCAGAGGTGGTTGCAGAATCTAAAGACACAACTGGTACTTAACTTGGCTATAAAAAAACCTATTTATCCATTCTCCTTTCAGACCAGCAGGAAAAGATTTAAGCTTAATATATGAGCTGAAAAAAAAATCACATTTTATACAATCATATAAAAGAGAGCCATTAACACAGCTCATTACTAGTTTTCGACCGGGCTTAGTATGTCAGCAGCCAAATCAGTGTGAGGATTATAACATTTTGGAGTAAAAGATGCCAAAACCTGTCTGGACAGATTTGAAGGGCAGTGCACTACAACGTAACACCAAAAAAAATTATCTCCCTATGAGAAGCTGCAAGATTAAACCAAAATTAATTACATGATAGGTTCTAGAAGCATCACCTCCATAGCTTAAGTTCAGCAAGACATCTTTGTGCTTCTCTGTTCCTCTTACCCTGAACTTCCTGTTTCTTTCAACACTTAAAATAATTTTGAAGAGAGATCAACTTTTTCCTGAGAAGCAAAAAGCAGTGGGAGATGGACTTTTCTGTTCCCATTTTCCCCAACCATGGTAAGACTTAGGCCCACTTTTGGGTAAATGTGTTTGTCACGTCACCTGTCCAAGAAAATCAGCAGCAGTAGCACTATTTTAATAAAAATGTTGCCTCCATACACTGAAATTCACTACAATTTGATTTTAAGTAGATTTCCTTCTTAGTACTGATGCTGATTCCTTTCACTGACTTCTCAGGAAATAGTCCATGAGAAAAGAAAGTCATGAAAAAAAGAAAAATGTATAGACTTCCTCCAAATCATTTTTCCCCACCAGCTGCAGAATATTCTCAAGATCACAATTGGTAATAAATTACCTGAGGCATTTTCCTTTCATCCATGCAAACTCTGTTTTTAGCCATCAACAATAACAAAGTCGCAAGACTTCATTAGCCAAAAATATCATTGCATTGATGAGTCTGTGGTAAATTCTGTTCTTTATTGAAAGGGTGAGACTGGCTTTTCTGAGTGTGGAAAGAGATACACTGTATTCTCTGCATGCTTAAGGATGATTAAAAAAGGATAAAAAAATGCTATCAAACCAATTTTATCACTGCAGAAAAGGACATCACATGGATGAATCAGTATGTCTCACAAGATACATAGGGAGATGATAGAGAAAACCATGAACTGCGAAAAAGTTGGGATTGTTCAGCCTGAGGAGGCTAAACTGGATGTGGGACCTAGCAGTCATAAAGACATTAAAATTCTGCTGCAAGCAGGAAAGAAAAAGTTTGTTTTCCATATTCATGGTGGATAAGTCAAGAGAGAATACCCATGAACTGTGGGGAGAGGAAAAAAAAGTTTAGACATGAAAAACCTTTCTAACAGGAACAATGATAAAGGTCTGCAACCTGTAGAAGGACCACCTGGCTAGGCTGTGAAGCTTCCAGAAAGGGACATCTTTAAACTCTAAATGAACCAAAATCCATTGGGAATGACAGAAGGATCTCCGGGCCTGCTTGGGGCACAAGACTGCTTCCAGTGGTCCCTCCAGACCTGTTTTTCTACAGTTTTTGAGGTCAATTCAGGAATGTATCAAGGGCAGAAATCATGGCAGCAAAGTGGGGATTCGTTAACTCTGATTCATTAAATCCCAATATCCACGGACAAAGACCCTCTAACTAATTAAAGTTAGAAAGTGGTATCTTTATTCAGGCACCGGCGGGCGGCATGGGAGCAGCCTCCTAAAGACATGCCAGCGAAGTACAAGGTTCTCTGTTCTCTATTTATTACACAGAGTTTTATATCTTCTACATATGTATGACCCCAGCACCTTCCATCCTCTGCTTCGTATTAAAATGAGATCATTGGTCTTTCACACATGCACCGTTTCTCTCTTGAATTGGGTCAGTGGTCTCAAATTGGGTCAGTGGTCCTGAAAGATGAAGTCAGGAATGTTTTCTTCACAGTAACCTTTTTACCTTCTTGCTATTGGCAGGCCTTCATGACCTCTTGGTGCAGCCCAAGATCTCTTACTTTTGATTAATTATTATGAATCCCAGGTGCTTAGTTCTATTGGTTTCAATTAGTTTCAGTTTGTTTTGATGACAGTTCATTTATTCTGTTTCCTCCTATAAACAAAACTTAAAACAAAATATAATGGCAAATAATACATCACATAGCTCTAGTTTAGGCATCTACTAATCATTAACTTATCTTTTGTTTCTCTACTCTGTATCTTAATACAAATTTCTTCTAACTCTTAGCTAAAATTTTAACCTTTTAGAACCTTGACTCACCTCCACCTCTTTTAGTGACGGAATCTGCAGGTGAATTTGTGTCCCACAACTATTCCTTTTTTGTCTAGAGGAATGACACTATGAATTCAGTCCAGCAAGGCCTGACAACATTAATACTTCATTAAAGTTGAGAGAACAACCCATTCAAACTTGGCTACAAATGCTCCCTGTAGCTTGTTTCAAATATTCTATTGGAAGTTGTATAGACACTTAACAAAAAAAAAGGTTTTGCTCACAACCTATGCAGCAAAAGAGAAGCTGGGAATGGATACACACCAGGATGATAAGATATACCCTTGGACACAGACAGCTACATGGAACACCATTTTTGAGTGACATGCAGATATTTACAGCTTTTTTCTTTCAGCCACCACACAAGCACTTGCTCAGGTGTACACACATTTTCTGGGTTGTAAATAGCTTAGTGAAAGGACTGTCTCTAACTATCTCTAGCCTTGCATTTGTACAGCACCTAGACCAACATTGCCAATAAGTAATTTTTCCATGATAATCTGTTATAGAAATGAGAAATACCAAACAACATGGAGGCAAATATTTAAAGGAAACCTATTGACTGCCAGAAGCAGTAATTTGATAGTACACACATCTAATGCTCTGTGCATTCAATTACATTTATTAGTCAATGTTTCATGAGGCAAATCACTGGTAAAAGAAGTTTGGGGACCTGTATAAAGCCCTTTTCTAGAGCTGAGTCAAACAAAATTCAGCCAACAAAAAATATCTTCTCTACAGGAAATGTTTATTAAAAGCTCTTTGAGGAGACGGAAGGGCCCATTTTATGAAGCTTCCAGTTCAAGGCTCAGAAGAGAAGCAAATTTTGAAACTGCTAAGTAGGCAGAGTTTTCCATTTGACTGTTTGGTTCAAGAAAGTTCAGAGGTTGCTCTTGGGACACACCAGGCTGAGGCTTTCATGGAAATCATGATAAATGTGTTTTCCAATGTACTGACCTGGATGTTAGCATATTTTTTTGCTGAACATTATGGGGTACTTTGCCTACTACATAATTGATTTTCCAGTGAAGCTTAGACTCCTTTCTGATTCCAATAGAAATCTGCAAACCATTTTCTTTATTACCACCATCCAGCTCCAGGGGAGGGTGTGGGCTGGGGTGAGGCAGGAGGGAGCAGATAATGAAAATCCAGCAGCACTGCAGAGTACCAGTTTAGTAGCTCCAACAATAACCTGTTGAATTCTTCATGTATGTGTGCACACACTCATATATTCACTTAAACAAGGATGTCTGCAAAGCCCTAAAGGTCTTTGAAAGCACAATAATATTTAAGGAACTGGATGTGCCCCCAGCACTTTTTTCAAGTAGTCTTGGAAGGAGGCCTGGCAAAAACTCACAGCTGGTAGTTTTTTTGGTGTGTTCTATGTATGATAGATGTTCCCCTTCATCCTTTAAGCTTCAGCACCAGTATTTTTTTTTCAACATTCAGAACCCTTCTGCACAAATCTGGTTTTTTATTCCTTACATGTTTTTCTTGAGATTGAACTCAAACTATCCAAAGAGCAAGGAAAAAAAAACAAAATAAAAATTAAGGAGCCTTGGTAAATATATTTGCTTTTGAAATATATGTAAGACAATTTGAAAAGAGATCTCAGAGCACACAGTAGAGGAAGCTAGTGTGTAGGTAGAAAACTACCATAGGGGTACCTGGCAACAAATCAAGGCACCTTCTCAATTAAATTAACCTGCTTAACTCTCAGGCTGCCCCACCACTGCTAACTGATGCTCTTTTCCAGAACAGTCCAAATTAAAACTGTCCCCAATATACATGTAGAAGTCCCAAATAATTTTGACTCTTTTCCCTGTAATAATTTACTTTGCAATCATGCTCTTCTTCCAAGAGATCACAATGTGGATGGAGAAAAAACAAGCTCATCACCAGTAGTAATGTGTGGAGAAGACAGGAAGAACACACCAAGTGCATCAGTGTCTCTCTGGGTTTGCCAGAGCCCCGTTTCTAAAAATGTTCATCATATTCCAGCAGCAATGGCTTTGACTGCTTTAATTCAGCAGTACGTGTCCAGGGGCTAAGGCCACCTTGTCATTGATACACTTGACTGGCAGGCATGGATCTTCCCTGTCAAAATACCCAAGTGTTTAAGTAATGACTAGTGCCACTTCAGTGGAAAAAAGTAGGCAAGCTGTCAATACAATGGGTGTCAGAAGCACATTGTTACTCATTCTAATCACAGTAATTGTAAACAGGGACAGGCAGGGAAGAAAAGGAAATGAATGCCTATCTGCTGGCAACAACGCAACTTCATTTAACCTTAACAGACCAGGCATTGATAGCATTTCTTCCTGGCACTCTCTGCGATTCTGATGTCAAAACAGCTTTTCATTTGCAATGTATGACAATTTCCTCACATCTGAAAAGACACTGCTGCAAGTCAATAGACTATAAATTGCACTTGGAAATGGGATCATCTTAACTAAAGCCTGCCTGCTTTCCCCAGGAGGCCCAGGCCTGCTCCCCCCTCTTTTTAATAATTTGTATGTTTAGGTGTTCAGTCAATTTACTCTACACTTGTAATGTCTTATAGCCAAGACCATCAATCAGATTCAGTGTGACAAAAATATCCTGCTGCGATATTACAGGTTATTAAAGGGATGATGGGAGAAGGCTACATGCATTTACTGGGCCCCTTTTTTCTCATCTCAGGAAACTGTCACAGACCTAAATTGGTGATTCATCTTCTCTTCACTATCAACAAGTAGCAGCCAAGAGTGGACTTTGGTGAGCTGCTTTCACTACTCTTTCCTCCACACCCTCTGTCCTCCTACAGCTGCCTCCCAGCCCTGTTTCCAGTTTTCCCCACTCCTGGGAGAATGCATGGCCATGGGCAATGCTGCTGTGAAGGTTCACAGCTTTCAAAAAGGCCAAAATAGTTCCAGTGTCCATTGAAGGGCTTTCAGCAAGGGGCCCATCACAGTCTGGAGAACTGTATTTTTTCAAGGAGCCAAATCCCCCTTGCAAACATTTTGCATAAGGCTCTAAAACAAACGTTGACGAAATGCTACCATTCAGATAGTCTTTAAAAGATTTTTAAAGAAAAAACAAGCTAGATTATATACAATATTCTTATTTTCATTAGAATATATAGTAATTATACTTATTAGGCCTCAGAGTATTTTCTCTGAGCTTCACAGCCTAGGGCAAAGCAGAGAGGAGTAGAAGGGCAACATCTCACTCCCTGATTTCCCAGGCTACTGACTGCCTGCACACAGTGTCTATTTATGACACAACACATCACCACCAGAGCCACATGTCAATCCCCTAACTGGAAAGGAAAGGGATGAAATAAAGTAATAAGCCCAAAGAACAATGTGAGACCTACCCAGTACCCTGGGATTTCTACAAGTGACAGCCTGGGTCAGCGAGGGTCTGAAAGGATGCCAGCATACAGGCACCAAAGATCTCTCTTCCCATGTTTAGTTCAGTGGGAGAGTGTCACTCTGACTGCTTGTGATATTCCAGCAGTGTTAACTTTTTAAGCCAAGGGTTTTATTCCAATACTGTAAAATTTCCTGCCTTCCTTTGGAACAGAGATGATACCATATGGTTCAGTTGACACGAGACAATTCTGTTCTCAAGAGGCAGGTGCCCACTAATAACCATCACACAATGAAATGAATGTAAGAAAATGATGAAGTGTATTTTACATAATTTCACATAATTTCACCGTGTTTCATCTGTTCAGCCCCAGATGGCTGTTTTGTCTTTACTCAGATTCCTCTACATTGTCCTTTTAAGAAATGACCTTGATGAGGACATTTTCTAACCCCCCTGCCCTCCAGTCCTGTGTGTAGGTTCAAAACCGATTAGTCAGCCTGCCCTGAAATGCAGTTTCCCACTAACAAAAGGCAAGGAAATTTTTCTCCTGGACTGTGCAGAGCTGGAAGGTCTTTTACATGGTATAATACAGACTAGGATGATGATGATGATCACATCATTAGACAGAAAAGTTAACATCTTCAAAGACATGAAACAATCAGTCCCAGAGAGACCACTCAACAAGTAAGGCACGAATGTGCAAATTACATCTAAAGCCTTGTGTGGAATGAGCAGGGAAGGGAAGACTGAGGAAAAGCATCAATTGCTGGAAAGAGTGAGGACTCTGCTGACAGCATAGAAAAGGAGGTGGTAGGGCACTCTTACCTTCAAGAAGGTGTGTCAGTCACAGAATATGAGCCACATCCTGTGAACTGCCCTCACAGGCAGAGGACCCCGTGCAAGCCTTCCACAAGCTGGCAGGGAGGGGGCTGTGCAGCACAGAAACCCTCTGACCCAAAGATTCTTCCCAGCTTTTTGTGTGTTACTGGTGACTGACATCAGAAAGGCTTTATTTCCCAGAGGGGAAAAATGTATAAGCAAGACAGGCAACAAGGAGAGAAAAGTGTGTCTAGAGCTGAAAAGTGATTGGAGCCATGTTCTGACCCAGATGTGTGTCAGTGCTGAGGCTGCCTGGAGTGAGCTCCTCCCGTGGTGAGAAGCCAGCATGCCACAGCCCATGGGCCAGTGCTGATGTGTCCAAGCCACATGTCATGACTTGAGGTGCCCAGGAAAAGCTGCGAGAAAATACACAGAGATAGGAAAGGTGAATACATCACAAACAGAGGCAGGACTGCTGAAAAACAGCCTCCCATGCCAGCCCAAGTCACACCGGCCAGCAGTGCCCTTCAGAGGCATCTGCCAGCTGGTATCTTTTGCCTTGTGAGCTGATGAAGCATTCAGGTGGCTATGTGGTGAGAAGGCCTTGCAGCAGGGATTTTCCCCCCCATCTTCCCTCCCTGGCTGGAAAAGCCACCTGCTAATCCACCAGTGCTTTCACAATATGCATGTTTGTAGTGGTTTGGTCCAAAATACTCATTACTGGTTTTGTTCCAAAATACTCATTACTGACAATGTTTTTCTCTTCCATATTCACATCGTCTTCATTACCCAAAAACATTGTTTGTTTTTGTGTTTTTAAGAATGCAATTTTAAGCATGGTTGGGTTTTGCCTGCTGTTTATTAAGAGAAAAGGTCACAGCAATTTTGCTTTGCAAGCCACTAAAGGAGGATGTCCATAAGGCTCCAATCCCCAGTGCAAATTAATACAGCCCTGAAACAACCCTTGTCTTCACAGCCCACTTTTCCTTAGCACCAGTGCTTTCTGTAATCTAGGCAGCCCCACAAGAGGGCTGCAGGGCAACAGCCTTATCTGCAAGGCTGAGATGAAGGCAAATGAATCCACTGAATGTTTTTTTTTTTCCCCAGCAATGACAAATTTAAAAGGGGCAACACAGCATTCCCCAAATTACAGGCAATTTCCCTAATTTACTATTATCTAGTGTTGCAGAATTTTGACAGCAAGGGCCAGGGTGTGAGTTACTGCAAGGCATGTTGTAAGATGCTGTGATCTTTGCACAGCCAGCCCATTTTTTTATACTGAACTTTGAACACACTGTAGCGTCTGCGCCTGGGGAGAGATGGCCCAGGAAACAGCTAGAATGTTAAGTACCCAGTTATATGTCTCCCAAAGGACGCTGCTGCTAATATTATACATTACAACAACATTGCTTGAATGGTTTATTAATGGTAGCAAAACAGAGTGAATACAACATACAATGATAATAACAATAAATGTTATTTATACGGTGCCTATCCGTGACAACGCTCTAGAGGCCTCACAAAAATACACTTAAAATGCTAGCATTGCAGTATTAAAATGTGCCCAAGGCCTCAGCAAATAAAATGGATTTGGTGTTTAAAATGTGATTTACTCATATGCAGTGCCCTTAGCAGCAAATTTACATTTTAGATTAACAGATAGAGACTTTCAAAAATCACACATGGTTGTCATTGCCCAAGCGTTTGGAAGCCAGCTTAAGCTGTTACAAAAAGATTTTGAGCCCAAATTATCTGCAGGCTCCTTTTAGGACTCAGAGCAGATTATGTGGAATGAGAAGATCCTGAAGCAACCAATTTTGTTGGTCTATGTGTGCAGGCAATTATAACTGCAATGTAAATATAAATGGACTTGGTTTTAAAATGTAGCTGCAGTGTGAGGCAGCCAAGATAAACCAAAATGTCCCTGGAGTCTCTGATCTTCTTTTTATGTTGCTGGATAAACAGTGCCACATATTTGACACTCCTTTACTTTCTGGCCATTTCCAGCCTTGGAAACAACCTTTCTCAGAGCTTATCATGTGTGTTGGGATTCACCTCTTCTGGCAGCCTGTGTGGATGAGGTGGTTGTCATAGGTTAGCAAGCATAGTCCCGGAAGGGATGTCCTTGCTAAGCGGTGCTTACAGCTTCCTCTGGGACCTGATAGAACCTATCAGCTGGCCAGTTTGAATATGGACAATTCTTTAAGCCACTTAAAGTTGTGACCGCCTCTGTGATCCACATTTAAGAATAGGCAAACTCCCCTCCAAGCTCTCTCTCGTTTCCGGCGCTGGCACAGGTGGCTGCGGGCCCCGTGTGGGGGCCAGCGGGCCCGGCCAGGCCCTGCTTGGGCCAGGCCGGGCCGGGCCACGGCCATCCTGGAGCCATGGACCTGTTCCAGCCGTGGAACCCCCCCCACTGCCTTGCCGTGGGCAGCCGGAGCGGCTCGGCTCTCCCCCCTCTCCACTGCGATAAGAAAAATTCAACATTCCAGCTGCAAAGCTGCAAGGCCGAGGTGAGATTAACCCTTTTATTGCTGTGAAGAGCTGAAAACCTGAGGGAAGAGAGAGAGGAGATGCTTAAAGCTGAAATTCTGTTGTGAAGCTATGATATATCAGAGTATCCCATTGTAATTCCATGAAGATATGGGGGGTGGAGTGTTCAATTCGTAAGCAAAAGCACCTGCGCTGAGATAGGCAGATGCTGACGCAGCTGTAATTTCATGAGAAGTTTGGACAGGGAGAGATGGACCAGATGAGGACTTTTGCTCCAAATGGGAAAGGAGAAAACCTCAGTCCCTAGAGATGCTCCCAGAGATAGTCCTAACGATGAAGATGATGAAGACCCTTTGCTCCCAGGGAAGGAGAAGGGCCTCTGTTTTTGTTTCTGAACGGCTCAACCTTAAAATTGTACCCCAAAAAAACTTCAAGAGTGGACCCTCGAACGCGGGAAAACCAATTGCTATCTGTGTGTGACCTTGAACAAGCTGCAAGTCGGGGGAAGGGACTCACATGCAGGCAGAGAGACTCCTCTTCCTAAATGGACTGAACAATATTTGGAAGTGGGTGGCTGTCTCGTTGTGATACTGTTTTCATAGCATGAGCAAGAAGAGACTTCTCTTTCTAAATGGACTAAACAAGGTTATTATGGAAGTGGTAAACAGACTGAACATCTTAAGGGTTGTCTTTTTACATTGTCAGTGGGAGAAGGGAGGAAGGTGGTGGGAGGAGGAGAGTTCTGAAGGTGGTATAATTTTTTTTTCCCTTCTTTTAGGTCTGTTAATAAACTTCTTTATATTCTTTCAAGTTTGGTGCCTGCTTTGCATTTCTCCTAATTCTTATCTCACAGAAGATAAACAGTAATGAGTATTTTAGACCAAACCACTACACTAAATTGGTGTTTCCGCCCGGTTACAAACCGAACCCGCGACAGTGGTGCTGGACCAGGCAGTGTCTGTCTCCTGGCTTCTGAGCCCAGCCTGGCTTTCCATGAGGGATTAGATCTGCTATCTCATACCTTCACCATAGCAGTTCTCCTTCCAGTGTCCCAAGCCTCTCCTCAACACCCTGGCTCTAACCTCATGCACTTAAAACATGGCACATTCTCAAGTATCAAAAGGAGTTTAGAGGAGCAGTAAGCATCAAACTGCACAGCCAACAATTTTCAGAGCTATCCTGCCCTCCAGGATTACAGGGCCTTTCCTTTCAGTATCTATGGCTTCAAAAGCTACCAGCAAAGAACAACTGCTAGAGCTGCCAGAAAGCTCTGCAGACCAGCCTGGGGAAAGAGCTGGACAGTAGGGGACAGAGGCTAAGTTAATGCATTTATTAATAGCTGGCAGTGATAGCTGGGTTACCTGCCAAAGTCAGACCTGACTCTTCGTTCTTAAACGCTGTGTCTGAGGAAAAAGCCAAAATCACATTTCACCACTGCACCTGGTATGCAGCTACAGAGCCATCTTCTAATTCTTTGTTTTACAAAGTGCCTCATAGCCCAGAGGTACCTGACCACACTTGAAAGGTTTATCAAGGGATGGCAACAAGACTTTGACCAACGCCCTCTTTATCTGCTACAACCCTTTCCATATGCACTTTTGACAGCATCAGAGCATAACTGAAAGGAGCATAAGCTCATCTTTCTGCCTGAAGACTTCTCTCATTGAACATTCAGAATGAGGAACCAAAAGATCCCTTGTTCCCTCACCTCATCTTCCTACACCCAGTAAATTTAAAATGGAAAACACTGAATATGTAAGGAGTACATGTGGCACAACCCAGAGGGTTTTTGATGTGCTTATCAAATACGATTTTACAAAACTTAATTTCTATATATACATGCATGTATGTTTGCACAGAAACATATTTATCACCATACAGTTTTCTAAAAAAACTACTGCTATACCACAGAGACCATACTTTGATCCAGATACACTGTGCAAAAGAGGCACAACTGCAGGGAAAATCCACTTCTTTGACCTTACTATTAGTGTCAATAAATACAGGTTATTAGCATTTAAACGTATTTAAGCATATGCTTTTATTTTTCTGGAAAAAATAAAAATCTCAGGTCACTTACAGGGAAAAGGTCTTAGACTGCATAGAATGGAATCTGGCAAATGGGCACAACCTGAGGGTTAAAAAAAAAAAAGGAAATTTAAAAAATTATCAGCTAGTAAAAATTCAGTGGATTGCAAGTGGCAGCAGCATTTTAAACCATGAGAAAACTTGGCCCTGAATTCTTCACAGAAGGTGGATAAATAGTTACAGTAAAACTGTTTCTAGTTCCAGAGCTTCTCTGAGACCACACAAGGATCTTCTGCCATCCCTCTCCAGCCTTTTTCTTTATCTGTGAACAATGACAATTTCTCCATTATCAAAGAACCTGGGGTAGAAAAATCATCTTGTCTTTGCATAAAGCATGACTCGTTTTTATGCTTTATATAAAATAATAATGAATGTGAAAGGATCGCTAAGTTCCAAATCAATCACAGTCTTTTGATGTTATTATTAACTGCACATACTCCATTCTTGTGGTTTATGGTATCATCAGAACCCCTCAATTGATTTATACCCAAGTGATCTAGTTGTCTCTATTCATTATCCCATATTTAATTAATATATGCCTCAGAAGGAGTTGTCAAAAGACAAAGTTAATTATAGCAGGAAAAAAATCTAGTTGAAATCATGTCATATTTTAGCTTAGTGACAGCCCCCACAAAAGACCATTTTAGCTGCTTCTGTATTTTTTCTGCTCATCTGAATAAACACTATTGTATTTTCCTGCCCAAGAAAAAAGACTTGTCTCTACTCTTCACTAGGCACTTTGAATTGCAGAAAGATTTCTTAGATAATTAATGTTTTACTAAATATTTGCAATTCTTGAGCTGTGCTGAAAAACCTGATCCTGAAAAATGGAGAATTTGGCAACAGATTATTAACCTTATTCATCAGGCTCAAAGAGCACCTTTTATGAGGGGAAAGCAAGTATTATACAAACTATAGGTAAATATATCAGAATTTTTATTCAAAATTATCCCAGCTGTGTGGGCAACCTTCTTTGAGATGCTTTCACTGTGTTCAAACAAATTACTCTTCTGGAGGAATATTTGCAGAAACAGTATGTTTTAACATCATGTTGGAAAATATTGATGTAAAATGAACAATTTAGGTCTTAAGTATAAGTATTCACTGTGAGAATTTGATTCAAAACTTTACAGCCATCCAATCAGAGGTGTGAGGCTCACATATCCAAAGTAAGTTATCCTGCTTGTCTTGACTTAGGTACATTTAAATTACGTCTGTCAGAGCCCTCTTCCAAAAAATCCTAATATAAAGACACATCTGCAGAATTTTAGTGAATTATTTTGAATTATGAATGTATTGAGAAAATCTTACCTGTTCACAGGTATAACTTAATAAAAGAAATAAAAAACCACTAATCTTAGCAAGCTGGGGATGAGTGCTGCTGTCTATGTAGCACTTACACTCTTTACATTACACACGCTGATGCAGGGGAGCTCTCAAGCTGATATTTTTAATGCTTCTTGTTTATGATTCTTCTCTCAGAGTTCTGTTTTGCCACTGAACTTTTAGTCTAGGTCTGACAGTAAAATCTGAGAGCAATGGCAAAGTTAGAAATAGAAGCCATGTCAAAAAGTGACCTAGAGCTCTTCCATCCATTAAAAACCTCCCTTATTCTGTGTTCTCATACCTTGCATTGCACAGAACCTTTCTGTATACGGCACGTGTCTAGATTCCTTTCCAGAAATCCCTTTATGGGACTTCACCAGACACTGATGTTCCTTCACCAGAAAGATTCCCAGACATTTTAGATTGGCTCTTGTTGCCACCCCCCCAAATTTTCTTCACCACTACTAGCACTACTGCTTAGAAGTCTGTGGTTATACAGATGTTATTCTAGGTCTGAAGACCACCCATCATGATCCCATGGACCACAAAGGTTTCAGAACTCTTCTGAATGCTGTTGCTGGTTTGGAATCTGCAACATTAGCATCCACTACAGTCACACAGTAGTGGAATGTGTAATTGAGAAATATCTGCCTCTGTGGACAGGAACAACAAATATTCTATCAAGTTGGAAAACACACCCCACTATCCTCCTTGTTCACTGCAAGAGGAACACTGCTTCATGAGCTGCCTGGATGTCAGCAGCATGTCCCAGACAAGGATACAGCAGAAGCAGTTTTTGCTGTTCTGTAGTAAACAGGACTACCAGCAAAGACCTGACATCCCTCGAGCCCTAAAGCTGACATTTCAGAACTGGGTGGACAAGACTGGACTCCTTGGTCAGCATTTCAATATTTGGTGTCTTGGTCTTGCAGAGCACATACTCATCCTCTTTTCTGTGTGGCAGCGTTTTTTACACCAAGAGGCTGCTCCACATGCAAAATTGGTCCCAGTTTCCAATGGTTTGCTAAATTTCCAATACCTGATCTAAGAATGCCACTGTGGGCCCCACAGAGCCTCTCTTTTGTTACAGTAGCACTAAAGGCACAGTTCTGCACTTCCCCTGCCACCCACAAATTCTAGGGGATGCAATTTCTGGAGGAACTATAAGCATCTAACAGAGTTGGTCAATTTATTCTTTAAGTTAACCAAGCAAACTGGGCAACATTATTTAGGTTCATTAACCATTTTGAGCAGGCTTCAACTTTTTACCTATTCATTTACTGTTTGTAGCAAGTTTTAGCAAGAAGAGAAAGCATTTAAGCCTCACTCCTTATTTAAATTTCTTGAATGCACATTCTTAAAATGTTTGAAATAAAGAACACAAGTAAAGAATGTAAGAAACAAGTACAAAACAAAAATATGGATAAATATATTAATTGCATAAAATATTGTTTAGATGAATACTACTAATATATATATTATGATTATTATAACTAATAATAAATAAAAATAATGTCTATATAACTAAAATTATATCAATATATAACAACACAGGTATGTACAGATAAAAACAAAGAACAAACGAAAATCAAGCTAGACTCTGTAACTATGAAAGAAACAGAGATGCATCATGTACAAGTCATTTGAAAAGGGAAATATACTTTTTCAGTGCTTGCAATATTTGACCCTCTATGATTTCTAAAAGTGAGGCTGACCACAGAGCACCACAGATTATAACCATTCACCTTCCATAAATCTATTTATTGACTTCCATATTTCTCTCCTAATTTTTAGCTTTGTTCTGTATTTTTTCTCCTTAATATGCATGCATTCACAGATTTAGGATTTTCTAATAAATCTCTTTAGACAGGATTATTGGCATTTATTCATGAATAAAGTATTGGGCCCTTTAGATTCTATCTCAGCTGGGACAGTACAGTGACCAGAATCAGAGAGCTACTCTGTCAGGGTAGGGAGCAAACATCTCCTTCTCAGAGGCACTTCCTACTCCTGTTTAAGGATAGAATATTATTTCCTTGCCATATTCTTTTCAAGTAATGGCAGAATACACATTGGCACTCAGGTACAGTGATCATGGATACAGGCTGAGGGAAAAAGGAAAACAAACCTGTGTAGAATGGAGGTTATCAACATTCTTCCACTGATAGAAGGACACTAAAAACACATTTGAAAAAGCTTCATCAGATCACCTGTGTGCATTCCTGCCACAAATCACCACCGTCCTCATGAATTTACAGAGGAACCTAGCAAGTAAATACCTCTTCTTGACTTGTATAGTAAAAATGGTAGGAAAAAAAGGTTGTGAAGTGTCTGCTTGGGAGTATATACAAACTAAATCAAAGGTATTGTTCAAAATTTACAGCAGGTCATCTCTTCTTTTTTCCTATTTCTTTTCAATATCGAATGAAGGGCTGACCAGCAAGGTCAAACTTTCCTTATTAATGAGGCATTGCTAGAGCTTTGTCTCATTAGGGCACTCAGAACTATGCATTTACTGCAATTTGCAGCACTTAATAGAGAAAGGTCAGAGCGGGTTACGTTCAATTTCCACTTGGCAGAGGGAGGAAAAATGGAAGCAATTCATTTGCACAAATTTGAATAATTCTTCTCAGTCTCCTTTTCTTTATCTATGTCTAGATAATTCCTGCATCTTAGCCCACTCACAATCACCCCAAACCTGCCAACAGCCGGCTTTCTATGAAGGCTGTAATGGAGCTGACAGATTCTATGAATCCAGGTGTCAAAATAAAGCCATTCAGCTCCCCCTCCTCCCTCTCTCACAACAGGGAATAGGAGCTGCCTCTAGTGAGCTCTTAAACTTATCATAAATGTATCAAGATTGCTGTGGGCCATGAAACAGCTGTAGACAATTAATCTTTCCACAATTCTTCGCCATAAGAATTGCTTTCCCTGTGAAGTAACATCTGCCATGCTGAGGTGATTATTCATGGGCAATGGGCGCCACCATAGTTTTATGCATAGAGCCATCAGTGGCAATGAAGCAAAATTTATAGTTTTCCCTGGTTCAGTAAAAATAACATTTCAGCTGCATTAAAATGTCATCCATCAGCATTGTCCCAGAGCACAGGGCTCCATCTCATCCAGAGAAATTAAAAAGTATTCATTTTAATGGTAACTTGCGAAGCTTGCAGTGACATGGCTTTTCTTCCCCCCTCCCTCTCTTTTTTTTTTGTAAGCAATATTGAGGAGGAGGAGGACTGGAGGAAAAGGTTATGTGGTGCAGCGAAGCTGAGGATTAAATGTGCTACTAGGCAGTAATGATATACCAATTACTGGGCTGCTGGTTCTTATTTATTCATAACCCCTGAACGCTTAATCAAAAATCCTTGAATCAAATTGAACAACTAAAGAAGGAAAGTTATTTCACAGAGATAATGTAATTCTTCAACTTAAAAAAAAAAAAAAGAGAGAGAGAGAGAAACTCTGCCAAATGGATATAAAGGCAAGACGTGGCACTTGCCAGAGTGGTAGGGTTAGTCTTTTAAAACATTAGCTTAAAGGAGTAGGGAAATTTCAGCCGGAAATGTAATGGTCGCAATTTACAAGCGAGTTTCTATTCTACCTCCTAGAGTAAAGCTGATTAATGTCTGCTTTGGCAGAGTGATCAAGGGAGAGAAGTGTGCAAAAACTTACTGTGTGAGTTTAACACTTTATTCTGTGTTGCTCCTGTGCCACTGCATCAGACTGCTCAGGTAGCACCTCGCTCTGGAAGCACTGACCAGTCAAGGACTGCTCAGGAACTGAGGTGCCATTCACCTGAGCAAAGATAACGCATCCCAGATTTTAGACTATTTGGATGCTTATAAGGATAAAAGACATTTTTCTGTGTTAAAGAAGTGACTGAAAAGAAGAACTAATCACATCTGCACCTTCTGGAATTAGACCTGGACTATAAAGGCTCCACAGCCCAAAGGCAGTGGTGAGCTGCAGTGGGGCTAATTCACATTTCTCAGTTACTACCACTGCTTCTGACTTATTTTAGGGTAAAATAAACTGGTTTTAGTGTAGGATATTATGTGCAGAAAACCTTTCAAAATCTCTGAGAGCTAAATCTGAATATGTCTACATTCAAATTTTCAGCAAAATTGTGCTGACTCGATTTCTAAAGCATATTAATTTAATAATCTGCACATCAAAAGTATTTTGGAATGAGAGTTAGAAAATATCTTCCCTTAGCCTTTAAGGATAGACTATTTACAAAGGCATACAGGCAGTAAAATATGAGATGAAACACAGCACTGAAGGAAGAGCTTCCGCTCTAGAGCAGATTTGGTTCCAGGCAGACTGAAACACCCACATTTCAAGTTTTGTCTTTTTTATTTTTTTTTACCT
Source organism: Coloeus monedula (assembly GCF_965178545.1). Lineage (NCBI taxonomy): Eukaryota > Metazoa > Chordata > Aves > Passeriformes > Corvidae > Coloeus > Coloeus monedula. The sequence goes on along the minus strand of NC_138785.1, from coordinate 14,271,349 downwards.
CAGGGTGACCACAGACTGATTTTACTGATCAGTTTTAGCATTTTACCTTTAACCACTCAGTTGTTTTTTTCCCATAGTGTTTCTGTGGAGACAAGCTCTCTCTGAGGGTTCAAATCCTCTGTGTTTTGTGTTTCTCTCTCTTGTGATACACCTCATTATGACATGAGTGTCCAAAACAGAAATTCAGGCTTGGACCAGGAGTCACAGCTCAAATCCTTGAAAAAGTTAAGTGATACCAAAATATATGCTGGCAAGTCTGGAACAGCTTGAGTTTCAATAAAACACCATAGCAGGTAGATGGACTTTTTTTTACACTACCTGATTCTGAAAGTACAGCTTGCTATAAGAAAAATACCTCCCTCTCTTTTCTGAGAGTCTCTAAAAAATGTCAAACGCACAGCAAGAGACAAACTCCCCACCTATTGCTTTTGTCTGAGAATGCAATTAAATATGGTCTAAAAGAAAAACTAAATTCCCTTAGTGAGAGGGAGGGCTGTCAGCAGCTGAGTGGTGGTGAGCGATTCCAGTGAAGAACAAACAGGTTTGCGATAAATTGTTACATGAAATGCTTGGGTTTAGCTCCATTCTTCTGTTTCCTGTGCAGTAGGGGGACTGATTCAAGGCCCACATCTAGGATGAGGGAGGCCTGGGCTGATCTTTAATGGATCATACACTTTTTACTGTTTGCTGCAGAACAGAAAAAACTGAACAGTGCTGTCAGACCTATCCCCAATACGGGAAACAACAAAATAATTTTGATGGTTTGCATAAATTCTTTCAATCCCACTGCTGATTCATTGGAAAGGACAGGTTCAACTCCTGGGTCCTGACTGACCTCTCTTGAATTATGAGGGACCTTGCCTGGAAGAAATATTACAGTTGGCAAGATTGGAAAACAGCAACAGTGCCTGCCAGACCCTCTTGAGACTTCAGCGATCAGCTGAAGTGGCACATGCTGAAGGACACAAGACTCAAGAGCAAAGAAAATACTGAAGGGGAATTGCAAGTAACAAACCCTGTATGAATTGAGAAAGAGAAGGTAACAGCTAGTGAGAAATCCTTTAAGAAATATTTTGACTTAAGGAGAAAATACAGGTTGACTCATCACTGTGGAAAGGAAAAGACATCTGACCAAGGACCCTATCAGTTCCCACAAGCAATCTGGACTTTCCTAGATTCAGCCTATCCCCAGGAAAAAAGCAACAATCTCTGTTTTGTGTGCTATGGAGCTGCCTGAAGGCTTATAGCAAACCATTTTAGTCATAAGGTGACAAATGGGTTTTATGGGCACTAGGAACAGACTCAAGGACCATTTAGTACTGGACCTATCTCTGCCAGCCACAAGTGGCAGACGCCACAGGAACCTGCTAAGAACAAGGCAAAGCATTTGTTCTCCTGGATATTATTCCCAGTTTCCAGCAATCAATGTTTCAGGGATCTCCTGAGCCAGAGGCTGCCTCTTCCTCTTACACATTACTTGTAATATCCAATCCTCCTCAACAGTGTAATTGTGCTTTTGATCAATTACCAGTTTCAAGCAGCTCTAGAGAGCTGCCCCTAACTCGGTGCTATCCCTGCCCCCTCCCAATACCACCCATCTCCAAAGAGGGGCACTAAGGTAGATGTTGGTCAGTGCTACTGGCAACAGCCCAGACACAGGAGCATCATGTGAAGGGCTCATGGGGAAATTGGCCTACCTTCCTTCCTTGGCAATAACCCATCCTGAGCTCTCCAGCTTTTCCCAGCTCTCAGAGTCCTTGCCTTCCTAGGAGGCCAAATGCCTTCTGCATTCAGAGGAGAGAGAGAACCCTCCACGGGACTCCTTTGAGTCTCAAGAGGTGTTCAGATATGTGAACCCTTTTATGAAAGTTAGCATTACAAGCGTGATTTGGCTTTCAATTTAAAAATGTTTCAACTGAAATGGTAAGCCACAAGGCTTTTACATTTTGGCTCTTTTTTAAGCTGTACAGTTACCCTTCCCAAGAAATGTTAGGACAAGACAATTAACCATGCTATTGATTTTCTAAAATAGCAATCTTACTGTGACTTCATCAGGAAATCTGCTGATGCCGGGCCATAACTGCACTCCCTGGCCACACCAAGCCATCCTTTCAGACTGGGAAGGTCTCTGTCACCTTGAAAACAACTGGGTTTCACCATAACACAGGCTGAATACTTTTAGGGATTTGTGATGAGCTCTTAACTATCATTTATTATCTGAGGTGCAGAAATTCCAGTGGAAGTTCGTGCTCGTAATAGACCATTATCCAACACCTCTGAATTAGTTTGCTCTGACAGAGTAAAAACACGCAGGGGAGCCCCAGTCCCATAAGCTGTAGCATATCCCAGCAGCCTGGATATATCCCCAGGTCCTCCAGGAAATCTGCACCCAAGTTGCTCATCCAGGGTGAAACTGAACCTGTGTCCTCCCATCCAAGTTCAGCCATGCAGTTAGACTTAACCCATCAGGCTCCACAAGAAAGTACAACTGTTCTTCTTTTCGGATGGGCAAACGCATATTAATTATGAACAGTAATTAGGAGCAGTGTGTCAGCTCCCGCCAGAGGAGTTTCCCACAGGCAGAGAAGAACAAGGAAATCCTGGCAGATAAGTGCTCTGTTAGCCACTGAGCAGGTGAGGTGATGAGGGGATTACAGATGGCCTGCCTAAAATCATGTGAGACTAAAACCAGCCTGGGAACTCTACCTGCAGTCACATTCATCCATCAAGCACTCCTTCACATGCCTCTTCCTTCTTGGAACACGTCAAGAGGCACCACTGTCCAGCAATTTCTCAGCACCAACCACTGTATGCACTGAAAGACGCAATTGAAGGAGAGCTGAGGGTTTTCTGTTAATTTTGGAAACCCCCATTGTTTTCTGTCCTACCAAGACAGAAAACTTCTCTCCACTGCAAGGAGAGAACCTGCAGTGAGAAGGAACAACATGTTTCTGCGACATCAACTCTCATCCAAGAGCAACTATTCATTCACTTTCTAGCAGTAACAAAAAACATGAGGTGTTCACATTTGGAGCCAAGGAAAGAGAAAATGAAATCTTCTCATATTCTTCCCATGGAGCTAAATACATTTTTCTACATGTACATGGTTATGTAGTATAACTTTACTTCATTAGTGTTAAAGACTGTATGTTAAATGTTGTGGGTCTTTTAAAATAGGACACACTGGAGAAAAAATAAAGCGTTGCTTCATCAAACACATTCCTATCTCTAGCTGATTTTAAAAAATCATGAAGCACAAATTATCCAGAGCTTAGCACTCAGTGTCTCTTCCCTGGCCCATAAAGTCAACAGTTATGGTGTTAAAGTTTAATCAATCCCATAAAATGTTACTCAGAAAGTGACCCTGGTGTTATGGCTGAAGTACATCTCCTACATTAAAAAGCACTTTCGTGGAAGCCAGAGCAGTGTTATTGAAACAGAGAGCTAATAGGTATCTAGATGAGGTTATGGAAAGGGAGGAGAAAGTAAAGGAGAGCCCTGGGAAAGGCAGTTGAAGGAGGAAAGTAAGAGGAGAGGGAGGAGAAAATCCTTTTTTTCCCAGTGGTTCTCCACAAAGCCAAATGTAAATACATGAATGTTCAGGTCGAAGTATAAGAAGCTGTTTTGACAGTTGCTCGAAAGCAGAGATCTTCATGAATTTCATATTAAAGCCAGATGCAATTTTCACAGTCAACACAGGAAGATTACAGCAAACAAGAGCAGTGGTAACATCACTGTAGACAGATGACAGGACATGATGGCTTCCTCCAAAGTATAGGCTTTTGGATACTGTTAAGATGAAGTTAATTAAATTATAACTCCATCAGAACATTATATTTGCTGGCAAAAAAATTAAAGCCAAAGGATCAGTAGTTATTGTCGGTGAGCATCCTTTTTGACTATTATCATCCTGACTATTGATTCACTTCCTAACATCCAGCTGAACTCCATTGCAACATGCAAGCACTAGATAGGGCACAGTGAGTCTTGCCACATATTCTACTTTATATATGTTTTGGGTAAGAACAACCAGCATTCTTCAATATTTGTGTCGTGGTACATAAATCTGTTTGGAAAGTGTCAGCAGTGAAGAGGAGGAAAGCACACAAACTCTTCTGAGGGAGGCAATATGGCTTAAAATCGGAACAGTTAAGCCTACCAAGAAGTATAAAACTGCACAGTGAGCTGCCAGACCTCTGTATTTCATCCAGCAGAATTTAGGCTCTGCCACTCACCAACAGATTCACAAAAGTTTGTCACATTTCAGGTCAAGATTATTAACCACACTGAACTTTTGGTGTGATATTTGATGTCTTCCAGACCCATGTCCAAGTACACTCAAACCACTGAGATTATCAGAGATATTCAGAAACTGCCCAAGTTAGCACCTTACCAGAACTATTTCTATGTGTTAGATGTTATGCAGGGAGAACTAAAGAGAAGACAGATCCTGAGGACAACCCAGTTTTGAGAAGCAGCCAAACAAAAGTTATTTTAAGAGGGAAAAAATATTTCTCTTTCAAAGGCCTCTGTCTCCAGATTAATGCACAAGTGATTAGCAGTGTATTTTCAAACCCTAAAGAAAACAACATTTGTTTGCTTACTACCTTTGGTGAAGGTTTTGGAGCACAAATCCTATGAGGTGAATCTGAGGGAGGTGGGCATGTTTAACCTGGAGAAAAGGAGGTTGAGGGGGGATCTCATCACTCTCTACAACTCCCTGAAATGAGGTTGTAGCAAGGTGGGAGTCAACCTCTTCTCCCTACTAGGCAACTAGTAGGACATAGCCTCAATCTGCACCAGGGGAGATTCAGAGAGTCAGGTTGGACATCAGGAGGGATTTTCTCACAGAAAGGGTTGTTAAACATTGGAATGGGCTGCCCAGGGAGGTGGTAGAGTCACCATCCCTGGAGGTGTTCAGGTCTGGATGTGGAACTCAGTGTCATGGTTGACAAGGTGGTGATCAAAGGTTGGACTCAATAACCTTAGAGATCTTTTCCAACTTAAATGATTCTGTGATACCTATGAGAAATTTCAACTGACTTTTTTTCTCAGGGATATGGATGAGGAGAAGGCCATATTTTGGAGATAATTTCAAGTTAGTTGTACCCTGAAGTGAGAATGTTCATCTGCAGCATTGGATGTAAGGTGCTGGTGTTTCAGCCTAATTTAACTAAGGTAGTTAGGACTTGCTGTTTTATTAAAAGATTATGTAAGCCTGATCTGTGCTGGAATTCAGTACTGCTATTCCAGAGCAACTTTGACTGAAGTAAGGATTTTCTTGTAGTTCTGGAGCAGAAAGCAGAAAAGCTCTCATCTGAAGTAAGGCTAAAGAAACATTAAGAATCACCCCTGCAAGATTCATGTAGAAAACATGGCTGGACAGCTCCCTCCACCAGGCCCTCCCAGGCAGACCGAGCAGCAGGCAGACTCCTGTCACAGCTGTTCTCCTACAGAATCTGCTACAGTATCCAAAGAGAAGCATTCTCCAAACCAATTTGAGTTACATCTCAAATAACCTAATGTTCATTGTGAATTGCTTACAAGGAAGCAGATATCTGCCATGGCACAAATAAAAGACAACTCTGAGGGCTTTGCAGATCAGACCGTGTCAGCAAAAAGAGCACAACCTAAAGAGAAAATTATGACAAGTTATTCCAAATGTACCTGTTTGCAGTTCTGCACAAGCTAAGCTGTAAAGGCCATTAAATGCTGCAACTCAGCTGAACAAACTTGAACCAAAGCATCAGAGTGTATCTTCCAGGCCCATGCAAACTATACTAATCTGAATTTAACTTTGAACCTCTCTGTTTACACAATGTGGGATTCCTTTAAGTTTTATAGTGTACAGAGTTGAAATTTTGACTAGTTTAATCTCGAAATGTATGGAAGTACAAGAAGTAGTTTAATAAATGTAATCCTTTGATCAGGAGAGAAATCATGCTAAGAATACAGTTGTTACTTCTAAGCAGGACTCACACCTAAAACACTGAAGCATTCTGTACAGTCTTTATACCTAACTACACCAAAATTTGTCTTGGACATTCCTATTCTGACTGCAAGACAATGAGAAAATCCACCTTACTAACTCAAAGGTGTCAACTTTTTCAAGTGAATTCGCAGACATGCAGAAGTTGATATCAATGGAACACAACTTCTAAAGTCCTCAACTTGCTAGTGGGCTCAGATCCTCAGAATGACCAAAGCTGCAAGTGCAAAAGACCAATTAGCTTCTTGAATCTGTCTTCCACTCTGCTGGAGCTTTATATGCTATTCTATCTCCCAGGATGTCTTTAAACAGCTTTAACCAGAGTTTTTCCTCCCTATCAAGAGACTACTACAAAGCCATGGCTGCCACCATCAGTTTTCCTTCAATACTTAAACTAAACCTTTTGCCCTCCTTTTCACCTTGCTATACTGATTTTTTATGTCCTATATACAGTAAATAATTCTTTCCCCTTTTTATTTTTTTTCTGATGAAAAATATTTGTAGACTTCTTGTGATTTCTTGCTCAAAAATGGATATTTTGTAAGGCAAACAGCAAATCATTCATCTCCCTGACATCTCTCAGAATAACAAAAATAAAAGTGAAGTTCTCTTCAAATAATTTTACACTGAAATAAAGTTCTTTATCACCATTTTGACTAGGAACAGATTGCTAGTGAAGACATAGATAATCTCCAGTGGGAGTTAGGTCTAGTATTTAGCAGAGATGCAATGAATTATGAATAAATAAATAAAACTACAAAATTGAGACAAAGATTAGTGTTTGAATCTCCCCAACACAGAGGAAGTGTTGCTATTTCAGCATTCTTCTGATCAGTCTATTCAAATTATGAGCTAAAAAGGGTTCCTTTTTTTTTTCTTGTTCCCTTAAATAACTTATTAGTTAAAAGGATGTGAATTAACTTAGAATGAATGTTCAATTCATATAGTAGAATCACCATCATCATTATTACAGGAAGCTCTAATCATTATGCAGCACTAATATAAGACATTCTGCTAGCTTGCCTTTAATGAACATGACTCACATTTCACTTTAATGATTCCTACACCCCTGTCTCCTCTGAGCCTTCTACTCAGCCATGGGGGAAGGGTGGCCTAAATACCTTTTTAAAGATAAAGAAGGGAGTCACTTCCAGTACCTCTGTCTTATAGCAGCTCACACCAAAGAGCCTTGCAGAAATCTGAAGTCCAGAAAGCACTCAGAGCCATCTCCTTTCAGGAAGTCTCCAACTGGGCTACCCAAAATTGAGGCACATGGAAAGAGTGATCTCAAAGGAGCTGAGCCATCTGCAGCTTTTCCTCCAGAAGAGTCCTTCCCACCTTACTCACTGTTTTCTACAAAAGAATGCGGTGGCTTAGGCAGAGCTCCCAGGGAAAGGGCTTGCATTGGTGGCAGTGCAGAGATGCATTAAGTGCATTATTCTCTTCCCAAAGAGCTTGTGGAAATATTCCAAAGAGAAGCCCAGCACCCCACACCCTCCATTCCACCCAAATCTAGCCTCACGATAACAATCAGATATTGAGAGACTGAAGCTTCAGATTGCGAAAACAGTCTCAATGGTCCACTTACCTCCAGGTCTAGGGTCTTAACTATCTTCACAGCATAGACCATTTCTCAAAAAAATCCACCTCACTCAATCAGGTGAAAGTCAGAAACATCTCTGTGGCAACTATAAACTATTGCTTGAGAAACATTATTAATAACAGCACAGAGATAAACACAAAGGTAGCTCTTCGCGTGTCTGCTACATAAAAAAACTACCCCACCAAACCACTTTCATGGCATGAGGGATAAATAAAACTTCTAATTTTCACAGGACTTCCATTACATTGCACCTTTCTTGCCACTAAGTGTACAATTGAACTGCAGACCAAATTTCACTACGAATTCCGTCACTTAGACAGAAGTCTACTCCTAATAACCTCCCTGCTGGAGCCAGTGCTCTGCCATGTGTTATCATAGCCTTCCCAAAGGATAAGGTTCCAATAGTTCAATGAAATCAGGTTCTGGTTTTATGGATGGTGATTACAGGTATGAATAAATTACTTCTTTACACACCAAGAAATTCTCAATTGCACTCCTTGGTCAAATAGCCAAATATTTTACAGCATTCGTGAGAAACAGATAAAGGAAAAGCAGAGACAACTTCACAGAAGTTCCCTCATATCCATCCCATCCAGGTGTGATGTCTGGCACATAAGCATGAAGCGTTCAGACACGTGAAGCCAGGACTGAACAACACTACAGCCACTTAAAACAGTGGCATCAGTCTAGGGGGGAATGATGACATTACTAAAACTAGTTGAAAAGTTTAACATTACAGTTTTCTTCCCTTTATTTCATAGTCTCTTTTGTTTCCTTAACTTTTACACAAGCTCCTTTCCTCCTGTCATTAAATTTAGAGAGGCTGGCAAAGTTAAATATCACTAACTTTCTTAAATTACTTTAATTGTCGAGAACCTGTTTAATATCCAGCCTTACAGGCAGTACTGTACAAGAACAAAGTTTGGTCCTCTCCTGACTTAGAAGCTCAAAAATATCATTGCAACTCCACAGAGTGCTCCTTGCAAGGGACAGGGAGTGCAGCTGCCATGTCAAGATTGATTGATTGATTGATTGATTACAAGAGAGGGACAGAGGACATTTGAGGAACAGCACTGGGAGCAAAAGGGTTCTCTGATACTGCTCTAAAGCAACTAAAGCAAACTAAAGCAGCTAAAGCAATCCTCTCCTTATCACCTGAGGAATGCAAAAGACTGTCCCTACCCTATTCCCTATCCCTGTACATGACACTTATGCTTATGCTTAGCTATGCAGTTTTATTCATTATCTGTTTACAGGACAGCCCTTTATGCCCAAAGTTCTTAGGACATGCAGGACTGTTGGGGTCTCCTCCCCCTCTGTGTAGCCCTGGCAGAGGGGCCCTGAGGGCACAGGCACGGGGTTTCCCTGCCCCTGCTCAGCCTCGTTCCCATGGGTTGGTTTGTGTTCCCTGCGCGGGCAGAAGGACCCTCGGTCCCGTGACTGGAACAGTTCCTGGGCAGAGCCCCGGCCATGCGGCTGGGGAAATAAACATCTCTGAAACAGCTATCAAGAATCTGCCTGTCCATATATATTTCCTTTCCACGGGACTCCTGGTTTGATATATGCATGTTGCAGTATCCCCACTGCAACACAGGACTTTCCTCAATTTCAGTGTGGGAGGACCATAGCTGTTACTTCATGCATTCAGCTCTGCTGCAGTTGCTTCCTGTTATTCCTTAAAACTACACAACAACCTTTTCTCACTCTCTGGTCTATGGCACACAAGGAGCTGCGGGATCACAGCTGAACTATTCCTGGAAATGTTAAACATCTCATGCTCAAAATTCATCTATGGTGTGGTTCAGCAGCTCAACCCATCATTACTCAGTTAGGCCTAACATGTGTGAATAATTTTGGACCAGGAATGGAACAACAAAGCCAGCCAAAACTACATTTTTGGTATTAAATGTTGACCAAAGATTTAAGAGATCCCAGAACAAAATGTTTTCCTTTTTGGCTTTGATGATGACAAAATTAAGATCCTCCCCACTGTACACACCTGTTCCTGTCATCCTGCTTTACATCTCTTATGATCGAGGGTACAACTAGAACTGCTGATTGCCCTTGGAAAGACCATCAAAAAATATGGTACAAGTTGAGAAGCCTGCAAACCATTCCAAGGCAGCCAGGCATTGCCCATACAAACTCCCCAAGTCTTTCAGGTCAAATTCAGACATTTCAGCTGGTGCTGAATGGCATCTTTCTCACATGGCTGCACAACAAGTGCCTGAGCCTGTGAGTTAGACTCTGACCTCACAGGCTTGTTAGAGTTTGCAATTATCCCAAAATGTATTCTTGTCAACAACACACGATTTTCAATACATCACTTGCTTTTCAAGTCAAATTAGCACTTCACAGTCAGATTCTGCCTCCTAGACAACTCTATCCTAATTGAGACTTCCGTGATTTCATTTCAAGGGAGTGCAGAAGCCTTCATTTGTGATTTTAGCTCCAGGGACAGATAGATAATGAACTGCGTAGATTTCTCCAAACCAAATATCACATCCCCTGAATGCAGCTACCTGACAAAAGACATTAGACTACAGGAGCTGGGACTGTGCTTAAGCTCAGACATGTATTGTTAAATGTGACATGCTCAATTTATCATTAGTTATGAAGTGAAAACGGATGAATACACATTCAATTTAGTTCAGCTGCTTTCTTCATTTATCACACTCTTTCATCATCCATCATTCTTCCCTGCCACCCTTTTGATTTGAACAAATAACACACTTTCATAAGTTTAATCTAATTAATCATAATTGTAAGGTAATGTTCCCTTAATGAAGCATATATTGGGCTGTATAAAGTTTGTTGCAATTTTAATAAAATCTGTTCCAGATAAAATCTACAAATGTTTTCAGTGGAGCCAAACCCAGCCCTATCTCTCTCCCACTCATTACTAAGGTTGATGATGATGTATCAGTACAAAGAGTTGCTCAAGCATATTGTTCTTTTATAGAACCACTGTTTCAATAAATTGGAAAGCGTTCATCATTTTATGAGACAAGACATGCAGTTAAAAAAGTTAATTGAAGTAGAAACAAATTAGAAAACCAACCTAAAAGATTTTTCACACAATATTGCTACAAAATATACAATATTTGCTATCTTCTGAGTGCATCTCACACATCAAAGTCAGTATAAAGAAGAAGTTGCTCCTTAGCAGCACAAGCAGTGTGCAGAGCTACTAAGTTTTGCTGCAGTTCTCCAACTGCAGGTAACCCAGAGCAGAGCCACTTTACAGCAGTGCCACTGTACATGTAGCTTCATGCACCAGGTCAAGTCAAGGAATTTTAGTTCTTCTCAGGACAACTCAGCTTTGTTCACTGAAATCTGTCCTTATGACCCCAGGTTTCATTTCCACCCTTCCACCACCACTGCCTATGCTACACAAAATTTCTCGCCTTGTCTTGCTGTGAGTTTCAAAGATTCATAAAACATTTTTGAGCATCTGGGTGGGAAGTGCTGTAGAGATCAATATTACTTATGGTGATTATTAATGAGCAGTTTAATTTGATCATTATTAACATACATGGGTTCTTCATGCCAAGATTAACATAACCTCGATTTGCTCACACCATAACATACTCATTTGTATCTCTTTCCACTCTTATTTTGGCAATTATTTCTAAGTTTCAGTAGCAGAAACAGCACAGTGGAAATCTGACTTATTTTCCCACTGGTAGGCTTTCACATCCCTGGGCCACTAGTGACAGATGTCTGTCCTTTTCCAAATCTGGCTGAAAGCTGTACTTATTTGCTCCAGGGATTTTTGCCCAAGTCAGTGTCCTGGTTACAAATATTGCTGCAGAAGTATTGGCAGGTTCATGCTCCACCCATCAAATCATTTATCCACAATGTAATGCCCATGTTTTCATTTTCAAGTGCAATTTTACCAGCTTTACTTCAGTTTTTTTCAAACTAGTGAGATATTTCCACAAGAGAAACAATTCTAACCATCACTACTACCATCTCCATCAAGATGAAGTTTCACCTGGCCGGAGGATGGGTGAACAACACACAAAACATCAATTCCAGCATCTTATTCTGATGCAAGTCACTATAGGATCCCTTCTTGTTCCATCAGGAAGGAAGGAAGACAATGCAGCTCTACAGCTTGTTCCCTGGTTTACGTAAGGAATTGCAGAGCTTTTTCCTTCCACTTTGTGAAATGAATGTGTGATGGTTTCTGGCAGACTGTTAGACAAAATGTGATTGTGACTCTCCCTTGTTGCACACAAGATTAGAGCTGCACAGCTGCCAGTGTTCCCTTTAGACCTGGCAAGTTATTTTGCATACCCACTCAAACAGGGGCAGAAAATAGGGATTTACTGGTTACCAAGACAAAGGCAACAATAACAGGAACTAACTTCATGTCTAACACAGACTTACTGTGGCTGACTGCTGCTTTTAATAGCCACTTCTGTAGCTCACCCCTTGGAACACAAGAGTACAGGGTTTAATAATCCACCAAGGACACAGAGCACCTGAGCAGGAGTGTCTGGAAGAGGAAATAACACAACAGTAGTAACAAGCCCTTGTAGCTCCAGCAAGCTGTCATTTGTAAAGGAGTAGACAACCAGGAAAGACACCAGGGTCAGCCTCTTTCTAGACAGAGGCTGGTACAGAGGTATCATGTGAGAGGGAAACCTCAGACATTTTAAAAAGTTCTGCATTTTTCTGAAAAGAGAAAAAAAAAGAGAAGAAAAGAAAAGAAATGGGTCTCAGCCGGTAAGGGAGGAGAAGGATGCAATGCAAGCTCTTCTCTCAGGACAGGGGGAGTTTCCACATCTTCCCAGCTGGGGGACTCCTGCTGCAGTCCCCTTTCCCAACTCTTCCCTTTTCTCCTATTTTGCCCACAACAATTACGTGGGCCAGTGAGGTGGCAATTCCTGTTCCTTGTCCTATATCCCTTCACTTTTTTTTAAATTTTTGACTCAGATTGGGTTTATCTTCTAAGATTCTACAGCAGCCAGTGCATCCAAAGCACTGCTACCAATTAAGTACAAATTATGAGATCAATTAATCATTCATTATCTTCACAATGCAATAGCTGAAGCTCCAGGGTAGGCAGTCCAATAATCCTTACAACCCTCAAGGTACTCATCTCCTTCTAAGCTGATCATTCATTAGCCAGAGCATATCAGCACAGAAAATTCTTCAGTTTCCAAGGCAATCAGTCTAGTAGAAATGACAAGTCTTTGAAACTCTGGTCCACCTTAACTACATGAAGTTTAAAAGGCCTATAAACAAATGTTTAATCAGTGCTTTCAGTGAAAACGAAGGAAAAAGTTGTACTGAGCCCTTGGAATTCGGGTTCATTTCACAGCCTGGACAAAACCAGGCAGCCTTTACAAACACTCTGGTCTGCACAAAGTGCTACCTCTGTCCCAAGGCAGAAATACATAACAATCCAATCCAAGAGATGCATGTGCAGGGAAGAAAGCTGCCTTCAGTAAACTGAATGAGGCAGGAGCCTTCAGGCTCGTGGCGAATGAAAGCCTAGAAAGCGCATGTGCAAAATATCCCAGCTCCTGCCTTCCCTGCTCTGAAATGATCGGTGAACTCTGACACAGGACAAATAGCAAGATGGCAGCACAAATCACAGAAATCCCAAGAGGCACCCATGAGTTAATTCCTCACTAGAAAGCACTCAGACACAAAGTGGTGCTAATTGTCTTGGGCTATGGTGCACCCATGCACTTTTTTAGCAAAAAGGTATTTTACAACTAAGCATCTCAACTTTACAGAGGAAGGTTCTGCATGGGAAGAAAGGTAATTCAATGCCTCTCTGCTCCTTAAAACAGGTCAGTAGCAAAGAGAAAAGAAAAAGCATCTCTATGGAAGTGGTGAAGCCTGTGACCTTAAGCTCTCAAAATAGGACCATCCAGAGTAATATAAAGCATTATTTAGAGAAAAGTGACTGCCAAAAAGAGAACAACTTAGATGATGTAATGGGAGTGTCCAATTCAAAGGAGCATGCTGGTCTGCAGAGACTTTGATTTACCACTGTAAGATCACACAGCTGTTTTTCCTGCTCCATTTTACCCCCTAAACATCTTTCCTTTCAGTCTCCTAGCTCCACAGCCTCCCACATAACCTTGTTTCCCAGTCAAGGCACGGTTTCCAGCACGGAAGTTGCTGCACAGGCCACAAAACAGACAGAGGGTCTGGGACCCATCACACCAGGCACTGGGGCTGGGCCAGTGGTGGGGGGTGAGTATGTGGAATCCATGAGTGGCAAAAGCTGATTTAACCAAAAAGTGAGACAGCAAGCAAGGAAATAAGATGTTTTCAGCTCAGAGATCTGCAGAGAGAGTAGGGCTTAGAAAAGGGGTTTACCTGGTATCCAGAGATGGCTGCTCAGCCCAGCAGGATCCAGGTGAGCTTACACAGCAACTGAGTGCCCCAGATCCTAGGCAGGTATTACCCGGCTGTGACTTTGCCACAGTTTGGGAAACTTTTCAGAAGCAGAATGGCATTCAAAATCCACTCAGACATCGGGTTTAAGAAGCTTGCCTCCAGTTCTCTCCCTCTCTGTGAACTCCTTCCATGCAGTAGGACTAAAGAAGTTTGCTCACATCTGGGAAAAGTAAATGAGGAGGAATGATATTTCCCAAAGAAATCTGCTACAGCTTTTCTAAATAAGAGATCTCCCATTTAAACAAAAAAGAACAGAACAAAAAAAAACCCACCTTTTGTCCAAAATGGAAAAAAAACCTCCAAAAACAAAACCTCAGAACTTTTTTTCTTTCTTTTTTTTTTGTAGGAAACTGATGACTAGGAAGAAGATTTTTGAAGATTTTTCTGCATATAACAGTGTTTCTCCTGCTTTTCCTTGGAGATTAAAGCAGAAGAAAGGAAAAAAATCTCAGCACAGCTGATTTCTCACATAGCATTTTTGCTAAGTTCCTTCCAAATTCAATTCTTTCCTGCAAAGCACATTAGAAAAGGAACTTTGCAGGTCTTCCGTGGCAGTTTCCCTAGTTTTTTCACCAACTCTCATGCAAAGAGGCAACATCCCCAGAGCAAACTGCATCCCTCTGAACGTCTTCAAACTGAGAGGCACCTTCTCTATCTGAAGGACATTGCCCATGTGTGTTTCAGACCAAATAGTTACGGTGCTGCTGGAGTTGTCCCTTTACTTAAAGCCATCAACCTCTCCCCCTATTACTTCTCCAGTAATTTTCTTTTCTGGTTTTCCCACCCCCACAAACTCACATACCACAAAGGACTTGAGGCCACGCAGGGGTTGTGTCCTACTTATTATTGGCAATTGTGTCCACTCCAGTGCCCTCACTGAGCCAGGAGTTTTCATCCGGTGAAGCTGGTGGAAGACCCTTCTATTTAAGAACTAATTTGTTACAAAGAATGATCCCTTGCATTTGGTTGTTGTTTGCCCAGGGAGTTCCTTTGTCATTTACTTGCTTGGTGCAAGGTATTTACTGAGCACTGCATTCTTGGCAGCAGCACAGAAACCGCCTGGACTCAATTCATTAGCATTCAACCTTATATTTATAATAAGACCCAACACTTAAAAAGCACTAGCAATCGTTGCCACCACGTTATGCTGCGAGCACAATATAAGAAGAGGAGAAAATGTACTGAGCATCATCTTTGTTACATGTGTGCCAATGCTAACCTTGCTGTATGTGGCCATCATAACCTTGCTTTCAACTCTAGAGAAAAACCTCATAAAATCTGCCTCTGCCACAGAGCACTGTCTGCTCACACAGTGCTAATGTTTAATTAAATGGATACTTCCTAAGAAGAGCACAAGGAAGGACAAGTTTCCACTCTGAGCAAGACCATCACTCACATACATATCCAGTGTTTCAAGTTTCTGAGCGTTAAACAGCACACAATCAACACCCCCAGCTCCTGAGCTTCACAGGTGTATTTGTTCAACACAAGAAAACATTTCTTTGCAGCAAAAGCTTGAATTAGAACAAAACAAACAAAAAAACCCAAAACCAAAAACAAACCCATAAAAATCTTAACAGTAGGTTACCATCCGAATTTTCTCAAGTAAGCAATTCTTATTTCCTTCGTTTTCCAGCTTTCGGTTAAAAAGGCGTTTTCTTGGAATTGTTTAAAAGAAAATTGCCAGAGAATGGAGCTGATCAATTAAGACCCGGAAAGAAGGATGTCATGCATATGGATAAGCAAGGAGATAGTGCAGGGAGAAAAAGAAGTGGTAATGAAAGGATAGAGAAGGAAACTACTTGAGTGTTTCCTGTGAACTGTCTTCTGCATGTTGGCACCTTATCCCAGCTTTTAAAAGGAGAGACAGAGTCTAGAGAGCAAATTTAGCAGCGTGTACTTGAAAGGTAAGAGTAAACTTAGACCCTGACAATTACTAAATAAGAACATAATTAATTATTCCTTCAACTGAATAGTCCTGAATCCTACCACAAATCAATCAGCTCTTCTTGCCTAAGAAGCTCTGACTCTATTTTAGCTCAATGAAAACAAAATCAATGAAGGCCAATTATAGCCCATCTCGTTAGAGTATGCAAATAGTGCCCCGCGGAGCTCAGCTGCTCTTGCTCTGGGCACTGCCGGGGAGGACACGCGTCAGGCACACCAAACATGAGCTGGTGCTGGCACCTAGCTGCCTGTGCTGTGATACACCAGCTCCTCACAGCTCCTTTGCAGGGGGATGCAAACGTAGCAGAGACCAACTGTGCCGAACAGCAGTTCTTCAGCAGCCTCCTGTTCTGGAATTTCAGGTGCAGAAAGCCCACCAGTGTGTCTCAGACAACAGATTCAGCATTTTTTACAAAAAACAGTGTGTGCAAAGCTGCAGAAAACAGAGGGCCTACCTACCTTTCATCACCTTACATCGAGAGGAAAGGGCACTTTAAAAAGCATATGATAATGATATAATTGTAATATTAATAATAATGATACTGCAAGGAAAGGATTTCATCCAAGTGCCATCAATCAAACATCTCGCCCTCTCAAATGGCAACTGAGAGCTCTGGGTCTCCAGACCAGAATTCTGGCTACCAACATAAGGCTGCAGTACACATCCACCCTGCCACCACTCTAACCTGAACTCTAATCCCCACCAAAACCATAGCATTTCAGGAAGCTTTCTCCTCTTCCCTGTGAAAACTCAAAATGCGAAGGACAAGTTTGCCAAAATTTTCCTGCATGCAATGCATGGTCCATAGCTGTCTGGAGACACAAGGCTACTGTAGCATGAGCTGTTTTGAGTTTAACCTCCTGTTCCAACCAGTGCCACCCCAGCCCCACAGGAGCACCGAGAGTGCTGATAGTGGCTGTGCACACATCCTTGCAGGATTCAGGCACCGGGCAAGTGCCTGCCAGACCGCGAGATCCAATTTCATGCACCCAAAAAGTCTGGCCTTCCCAAGTCCTGTTCATCCTGACCAATTTCTGCATCACTTGCTCACAACAGACAGGATTATTCCTTTCAAGGAGCCACCTGCAAGGACTGAGCTTCCCAGTTTTCTGGCTACAGCCCAAGGACATTTTTGGCCAAAAGCCCCCTCACAGTGGCTTTCTGCCCATAAAGTGGGACTCTACCCTTGGCCTCAGAGCCAGCTTTGACAGACAGCTTCATCTTTCCACTGGCTACCTAAAAGTTATGATGTAATACTTACTTTACTGCCACACTTGGAAGTGCTGCCAGGGCTTGGGGTAAACTACATAGCAGCAACTACAGGATTTCAAATTAAATATGCAACTGCTGCAAGAACACGGTGCCTCTAGTTTTGTTTCTGGTGCTAAAACCTTGGTGTCACAGCATATCCCAGGCTTTTGGGCTGTGTGAGATTGGGAGCTTTGGGTTCGTGTTTGTTTTTTCTCATATTGTTATTTTTATGTTGGTCATATTATAGCCAAAGGGGGCTTTTTTGAAGCACCTTGAAAAGGAACATGATTATGCTACTCATAAAGGATGGAAGACAAACCATGCCTATCTTTAAATCTTGACACACCAACCCAAGAGATGTGAGGAGCCAAACCTGAGATTTCAAGTGCTCCAAACACTGTTGATCTTCACTCTCTCTGCATATTAGTTAACACTGATTTCTAAGCTAAATCCAAACATTAGGATTTTTGCCATTAAAAAAAAATCTTCCTATTTAAATACTGAACAACTGTTCTGTTCTTCAGGAACAGAAAACATTAGAACTGAAATCTTTAAAGCAAAAAAGTGGGGAAACAAAATTGTTCACTACTTCATAAGCAGCTACATGCAATAAAAAGCACCCTCATCAGACAGTTTTGAAAACCACGCACAAACCCTTGTGCAAAGTAACATGATGCTCCATAGCACAACAGCCTCCTTGACACAGTATCCTTAAGAGTTTGTTTTGCATTTCTGCTAAGAGAACAGTGTGAGATACCCATTTTTACTTTAGCATGCATGCACAAATACACACAACTAGAGGGCTGCTTGAGACACTGCAGTAAGGGAATTCTGCAAGCTGTAAAGAGGTCTGCTAGAATTGCCATCACATGTCCATGGAAAAGCTTCAGGGCTATCAAGGGCATTCTCGAGACAGCACTTCTCCTGTCACGTCCTGGGATGTATTTCTTCTGCTTACTCTCTGGGCCACAACCAATTCAAACAGCAATCTTCTTAATGGCTCAGAGTTTTACTCTCTACAGAGTCCACCTTCCTAAAGGACTACAGTGACATATACAAGCAACCTGATTCTGTATCTGTTGCTGATCTCTCCCTTCTTCAAGCCTACAGGAAAAGATGCTCCACAGCCAGCACAAAATAACAGACAAGAAGAGGAAGACTGCCTTACTGATGGAAAAATCCCAAGGACAGCAACAAGCTGGAAGAATTGGCAGGAGCAACATAGTTAGGTTTTCCTTCCTCACAACTATGTAGAGGGGGCTAAAATGCAACATCGTGCAAGCCTCAGTAGTTGCCCCATTTACAGATTCCATCTTTTTGCAATTTCATTTCAGTTGGTGATGTGGCAAGGCAAGTAAAGCTACTTCAAGCAAAGATTAATCCAGAAGGTCATGAATTGTTAAGACACTTCAACTTTGCAAAGCTGGACAGTACAGACTCAAGTAAACAATTTTTATCTTTTTGACAGTAAGCCTGGACTTGGCTGGTTTCTGAAACTGGATTTCTATAATACAAGTCTACTGTGACTTAGCCAGATCAAACTCAAATTCTATGTGAAAAGCCAGTGTATTTCCACCAGGAGGGAGCCAATGGTCTTATTTGATCCAAAAGTAAAGCCTGGAGTGAGAGTAGCAATATCCCTGAAGTTACCAGTTCCTGGTGCTGCCATCAGTGAGTATTGTAACACCCACACCTCATGGAGAGCCCATTAGAGAAACAAGGTCTGAATGATAACAGTGACTAAAAGAAAGTCACAAAGTGCCTCAATTTTGGATATTGAAGATGTCATCTACAGCAGTGATTAACTAAGGCTGGTTAGTACTTGCAAGTGAGCACACACACACATCTAACCTTAATCTTTTACACCAGTAGTAACATGACAGTGATGCCACTCCGGGTAGAAGTTAACTCTCAGTCTTAGCCTTTAGGACAAGCCTTAGCCCATTTGGCAAACCAGTGCAGCCCCCTCACTGTGCTTTGGAAACCTCTGCAAATACAGCAGCCAGCATCCTGCTCAAAAAACTTCAGGACCAGAAATCAGCATTGTCTACAGGAACTAGAAGTCCTTAGATAGCCCTGATGATCAACTCCCCAGGAGTTTTCTTGAGGAGCTAAATGAGTGCATATGATTTCAAGGGAGGAATGGGGAGGCCACACAAACACTCCTGCCATCCTCAAGGTTTATTTTGAGCTCTTTGGAAACACAGCAAAAAAACCTGTACTGACAGAAGTGGGAGGACAGCTGAATCTTGACCAGCGCACATTCAAAAGTCAAAGGACAGCATGTCAAGCTTGAGTACAAGCAAAGATTTTGCCCATTTGGAGCATGAAGAGATGGTCATAAGACTACACTGCACAGCTCCAAAAGATACTGAGGTGAGTGCAAACTAAGGACACAATTTGGCTTCATCAAGTTATTTCTAAAGCCATAACTGCACCCCTTCCCAGTTGGGTCTTCTTAATTCCCCTGTTATCTCTAGTTTCACAGAGCTAGACCAAGCCCATGCTACTTCTGAAATTCTTAGGACTGAAGATTTACATTTGGGCATCACCTTTTTCAAGATATCAGGGACAATTTCCAAAGATCTTTTGGCACCTGAAGATTAAAGGTACACGTTTTTTAGGCATGCCAAACAGTATTTTATTAATATCGACCAGGCATTTAACAACCCTAAAAGCCTAAATATCCTCCCTCACCCTTCAACTCCTTCCCAAAACTTCAGACATGTTTAACTTTTACCCTAAGCCAGCCTAGCTAAACAAACAAGTGTGTTTGGGACTTCACCTGGTCACTGGTTTCTTCATGTGGCTAACTTGGGAATTGACAACCTCCTAAACAACATTATTCCTCTCCCTCCCCAACAAGTAGTGCCACTACTATTACAGAGCGAGACAAGGAAGAAATTTCTGCCGCTCTCAAGAGCTCATGCTTCTGAATTCCCATTCCTTCCCCTGAGCACGAGCCCAGCATTAGGAGTTGAGCGCACAAGTGGAAGTTTGATTGCAATTGTTGGAAAGGATTAATCCCTGCCCGGGTAGCTCACTTCCACAGTGCAATAATTAAGTGGAACCGTTGCACAAGATGAAGCATGAGGGAGGAAATTAGAGTATGCCATGCCAGGGTTGTTTTGTGCTAGAGCTGTCCCCACATGGGCTTACACTCCATCATGCTCACTTTATGCAATGCTGTCAAGCATCTGGACTAATCCATTATCCCAGGATGAAGTGAGGAGAACACAGGGCCAATCTCATCATTCTTCTTTGTAACTAATTGCAGGAGACAGTGACTTGCTAGTCTGTGGGAATGCAGGTAGAAGGAGCCCACAAGCAAGCAATATGAGACAATCAAAGCTGAAAGTACACACAGACATCACCCTTCAGTGAAAAGACTGGTGCCTTTCTTAAACACCAGGCATAGAATTGCAGAGCCAGGTAACATTAAAAAACAAAATAAAAATTAGGTTACAACAAACACATGACACAAAATACATGAAGATGTCGTAATGAGCAAAGCACACACAAAAACCTCCTGCTGCTGTTGGGGTTTTAGTTTAGTCTTAAGGTTTTTTTTTCTGTTAAAGGAATTTTCTCCCATATGCATGTTGCTAGGGGACAAATAGCTGTACTTAAGAAAGACAAAAAAGGGGAGTGGGGCGGGCCTGGCTACTCCTTTTGTCTACACCTGGGTGTGGGGGCAGTTCGCTCTGAGCGTCAGGAGAGAGAAGCTGCAGAGAAAGGAGCTGCTGTTTCTTTCTTTTTGGCCGTTCTTCTCTTCCTGCTGGAAACAACGCCGGGACCCCAAAAGCCGCTTTCCCTGCCCTGCTGGAGGCCGAGCTGTGGCTGCCCTGCCCCGCTGCTGCTGCTTCGAGTTTTCGCTGCGCTGTAGCCCTGCTCGCCCTGCTTGCCTGGGCATCCGTGGGGTTCTCCCATCTGGATACATCTCGCCTGCCACCCGGGATTTGCGTTCGTCCCTGCCGCTCTAGCCTGCCTTTCCAGCCTGCCGTTTCCAGCCTGCTGTTCCTGAGAGTCCGGGATCGGCTGCCCAGGGGTTTGTGAAGCCTTTGTTCCATCCCTTCCCGGGATCCCAGACCACCAGTGCCTCGTGCTCCCCGAGCTCGCTCCGGAGCGCCCCCTGCAGCCGCGGGGGAACCATCGCACCTGCCCTGCTCACCGGGAGCCGCCAGCGCCCCTGCCGGCTGCGAGCGGAACTGCACCCGAGGGGAAAGGGCCCGACAGCCGAGAAGGCTGGGACTGGGTTTGTGTGTGCTGTTACTGCCAGAGTTGTTGTTGTTTTGTTTGACTGGTTATATACATATACATATATATATATATATATATATATAGTAAAGAACTGTTATTCCTATTTCCCACATCTTTGCCTAAAGGCCCTTGATTTCAAAATATAATAACTTGGAGGGAAAAAGGGTTATATCTGCCACTTCAAGGGGGGCTTCTGCCTTCCTTAGCAGACACCTGTCTTTCAAAACCGAGACAGCTGCCTAGTAAAGCTCTGACTTATGCCAACAAGTCACTTCGGAGGCAGAAAGTTTTGGCCTGCCTAGCCTGACACAGACACAGGGCCCGACACTGAGGGTGGCAGTGTGCTGCTGGGAATGCCCTTTACTTGAAAACTCCAAGAGCTTCAAGGAAGACTTAACTGTAAAAGGCACAAGTTCCCTGCTCCCATCCTAGCTCAATGCCAGGTCTCCCAAAAGCCCTCTTCACTACCCAAAACAACAACCCCCCCACCACCAGCTGATAGATGGCGCTACTTGGCAAGGAAATTTCTATCCTGCAGCGTGGCTGGATTAAGGTGATGGCCTCAAGGTTCTAAAGCAAATTTCCTTTGGACTTCTGTGCAACTTGCTCTTACACGAGACAACTCTGGAATTAAAAGCTCAAAATACTAAGACAGGACATGATTTAAGGTGTAGCTAAAAACCTCACTCCAGAGATCCATTCCTCATGCTGGATGGACGCCCCACCCCTGGAAACGTTCAAGGCCAGGTTGGATGGGGCTTTGAGCAGTCTGGTCTAGAGGAAGGTGTCCCTGCCTACGGCAGAGGGGATCGAACGAGATAATCTTTAAGATCCCTTCTAACCCAAACCATTCTGTGATTCCTTAAGAGCTGACATGAATCCAGTAAAATGAACCAAGTTACACTGGTGGAATAGTGTCAAGCCATCACGTGACAGAGCAATTCACAGAAGTTAAAGGTTATTCAGCTCTCAGTCTCTCTTTGAAATTAAAATCCCTACAAATTAGGTCTCCAAGACATGCTGTGTGCACAGAACATCATCTGGTGTGTGAGAAAAAAACGGATACAGTCCAGCCTGTGAACTGCACACTACCATAGCACAAGGACATAACAGTGTCACTGCCACTGGGGGAGCTGGAAATGTCCTGGATTTCAGTGACCCAGGTCCAGGACAAGTGGCCCTTCCCACCACAGAGATGCACAAACTGCAGCCTGGCCACAGTCCAGCCGAGTTTCCAGCCCTGTGCCATGCCTGGCCTAAGAAGAGAGGTGGGAAGCTGGCATGGAGATTTCCTCATGCCTCCTCACTGAGCCACAGGGCAGCTCTGCTGAAGCTCAGCTACAAGTCCATACCTCCCTGCCCCAAAGGTGGCCACAAGTTGAAAAACTGAGCCAAACACTTTCTCATTCCATGCTATTTAACAGAAACATCAGCCATATCGATACAATTATCATGCCTTGTGTCTGTCTTTTATTTAAAAACAATATAATTTTTCTTATTAGACAAAGACTAAGAAGAGGTCACACAAACCATTACAGAGCCTAAAAGCCAGACACTAATTTTAAAAGACTGTAATAGCTTTGTGATCCGTGCAAAAAAAAAAAAAAAAAAAAAAAATCATCATTATTCCAGATGATGTCTTATATGCACTGGCTTCTTTGCAAAATGAATTTACCTTTTCATTACTATTTACTGACAGTGCTTGTATTTCATTTGTATGGATTTTATCCAGCAAAAAAGAGCCTCAGAAAAATTTGATAAAAAGATGGAGACAGTGAACAATTATTGGAGTCTGTATCTTGACTCTTGAGGTTACAGTTCTGTTATGTTAATTTCAGAGAAACAAAAACCTTTTTTGATGGGAACAAATCAGGATTGGTAATTGCATGGACACATTCTTCAGGCACAGCAGTGCCCAAAAACATGTCTGTGACAAAACCAAAGAATTCACACCCTCACTGTTAGGCCTGAGCAGCCAGTTCGTCACACAAATAAATATTAAGAATCCCCAAGACTTTTAGCAGCTTTCTAGTCCAGCTGCATATCCTCACACAGCGCTGAGTCAAGCTCTGTTCTGCAGCACATACTGGCCTACATCATGCTCCAGTGGTGTCCCTCAGAGTTAATACTGGGACCAGCATTAACTTCATCCATGACAGACTGGGAACTAGTGCCCCCTCAGCACATTTGCAATGACACCAAGCTGAGTGGTGCTGTTGACACACCCGGAGGACAGGATACATCCAGAGGGACCTGGACAAGTTTGAAAAGTGGCCCAGGGAGACCCTGTGTTGGGTCTTCAGTATTTGTAGGAGGCTTACATGAAAGATGAGGACAGACTTTTTAGTAGGGTATAGGACAAGGGGCAATGGTTTTAAACTATAAGGTAGATTTAGACAGATATAAGGATTAATTTTTATACAATGAGGGTAGAAAAATGCTGACACAGGTTGCCCAGAGAGGTGGCAGAGGCCCCATCTCTGGAAATACTTGATGTCAGGGTGGACAGGGCTCTGAGCAACAGGGTCTAGTTGAAGATGTCCCTATTCACGGCAGGGGGGTTGGACTGGATGGCCTTGAAAGGTCCCTTCCAACCCAAACCATTCTGTGGTAACACTGTATTGCACCACAGCTTCAACTAGAGCTTGCAGTCTAAGTTGAGGCACAATTGCATATAAAACCAGGCTTCCTTAGTGCTAGTACTGATAAATATTTGTGTTGATCCAACAGCTACTTTGTGTCCACCATCCACAAAAAAAAATCAGAACTAGGAAGCTCCTTCCTGAGCGTTAGTACTCTGTGCTTGGAGAAGGCTTCACAGCCAAAGCCTGCTCTTATCTTAGTTGTGTCTCTTGGGGCTTTCTTTGGCCCTTTCCTCAAATATCTCAGTACTGTCTGAAATCATTTCTATTCCTCAAGCAAGAATTTGCAGCCTGGATAATATCAGGACTGTCCAGTTCCTGAGAAAAAGGAAGAGCAGGAATACATCACATTTGCCAATCTGACACTTGAAGTCTTCTGGGAATTAGACCAGATAAATACTGGGGAAGACCTAAATATTAACTAGAAAACTTTTTATCAATCTGTTCAGTAATGGGTAGGACAAGGACATTTTTAAGTACCTTAAATCTCAGGATTGGCCCAGGAGCTTCCAGAGTCAACACCGAGATTTTTATAAAAAGTTTCCAAGGACTCTCAATTGGATTTTTTTTTCATTAGCCTCCTTCAAGTCAATTAGGAGCAGTCTATAATGACAGCCTGCCTACATTTAACGTATTAGAGGCAGAGCAGCTTAACAGGACACAAAGGGAACCCTTGACTATATCCACTGTGCTCAAGGTAGAAATAATAGATCTCAGCAGCAGAAAAATAATTTTTAACATTTGAATTGGATTCCATCACCATCTTTAAAACCACCTACCTGTCCAAGGCTTGTAGAGTTTCATCAGAGCTTGAAAGGGGCCAACCCTTCTCTAAACTCAAAGGTCTTTCTCTAAATCCAAACAAAAATATGTACTTAGGTCCTAAAATAAGCATCAGTGCTCTATGTGCCTGGCACTAGAAATTAGAACTTTCAGTTCAACCACTGATTTCTTGAGCTATCTCTACTCATTCAAACCAATAGAGCTGCAGTATTTCCCAGGTGTCTCAGGGGAAAAGGAAAAAAATGTACAAGAAACTTTCCTAAAGGCAGTAGAGAGCGGCCTAACTGGCACTGAGTCAAGTAACACCTTCTATGTACTGGCCTTCTGCTATTAGTCATTGTGGTGTACATTGCTGCCCTATAAAAATACTCCTCCAAAGTAAAAATTAAACCACCCCAAGAATGTGGATCTCACGTCTGTAACAAATCTGGGACGCAGTCCTGAACCACCTATTAGCTATCACCACTGCCCACACAGCCTCTCTGAATACATTTTCAGAGCTAAGTGAGAAGTCTGGGGATACACCAAAAACCCACCAAGAGTCAAAGAATACACAGGACTTTGTGCTTCATAAAGATGTACAAGCTGCTGCAGTTCAAGAAACCTCAGCTTATTCATTCACCTACATATTTTCAATTAAGAACTGACAGCATGATGCCTCTTCTCATGGCCCATGCCACTCATATAGCTAAATCTACACACTTCCTTGATAAATCCCCTCCAAAATAAGGCAGATTTCCTTAAACAGTTCAGTGGAGACTATTTGTAATTAAGTCACAGAATTCCACTGTGCTTGTCAGACAACATTCCATTACAGTGTCATTGTATTACCTTGTCATTATCCTTCAACTTAGCAGGGCTTTTTGCCTTAAAATTCAGTTTTGCCCTAAGCAAGATGCAAACTGCAGCCTTGGGCACTTTTGCCAAAGCTCACAATCCTGTTGCTGTAAACACATGCACCTAACAGAGCATCCCAAAGAGTACAGTCAAGATTCCAAAGCACCACTGCAGTTCAGTTACTGATGATCAACTCCAAGAGCAGGAAGAAAACAAAGGGCCCATAAACTGACTGTGAAGGTTCTCTTAGGAATCATATATTTAAACCTTCAATCAAAACAACTCTTGTTCCATCTACAGAGAAATACACCACAATCTACACCTTAAAAGAAGTATTTTATATATATACATACCCCAATATTTAGAGTAGATTTTTAAATGTGTTACCTAAGCTGTATTTTATGTGTGTATGCATATAAGAGGCAAGCATATTTTTTAAAAAGTTGTCCTTACAAAGCTTCCTATTGTGAGTGCAATCCAGGAAAGCTCAAGCTCACAGCTAATATCCATAAATTATGACAAACACATTCATTAACCCAAAGCTTGCATGACCAGTTCATCTTAACAGTAATAACATAACTCAGACCACAGTTGCTCTAGGTTCACCTTAAGCAAAAAGTCTTTGCTGTGTCTCACTTGTATTACCACTGTAACCCTTTTAACATAAACAATTTCCTTCTTAAATGCCTGCTATGCTAAATCTGAAAACACTTCCCTATGTATTTGTCCTTGTGTAAGTGCATAATGGGAAACAGGAACTGTTTTTCTGGGAGACTACGTTCTAACAAGATTTTAAGTTTTTGATTTATAGAACAGTAATTTTTTTTCAGCATTAAATTTAATTTCTCCTTGCTGAAAGGAAAAGACAACTTAGAAATGAACTCAGTTAAAAAAATCAGGAGCTCAGTTGTTTTCCAGTTAATTACAGATTCACTAATTGAGTCTCCCTGATATGACTTCATGTTGTACTTTCAAGATGAGCCTGCATGATGAGTCACTCCTACCCTAGAAAGGATAAACACCAAGCCATCTATCTGTCCTAAAGTACAAGGAGAGGATAAAAAAAGGAAAGAAAACCAGGTTAGAAATCTGTAGAACTCAGCTACAATTGGTCCTTTATGTCAGAGACTGGAGTTTCCATGATTCCAACGTTAAGTTCTCAGGAAGTATAACTGTTTTAATTACATACATTTAGAGAACAGTAGTAATGCCACACAAGACCCATTAGAAATATAGAATTTATTTCTCATTACATTCAGACAGCAATACACTGCAGATTTGGACATGCCATGTCTCATACCACAGCTGACTTATAGATCCTATGTTTATAGTTGTGATAACTATTGCTGGCCCAGAAAACACAAAATGTGTTACTGGAGTAGCTCTCTTGAGAACTTCAAGCCATTAGCAATAATTTTTGCAGATGGGTACTCTTGACAATCCACAAAAATTCATCTGTCACAGCCTACATTATCCAACCTTTACTGTACCTTACCTCTACAGCTCCAGAGCTCAAGAAAGCAATTTCAACAACAGCAGTGGACAGGGAAATTAAGGACTTGCCCCTTGTCTTCCCTCAGGCAGCAGTTCTCAATAAAGGCAATACCATGTTATAAGGCCACCAAATTCTTCATGATCCATGATCTGTGCTTTTGGCAGGGCAGCTCCTTTCCCATCCTATAGGCTCTGTGCAGCCCTTGCTTCCATTCCCTCCTTGCACATCCAGGTGCAAGCTAACAAAGAGAGTCAATCACAGTCCTGACAACATCCTAAAACATGTTATTTAAGTCATCTACAACAAAAAGCCTGTGAGCAACAGGAAAAAAAACCGACAAGATTGTGTTACGTTTAAACCTTTCAAGTACCATGAACAAGAGGTATCTTCACAACCAGTGTCCTGACAGCATCTGTTCAGTGTACTTCCCTTCATCCTCACAAACACAGAAAAACTGGGGTGGTTTTTTTCATCTTCTAACTCCGCAGGCATTCAGCTTGGGAATACCAGGAGCTGCAGTGCATCATCACGTGAAGAGGGAGAGGGGCAGGAGAGTGAAAGAGTGAACAGGGAGGAACACAGACACTGCCCTTGGCAGGCTCTGCACCAGCCACACACAGAATATGCATACACGCAATGAAGGATTTTGTTTCCTTGCTCTATTTTTTGCCAGGTTGTTTTTTTTTTTAATTATAAAAACCACATTATTCCTGCTAAGGCTGGTTGTGCAAAGTTAGTTTTCAAGAACCACCATTCAGTCTGACTCAGTTCCTGCAGACAAGCTTCCTATTGATCCATTTCTCACTAGCATCTTGCTGTAGTTTTTCTGCTGTTCTTCTTTGAAAGTATCTTTGACTTTCGCTCGTTTCAGACCTCCATCCCTGGAACAGAGAAAGAGGGAACAGTAAACCATCAGGACTGTTATGGCTATTGCTATCAAACTGTGCATTACAATAACTATCTCAATCAACGGTAGAGTTTTAATCTAAATTATTATCATTAAAGGCTTTTCTTCAGAACTTCAACATCCAATTTTAAGCACACTTATTAAAACCTTTACCTTAAGCCACAATACTTACACAGTCCAAATTTTAAATTCAGCCCATTAAAGCAGCCTATTCATGTTGGGAGCAGGCTGTATCTACAACAGAAGTCTCTGGCAATCTGGGATGCTACTTCCCCCGATTGTAGAGGCAGCCAATCTTCTGCAACACTACAGTCCTATCTTGCCTTGTATTTTTCAGAGCTGGGTCTCATAGTTAAATCTATTTGCCCATTCTCTTCATCTGAATTTTGCTCTCAAGTCTCTGTCATATGAAATCTAGGCATTATCCTGCTATTTACTGAGGAAGGACATGAGAAAGTCAAAACAACGCTTGAGGCTTTCTGCTCTATTTTTTGTTTTGTCCATCAGATTTGTCAAGTAATTTCACTTCTGCTACTTAACCACAGCAGAAGTCTCAACATAAGAAATATGAGTGGACCTTCTTCAAAAGCATCAAACCTTTACATGACACACACTGCATGCTACATGCTGCAAAGACTTTATACATCTTTATTTCTACTTTGACATATGTGCACGTGGAGTTACTCCATTGTTTTCTCTGAGTGGAATAAAGTGCTGTTGAATGATACCTGTCACAAAGCAAAGGAGGGAAAGCACCTCTCAGTCAAACTAACCACAAATACCCCATGAATTCTAACAAGGATGTCATCACTCACCAGGGGAGTTCAGTCAGTCCTCCTTGGCGAGCAATGGCTGACCTCACTCTGTTGGCAAACTGAACAGCATCTTCATCTTCCTTCAAGGGTCATAAATCCAACATAATCAAAGCAGAGAGAAGTCAGTTGAAGCAGGCTTTCGTAATGTTTTTTATCTGCTGCCTCATCAAATTAGCTTACTGCCAAACAAACCATCCCTTATCATGCCAACATCACAATCTGATGTTCCCATGTGATAATAACTCATTTTTCCCCTAGAGTGTTGAAATTAGGAGAAAATTTTGCTTCAACAGGATGGAACATTAACACTACTGCTACTGTGAACAGTACTGCATTTACTGCTATCCTTTGCATATTTGATGCACTGCTGACAGCACCAAGCTGCATCAGGAAAAGCCAAGTCCAATCATACATCAGCCAGCACTGACAAAAATCCAGTATAAAACTCGGATTTGGAGACATGGGGTGGGTAGAGGTTTTAGGGAGGGAAAAAAAGAGTAAAAGCACACTTGCAGACACAGTCGAGCTCTTAAACAGCAATCAAACAGATGCTGGATTACCTTTCTAACCATTGGTGGCAAGTACCACACGTTGCAAACAATGGCCCAGCTGGTCATTATTCGCAGCAGATAGCTCACGATGTTGTATTTGCTGCTGTTCCAGAAGGCATCTCCAAACTGAGGATCATACTGCAAAGGATCACAAAAAAAAAAATTATTAAGCCTTTTCCCAGACCATCACAGCCTCTCAGACCTGGGATTACGTGGCAGAACCAGCAGCAGATGCCACCCACTTGCCTGAACAGCCAGAAGAGTTAAGCCTGCTGTGAGCAGGATGCTTCTCTTCCCTTCAGCTCCAGGAAGGACTAGCTGGATTTCTCTTCCTTCCAGCTTTCTGGAGGAAGAAGCTGACCCCATCAGGGCCTACCAGCTAGGCTCCACAGGCCGAAGGACTTCACTTTAATTTCAGCCACTTATACTCCAGGAGCCATCCACAGCATGCATACAATTGCCTGAGATACTGTGCTTTCAATAGCAGCTGTATTGAGACAACTTCCTGCCCCTCTGACAAAAACCCATCCCAAACTCCAAAATTCAGCAGCTAGCTATTTCCACTTACTTTGATTGCAACAGGATAGATTGTCCCTCCTATTTCAAAGCTCCCCTTCTTGAACATCATCACGGATGTATTGTTTATACAGGTACCTGTCCAGAAGATAAAGTCATTGCTTCACACAGCCATTTAAGTACAACACACCACCAATGTAACAGGTCTTACCCATAAAGGGCCTGCATTTGCTGCTCAGTGAGTTAAGCATCTCTCCCCTGCTTACTTTTATCCTTTGTCTTGTGACTGACTCCCTGAATGAAGCCAGAAGGTGTGCAACACGAAAAGCACAATACTGAGGTTAAATCCATAGGAGAGTGAATTGATAGTCTCAGGGCAAAATAAGCAATCTTCCCGTTCTTCTGCCTGGAGAAGCAACATCCAGGGACAGTATTGTGCTGTCTTCATATATATTCATCTTATATTAAAGATGAAAAACAGGAATGCCCTAACAAAGTTGAAGCCAGAGGTGAAGATAGATTTGAGCAGCAGAAGCCATGAAAAGAGAACAGGGATGACATCAATACTGAATGGAGATAAGTAGTTCAGCTTCTTACCTTCTGGAAAAATTAAGATCGGGAGCTTGTTTTTATCTGCCACGTGCTCCCTGAGTCTGTGGAAGCAGAAGGAAAGTTTAAAAAACAGCTCCTTTCCACTCTTCTTTCCCCAGGCAGGTGCATTAAAAATATCTTTATGTATTACATATGTTTGAAACCAAAGCCTTTTACTAGACACTAATTTGTACTTGGTCTTCTTTTCTACAGAAACTGAAGCCATCCCTTAGGCCCCTGGAGCATTACACTGAGGCAACATCCTGTTTTCTTTCCTCCACATTATTTTACTAATGACTGTCAGAGAAGCCAACAATTTTATGCCATTAAGTCAGTCCAACTAACTCTGATCAACTCAACCTTCAAGAAATTGCCTTCATAAGAAAAAAAATTATTGATGCAGTGGTCCATCCAGACTCTGTGCACTTAACAGCAGATTTCTTAAAAAGGGGACTCCTGAATGCCTACAGCTCACACTACTTGAATAACACTTGGATAACATGGCAAAGCTGTCCTGCTCTGCAGAGGCCAATAAGCCAGTGAAGAAGTTAACCTGTCAAAATTAACCTAAAAAGTTCTCTACAAATTAGGAAGAATTTTTATCCCTGTACTACAGTATTCATGGGTATGCTTTTGGTGACATTCTGCAGAAAACCACTTTTGTACACAGCTTGCTCTTATAACAAGACATTTTGCCTCTCACCCAAACAAAAAAAGCTTTTTATTTCTAGTGGCTCACAATTTCCAGTGAAACTGAGACAGTTTTTGTCACAGAAAGCCCATTTTATCATCAGTATTTCTCTTCAACAGAAAGTACCAGCATTTAAGTATCTTCACATCCTTCCAAAATGCATACCAGAATTCATCAGACAATAGTTATTTTGCTGATGGCTTCTCAGCTGAGATGCTTTTTGAGAGTCTGCAATTCAGACCTCACCAGAACCTTTGGTCTGAACCATGACACCCTGTATAAACGTTTCAGGCCTTCCCTGGTGACATTTTGACCACAGTGTACTGCACCAAAGCTCACACAAGCAAGCACATTCAGGTCGTTCCGAGTGATGCAGTGTGCCGCACACCATCCCTACAACTCGCTCCCAGATCCCCTCATCCGGGTCTTTGACTGCCCGATGACTCTCCAGGGAGGCAGCCCAGAACACACCTCACCTTTTTGTCACTAGATGGCGGTCCTTGATCTCGGAGCGCTCAAACCAGACGTGAGGACAGGCCTTGACTGTGGCTCGCTGGATAACGCCCATAAGCCCACCGTGAACCTGGCCCACCTGCAAGCCCAGCAAGACACATCAGTATCTGAGACACCTGAAGGGCAGAACTTCCTCCTCTCCACCCCTCCAAAAAAGTCCAACAAACCCAAACGCACTGGGAGGCTGCAAATCAGGATTGAGCAGTGACAACAGAAGTGTTAAAATGCATTCACTTGAGCGGATCTAGACACTCACATGGAAGCCTATCTCAAGTACTTCACCAGATGAAGAGCCCGGCATTGACACTCCCAGGACAACTTCCCCAGCACATAATATAGACCAATTTCAACACAATTTACACTTTTCCCCACTGACCAGTGCTCAAGTGAATATCTCTGCTGTGAAAGTTAAGTACTGAAGTCTACAAGCCGTACCCCACAATCTTTCCCTTTCCTGGTCCCTCTCCTGTGGTCACCTTAGATCTCCTCATACCATTGCATAGCATCCATCATTTGTCAAAATGATCGCATCTATCGGTGATGTGTGGTTGGCAACACAAATTCCTCCTTTCTGAGGTCTGTTTTCCCTGCAATTACATATTTTTTTGTTAGACTGCTAGTGCACTAAGCACCACATTACACACACAACAGTTCCATGAAGCTGTCAGGTGAGTCAGCCTCTTGTGTGACATCAATTTGCACCTCAGGAGAGCAGTCCCCATTTCTAATGGGATGCTCACACACACATACAAGCATAGACACACTTTTGCTCACTCACTTGTTATGGTAATGGATAGTACCAGACAGAGCTCTGACGAGGATGCGGGAGCACGTGAGGTGAACCACTTCACTCAGGTAGTTTTTCACACTGAAAGAAATCAGACACCTGAAGCATCCTGGAAAGCAGTTAGACACACATGCAATATTCTCCAGCCTACTCAACACAACTCAGGGCTGAAATTTTCCTGGTATTCTGGAGCACAGAGGGATATTCCCAGCTCTACCACTCACTCGCTACAGCAGCTCAGCCAAGATATGTCATACCCTTGGTGCCACTATGCTAGGCAAGGCTATCCTCTCTTTGCTGTGTGTTTTTCATCCCAACCCTATTACCTACCCTACAATGCCCCATTTGAGTATCTCATGGCAGTAGGAGGAGCCCATCAGAAATCATCAACCTCAGTGCCAAGACTGGCAAGAACCCAACCTCAGCCCAAATTCAAAATGCCGCTAAAAACAAGGTCTCAAGGTCCACAAATTTGTGGGTGAAGTATCAGTAGCCTGTTATAGGTAAAATCTGTTCACTCCTAATCTTCAGCTGTTTTGACTGATGCAACTTGGCGAGTTCATCCCTCACACACAGTACCTACCTGCCATTTGGCAGCTGTCCCACCGCTGTTGTTCCCACAATCATTGACGTAATCCCAATGGCAGCGAGGGTAAAGCTACAGACAAAACAGACATTAAACCAAAATAAGTAGCTTTGCTCATTGTAATAACACTTTGCCCCTTTAAAATGATAAGGGATTGCAGAAATTCGATTATTCCTCAGATACTTGACACATGGACACATGCAGTTCTCTAACCCAGCAATTCCCTCACCTATTGCTTAAAGTCATGGTGTAGCAAAGGCAGCAGATCCAGATACTCCCATGCACACAGTGTCAGGGAGACTAGAGCTTGCCCACCTTATATTTATTTTGTCAATACATGACTCAGGGGAAGCATTAGTGAAAAAGATGACCACCAGCCCTACTCTACTCTCCACAGTGAATGGGCAATATAAAAGTATTCTGAAGGGCTTCTTAACCTAAAAGAAGCCTTTAAGCAAGTTAATCTTCTGTATCTGCCAATGCTGCTTTTGGGTTAAAGAAAGCTGAGATGACATTTACCAAGAAAACAGAAATTTACCCATTCCCAGACTGACAAAATCCCTTGGCACCAGAGCTTACCGTAGGGGCAGCAGGAAGCAGTACCGCACTATCACCCCAACAACCCACACCACAGTCAGCCTCACACTGATGTAATGGAAGTTGACATTAGTCCTCGTGAGCAGATTCCAGGAGAGCAGCTCTTCTGAGGAGAATCGTTGAGTGACTTCATCTTCCACAATAGCCTCAAACCCTTTTCTGCAGAAGTAGAAAATGTGGGAGAATTCGAAGTCCGCTCGATGCAGACGGGCAATTTCTTTCTCCATAGGCGTTTCATCCCTTTCAATGATACCTTGGGAAGGAAAGGGTAACCACATGAGAAAATAATTCTGTGAAGTAACAGTCACCCTCCACACCACTTGTCACTCTGCATTACTCAAGGAGACAAATCTACTGTCAGAGCCCCTCCTAGGACTGGAGGAGAAGCTGTGCAGTTGAACACAGCATACCCTGCAGGAGGCCAGTTCCAGCTCCCCTTCCTCACACCAACACCCTGAGCAGCAATTACATCAAGTTCTGTTACCTACTGAACACGAAGAAGAAGGCTCTTTTCTTTCCCACCATCTGGCATGTTCTCAACTCAAACTTTATCCAAGATTCTCTTACACTTTCAGAAGAAATCAAGTGAGACTTTGGCCTTTCAATTCCCTTCTGTGCTCTGTGTATTTAAGAGAATTCAATCTCCTTGATGAAGGCTTCCCTATCCCCTAAGCCCATCTCTTGCCTAACATTCTGGTGTCCCACAGCCACAACACAGCCAAAGCCCCAGACCACAACACTGTGCATGGATTAGCTTTGAACCAAACACACCTCCCTGCCTTCACAGCACAAATATTTTCTGTAAGTACAGGCACACCACACTATTCTTTTTATTTTACTTAAAATCCACAAAAAAACCCTCCAAAACACCACATCAAAGAAAGTTGTGCCTAGAGGAGCCTTGATTTAGTTCAGCACTAACAATTGTTTTAGCTAAACTCTGACTACATCACACTTGGAAAGAAACCTGGAGAGTTCAGAACTGCAGTGCGAACAGCAAGTATTTCTCCTCCCCCACCCTTTTCATTTTTTAAGCTCACGGTCTGATAAGCACCAATTTCTCATTAGAGCTTTCAAAGGCAAGGACAACTTGTGTAAGCTAAACAAAGCTCAAGTAGCTGCTTGCTGGTAAGCAAGTCTGGCTCCAGAAAGTGATGACCGAAGAAATCTAGAGTAACAGTTAACCAGAACAACCATCCCCTGGGACACTCAACTTGGATTACAGAGGTCCAAGTTCAGGCTGCCACTCTGTCAGACACCCTCTGATAAACTGCATAATCTCTGTGCTTGCACGCTGACATAAAAACGGGAAAGGACATAGCACCCAACTTCTTCAAGCTACTAGGAACTTTCCACGTTGTAGGACGTATTTTTGTAGGAAATCTGCCTCCCAATGAAGTCTTGCCAGCAGAAAATCTCTCAACAAATTTCCTGTGACAATAATTGTAACATTTAAATTACAAGTGATAAGGAAAATCTTTGTATCGCACTGTACCATACATATGGGATAACACAGGAAGCTCCAGGATACAAGTCCCCCAAATCACTGAGGTAAGCACTGAAGAACAGCACTGCAACAAAACCTATTGACACCTTCAGCTTTGAACTTGACAGCCACGACTTCCAATTGTACCAGCGGGCCACCTCACCGCATCATCCTATCACAAGCCTACAAACAAACCATTAATATGGTATACCCAAAAAGCCACATGCTCTTCAGGATCTAAATTATACAAGCATGCATCACATCAACCATTTACCAAAACGGACTACGCTTATGTCATACATTAAATCCAAATCAGAAATTCAGTTTTTGATTCAATTTTTCTCGCACTTGGAAAAATCTCCAAACTGTGGAGCATCCAGGACTGTAGGCCAGTCAGTCCAACCTGTCTGCTCTGTGCTGCTGGAGACAAGGTTGTATGTAGGCAAGAAACCAGGGGAGCGCTCCAGCACCCATCACACAAGTACCACCCTTCTCTCCAGTTTCCAGAGCTGGGAATGTTTCCTCCTTATCCAGCCCTTATTTTTCCCCCTTCTTCAGCACCAGTCAAGCAGCTGGCCCATCTGGCTCCAGCTTCTCAGCTGAACCCAGCCCAGGGCTCAAGTTTATCACACTGCTAGCAAGTTGAGATAGCAGGGCTGTAATGTCTTGCCTCATCAGCCTTTGCTGTCCTTGTCACATGACACCACATACACCAGCTGTCCTGCAGCCTTGGGACAGCCACTCTGAGCCAAGATCTCAGCAGCACATGAATGTATTATGAACAAAATTAAACACACGCTGCTCTGGTGATGTACTTAGCCTTCCTGTAAACACAAGTCACATTTAACGGCCTTTAATCCCTTGGCCATAGGCAGAGATGAGCTTGCCAAAGACAGCACTATGCAGGAGTACAGCAAACATTACCCTGAACCAAAAAAAAAAAAAACCCATAGTCACTGTTTTTCTCAGTGTTGCAGCGCAAGCCCCAAGCCTTCAAGCTCACATACTCCAGTCAACTAATTATACCAGGCTCAAATTTGACACTATCTACTTACATAGTCAGTAGATCTACTTAGTAGTATCTACTTAGTAGTATCTAGTAATAAGCTCCTTAGTAGTATCTACTTATGTAGTAAGTAGATACTACTAAGATTATTTACATAAGCTTTTCTTTTAGTGGATGTAATTTTCAAAACTTATTAGCATTTTTGTCTTTTTTAAGCCCACCACCTTGAAGCAACACAGTCAGCACCCACACAGAGCTGAGAGCTGGTCATTCAGCTGCAGTGAGACAGACACCTACCTTCCGAGTACCTGCTCAGCACTGGGTCCAGCACACACTGCCCTCTAACAGAGAAGGGCCTTGAAGCAACAGCACCACATAATTCCCCACATAACCACACCAGCCAACATTTCCCTTGAAACTATTCCTTATGGCACCACCAACACAGGGGCACTGGCTGCCCTTTCTGCCAAGAGATGTAAAGCACACTGGATTTGGTACTGCAGAGAAAGGTGGTGTCTCCTCAATTGTGCCCACTTGTCTTTTTGCCTTTTTTTTTTTTTTTTACTGAGGAACACAATTTCAAAGTGTTTGGGGAGGACCATTTTTGCTCTGCCAGGGAACAGGAAAACTTGCCCTTGCACATACATCTGCAGTGCTCCCTCAAATCCTGACCCACCTCCTAGTTGATGGCTGGATGGTCAGGAAAGACGTAAGAAGTGGTACGTCCTTTCCGCACTTACACATAGGTGTACACACACAAAAATTTACCTTTACTGTTTTAAATCAACTACTCTGTAATTCATTATCAGCAGGAGTTTCTCCTCCCTCAGTAAATATTGTGTAATGTAATTGGGCCTCTCTGTCTGCTCATGTTCCATCACCTGAGGGAATGCCAACTTACATAATGTACTGTTAGACCTACACCTGCCCTGGCCCTCAAGTACTTTCTTCCACACCCAGGAACTCTTAATCGTAAGTCAGTTACTCCTACACTTAAAAAATTCCCAAGAGCAAGATATGGAGCACAGCTTGGCACTGCAGAATTCATGTCTCCCCATACTTTCTCAAGTAAGAACAGTTAAGACTCCAGCTTCCTGCAGAAAGAGCCACCTCCAGTGGGGAAAGGTTTTAACTTTTTATTTCAGATATACAAAGGACATTAAAAAGGGCTTCAGCTACCATTGTGATTGTGTATCCCCATCCATAAGACTGCTTGAACATAGCCAGCATGCAACCATCTATATGAATTACCTCAGGCCATTTTTACTATCTCTAATGTTCCTCCAGGCAATGGAGTACACTCAATTCAGCGCAGGTTCTGAACCACTACACACCTCTCAGCTGCACAGATAAGAAATAGCTACTTGTAGCTTTTGAAAGATAGCTCATAGGATGATCTACTAGCTAGGACCTCTCTCCCTTGATATCTCTTTTACTAGAGAAGAAATAACTGTGTAAGAATGATCAGATGTCTAGGAAGACAACAGCTCCTTCTGTGCAGCTAAGCTGCACAGTAGGGTCTCTTGCACTCTCACTGGCCCGTGATGTGATGGGGCACTGTCAGCCTTACAGGAAGAAAAAGGATATCTTCCTGCATCACTGACAACCTGGGAAGCAGACAACATGGCAGTGACATTGTCCGAAAGGACCTCTAACCTTGACTTTCCCCCTTTCCTCCCAAAAAACCTCACAACTTTCAGGACACTGGTGAGTGATAAAGGATGTTCTTCTTCTCAGCCACTTGAAAGTCAGCAATTTAACAAGGCAAGCTCTAACCTGTTCTCAGAGCTGCTGTGCAGTACCACTTATTACCACAGGGGCTGACAGTTGCATGTGCTACCATGGAAGCCAGTTCCATGCCTGGCCTGCACACAGTGAGATGCCAGTGTTCACAGTATTGATAAGGATATCCCTTTGGAGCTGAAACACGAACACCCAGTTCGGCAATTCAGTCCCCATTACTGGATCATGTTCACATGAGCTAATCCATAGGCTCAGGTAACAACTGACTTGTTTGCTAACTGGCAAGCTGGGCCTGCTTCCAGCTGTGCTGCCTAAGGAGAGAGCACACAGAAAACGCTCACCCTGCTGCCAAATGCTGTCAAAACAGAGCAATTGAATAGCAATACTGAAACATTCAGGAACCAAGAGGAAACCAAGTGCTAGCTGCAATGTCTTGTTCAGCTTTCTCCTGTTTCCTGGGCAAACTCAGACTTCTCTCATGGCTCCAAAGTCTTAAAGCCAACTCTGACCTACTACAGCCTACCACGACTCACACAGTATGGGTTAAGATATAGCAAAAGAACTAATTTCAAAATTGGGCTAAAGGAAGAAATATGAAGCAACTTTTCAGCTGTCTTTCTACAGATAGTGAGTGTAAGAAGTTTGGCAGACACTGATAGTAACTCCAGAGGGTAAAAGGTCAGTAGCAGCAGACTGAAAAAAAGACAAGTAGCCCACGACACACTTTCAACTTGCAGTCCTACCACACAAAAAGCATTAAGCTTGGGAAAGAAAAGTGCTGTCCAACAAACACTCAAATCTCTTCAGAGAATATTTAAGTGAACTCTAATGCTGTTAGCACTGAGATAGCTGGCCAGCAACCCTGCAAGCAGCAAAGACAAATTTCAAGATGAAAATCAACCTCATATTTAAACTTGAAAATTTCCATCAGCTGAGAACAGTCTCCATCTTCAGCTCTACTTTGTTTTGTTAAACTTCATGTTGTTTCATACCCTTCATTTCCTCATGCCCTGATTTTTCAGCTACTCAGTACAAGCCAGTAGAAGCAGCATTTTATTCTGCAGGAACTGTTTGCTAGCCAGTAGTATTGCAAAACAATTAGGTATATAAGTCTGCTGACTTTCACTGGGATAGAGTTACTTTTATTCACAGTGGCTGGTACTGGGGTGTGTTTTGGATTTGTGCTGAACACAGGGTTGATAATACAGAGATGTTTCTGTTATTGCTGAGCAGGATTTACAGACCCAGGGGCTTTCCTGTTTTTTGTGTACAGCCAGGCTGGTGAGGAACTTAGGGGTGCTTGGGAGGGTGGGAGGAGACACAGCCCGGACAAGTAACCCAAAGTGACCAAAGGGATCTTCCAGACCATATGGCATCATGCTCAGGATATAAAGTAGGAAGAAGGAGGAGGAAAGCAGGACATTTGGAGTGATGACGTGTTAAAATAAGTCATCATGTTACCCATGATGGGGCCCTGCTCTCTTGGAGAAGGCTGAGCACCTGCCTGCCCATGGGAAGCAGTGAATTAATTCCTTGCTTCACTTTGCTTCTGTGTGTCGCTTTTGCTTTCCCTGTTAAACTGTCATTATCTCAGCCCACAGTTTTCAGGCTTTTACTCTTTGTGATTCTCTCCCCAGTCCCGCTGGGGCAGTGAGTGAGCAGCTGCCTGAGGATAAGCCATGACTTTCAGTGAGCATGTAACACCCCACCTCTTTTCCAGTTCTCTCATGCACACATCTAACTGCTTCATTTGAGAAGGCCTCAGTACTTCCAACGTTAGAACATTAGTCTTATCAATGTGACTTTACCCCAAGCTCTCACCATTAGCAGTAGGAGTCTGTGGCACCTGCGGCTGCGGCTTTCTGACACCTTTTTGTAACCGGATAGTGGCCCACTGTTGAACAGAAAGAAAACATTAATTCACAAATGCAGTATTCACTTAAGAAAAAAAGTTACCAAAAAAACCAACAGTTAGTCAAAGACATGTTGTGATTTTCAAAGAATATCTTCGCCAGGTAATCATCACTCACCTTCTTCAGATGTGTCTACAAACCCAAACCTATACACAGTTCTTATGAAGAAACTCAGAGTAATTCACAGTAATTAAAAAAACCAAACCAAAACAACACTCAGTGCTAGTCAGTACTTCACAACTCTGGTTTCAGTCTTCAGAGAGCCAACTCAGCACTCCACAGCTGCTTCAGTTCTAGTTCAGATACACAGCCACCAAGAGCCTGAACGGCCTCTGTCAGCCTTGCTACTGGCACAGCAACCACTGACTCCAGGCTGCATGGAAAGCCCCAGAAGCCAAGCTAGACACAGGACACACAGCACGTGTTCACAAAGCTGACAGACACATCACAACCCAGCCTGCCTTCTTTCAGAGTAGTCTCATCATACTGAAGCAAAAAACCAGAAGTCCTAACTGTGTTAAGTGAAACTCAAGCCTGCATATAGCTGATTTCACTAAAACCAAAACCAGCATTTGCAGTCATGGGAAGTTTCAACTAAATTCAAACTCAATCCAAAAAGGATTGCACCCAAGAATTTGCCAAGCTGAATAAACCTGGCATTTCCCTTGACTGTGCAACTGCTCATTTCTTGGCATCTTCACAGAATCACAGAATGGTTTGGGTTGGAAAGGATCTTAGAGGTCACCTAGTCCCAACCCACTGCCATGGACAGGAACACCTTCAACCAGATCAGGTTGCTCAGAGTCCCATCCAGCCTGGTCTTGAACACCTCCAGGGATGGAGAACCCACAGCTTTTCTGGGCAACGTGTTCCAGTTGCCTTCTCTTCTTCAGGCTGAACAGCCCCAACTCTCTCAGCTCTCACTTCGAAGCTCTGAGCAGCAGAAAAACAGGCCAAATCACCAGCTTTAGGGTGAGCTAAAGAGAGCCCCTTCTCCCCTGCCCTTGGGAAGGGCTGCCAGCTCACAGGGGCTAACCTGCTCTTTGCCAGTGGGCGGTCTGAGAGAATGAGATTGAAATAGGGAATAAAGTAAGCTTTGCTCTCCAATGAGTGTCAAAGCTTCCCAGCTGCCCTGGTTCCCGCAAAAGCCTCTGGCAGAACCACATCAGAGTCAGGAGACTTCCTCTCATTTCAAGCCCTGATGAGGCTGGAGCCAGTTTAACCTGTTCTCAGGGCAGAAGGCTTTCTTGACCTCCATCTGACTCAGTTCCAGAGAGCTTTCATATAGCCCTCTATCTCAGGCTTCATTTTTACTGAGTTAACAATTATAATACTTTTTCCACCCCAAAGCCTGTGATGTCAGAGTAGCCCTTCTGGCCTGAATCCTTCCTTTCCCTACATGGCAGCTTTGTTAAGGGATGGAAAGCTCAGTCCATGAAGGCTGACTTGGTGGTTACCCATTATCCACATCAATTCCTCCTCCACAAGACTCCTTTCTATTTCTACGAACATTGTTATTATGGGCATTTTCAAGACAGACAGGTGACCTGGTAGAAATGAGCTCATATCAAGAGATCAGGATATTATCCTGTTCGAATCATAATAGCTTAATCAGTATCAAAGGCATATTTTTTAAGAGCATACAGATGATGCTCAGTCTGCACAGGAAGGACCCAGCCCCACGTTAAACCACGCATTTTCCACCTTCCCCCTCCAAATGAGCTGTGGGACATAGGGAGATGCAGTTCCCTTTTGAAAGGTCAGCATCCTGACTCATGGCATTATCTCCACCAAGTAACTTCCCAGTATGAGCCAGTACTGCTTACTGTATCAGATTTTGCTGAATCACAACCTACCCTGCCAATACAGTCACTCATTTTCTCAGTTCTGCTGCTGCTAAGGCAATAGCTCTCCCAGAAATTAATTTTAACTGTAGAAATAACTCAGTACTTTCTGTAGTACTCAAGTACTCTCAGTAACTTTCTGGCTACACATCAGTCTTAGCAGTACTGTGACCATAGAAGTTCTGGGAAATACCAAACGAAAACACTGCTCAAGGAAGAACCCATTCACACCACTGCCATTTTACATTTTGTCTATGAAATGGATTTGGGGGTGCACCAGGACCAGCAAATACATTTACACAGTAATTTCTGACCAGACTTGAACCACTGCATTCAACAAATTAAAATCTCCACAAACAGCTAAGTCACTTAGCACACAGAAGAACAAGAACATATTTGGCTAATGGCCTCCGCCATACACGCTAGCAGAAAAAATAAGTTTTCATCTTTCAAATCCTCTCAAAGGGGTAATCAAACCGTGGAATAACATTGTTTGGTGCTCAGAAAGAGCATGCAACACTCCCTTCAGAAAGGTCTTGCTACAGAAATCCTGCAGTTACTGGTTCATACTAGACTGTATCAAGGCCTGATCCTCAGCACAAACCATGAGGACACAGGTTATTGAGACATGCCTTTGTAAGTGCCCAAGAGCTTGCAACACCCTCCTGTACTGCAGTATCTTTTGACATTTTGCTACGCAAAAGAAACAGCGGAATCTTCCCAAAGCAGAGAAACTGCAGGGCCATGTAACTCAAGTCAGTTTCTAATGCTCAGACACATTTATCAACCCTATTCAGAAAAGCACATTCCTTCTTCCTACGTGGTCTGACCTTTGCTCCTCAGGTCCATCTAACTCCAGAAAGGCGCAGCAGCCCGCCTGGGGGATGGGGGAACAGTGGCAAAGAGAAAGGCTGGAGAGGACAGTTCCCTTTGCCCTCTACCCGTGCCTTCCCAGGGGATGGGAGCACTGCCATGAGCCTGACATCAGCATAGCATCATGTACAAAGGTTGCACAGAGCGTTCCAAGGGACAGCTGACTTGTCACAAGTCAATGGCTGAGGCAGTTTTACATTCCATGCCAGGTTTCTCAGGGGATTTAAACACACTTAATAAAATAGGCAATGATGAAACCAGCTCTCCCTCTTGGTCAGGAACATTTGGGCATTCCTAAGGACCCACATCTACCAGATGCCACAGCAAACATTTCTTAAGTTCTCCATGTCAGCTTTCTTCGTACCTCAGTCCATCATATTTCCAAAAACTCTGCATGTTCCAGCAAGAAGGAGCAAGAAGTGAGAAATTTTTACTTAACATCTAATTCTTTCACGTATATTCAGGCACCTGAATTAAAGGCACTACCATCAAAGCCAGAATCTCAATTTTGATCAAGTGAAAAGCCTGTTCATATCCAGGCTGGGAAACAAAAGAGACACCACCTGCAGTAATGTGAGTAATTTCCCTTCCTTCCTGCTAGCCAGGGATATGTGCCATCCATCGCTGTTTCAGCTGAAGGACAACTTTATGCTACAAAGAACTAGCACAATGTGAGCTGATCCATCCCACAGAGGGGAACATAATGTGTTTGTGTATTAGAG
This sequence comes from Coloeus monedula, assembly GCF_965178545.1. Lineage (NCBI taxonomy): Eukaryota > Metazoa > Chordata > Aves > Passeriformes > Corvidae > Coloeus > Coloeus monedula. The sequence continues at coordinate 14,227,974 of NC_138785.1, read as the reverse complement.
ATCAAAGCATGAAACAATTATAAGCCATAACCTCCATTCTACTCAGGAAATGAGCAAAAAGCAGACTGGCAAGTCTTTTGGATCTGTCAGTAACACCAGCACAAATCTAAGTAGCTTGTCCCAGCTGGTGCTGAGCTGGCAGTCCCAAGAACCTTGGTGCAGACCTATGTTTTCAGGAGGGATTCTTGAAGCAGCTTTGGGGAATAAGTATAAAACATCAGGCTCCCAAACAGACTAAAAATAGTTCTGCAGTGGGACTACCCACTGGACTGAAAATGTAAGGTCAGAAAACAGCACGATCCCAGAACTACAAACATCACCACAAAGTCTGATTTTGAAACTTTAGTATCCTAACTGCTGACAAGAAAGCAGCTTGGATGCTTTAATCACACAACACAGGATCTGAAGATACCACACTTCACTAGGCAAGGAAAACATCAACTTTCCCCAGAAAAATTCTCCCTCTTTCTCCTCCTAGAAAAGGCCTCTAATTTATCGGCACCTTAAAAAAAAAATCCAAAACGGCCAAAAGAACAATTTCATTTACAACATCACTAAGCAGCTGCCACACAGAGAGGACCTGTGCAGTACTTGAGAGAGATTGCTGTCTATTTGGCAACTATCTTATCTGGAATTAGGGAGGGCTTTTGATATCTCTTGTAAATAAAGTGTAATTTTTGCCTCTGAGGTCTAACTATCTCCAAAGCCAAGCCTAACATGTCGTTTCATGAAATCACATCTAGACATTCTTTTCTGGGATCAGAAATCAAGTCATTAGGAACACTTCAGAGTGTTGCCCTGTTCCCCTAAGAAATGAGGTTTAGCCTTTCACCTCATTTACCACATTTACATCACCTCTGACTTCACAATGTTTGACGATTTTTCAGAAGGGAGAGATGACTGAAATCTGCAGTCATATGGAGACAGACCACTGGTGTTCCTCTTTTCAAGGCACCGCCGGATCAGAGCCAAAAGTTTATGTGCTAGTTTAGGTGAGCACTCCTCCTTGGAATCTCTCCAAACCTCAGTAACAACAGAAAGATTGCAGAGCACCTCCCACACAATGCCACCTTGTTTAACACAGCAAAATCTGCATGCCAGTTATTGGGTTGTTTTGTGTGAGGCAAGAACACCACCACTACCACGAGGAGCAATCATTTCCGAGTGAGGGCAAAAGGCCCTCTCTCACCTCCCATACACTTCTCATTCTGATGGGACACCCTTGGCACTGCCTCCAAGGACCTCCCCAAATTCTTCCGCACACAGGTATTGCATACCAAGTCCTTCCTGGTGGACAGGTATCCAAAGAGCAACAAAGAGTCCAGCTTGACAGGATAACACCAATGGTATCAGCAAAAGGAATGCCAAGCAGCTTCTTTTACAGCAGCTTCACAAACTCTTACTTCAAGGCAAGCTCTGAATACAGCTGTGGATATTTTTTTAACAGCATTTGCTTATGAACAGTGCTCATTTGCTTGTTGTAAAATTGAGAGCGGTTTCAAACAAGAACTGTTGATCTGGAATATGGTGCATTAATTACTGATGCAACCACAGCAGAGGGCAACCCCCAGCTCTGCCAAACTTACTGATGTGCAAGGACTCTTGATTTTTAAATCTGTGGTAAACATACATAAAGGCCTTCAAAGGACTGGGGTCTATGTTAATACAGGCCAGGGATTTACTTCAAGATTCTGCACAAAAATTACTAAAATACTACTCCAAAAGTCAGTCTGAGCCCTGTAAATGAGGGTGCATCGTTCACATTAGGCATGTCTCCAAGACATGTTTCTCATTACCATCTGAGCTGGCAGCTTTCAGAGCTGTCGGATTCTCCTCTGCCCAGCAGTCTTTGAAGGATACCAATTACACAGACAGAGGCCTTCATTGACTCTGTGCAATGACATTTGTCAGCAAAGCTTGCTGCCAAGGCCACTGAGTTACACAAGCAGCAGTCAAAGCCCACAATGATTCATCTACTTATCAGCTTCCGTATTCTCCTTTTCCCTTCCCCACCCTCATTCCCGGCACCACACACAACCCTGATGGTGACTCATGGGAAGAAGCAGCAGCCTGGCATACCTAGGACAAGAGTAACAGTCCATCCCAACTGCCCTGCACAGCCACGATCTCCAGTTTGACCAGAGGCACTGAGAGGTCCTTTCTTCCTCACATCTAGGTCCATTCATATTGCCAAGGTCATCTTGCAACACAAGGAACTTGGGCTTAACCTCCAGCTACAGAATAATATTACAATCTTGTCTAGCAAAAGTACATTCCCAGCAGGCAGCACAATAAGGTATCAGAAATTGCTTCTGTTACGAGGGGTTGCTGTTAAACCCCAATGGATCACTTACAGGATGTGAAAAACACCTACAAGTGTAGCATCTGCTGTGCATTACAGCCAGCAAAACCAACCACACAAGAAGCACCCTCTCTGCTCACTGCAAGCCCCCACAAAGAGCCTCAAGAGATTGGGGAGGGGAGTGCATTCAAAGTGCTTGCAGTCATCCTCAAACCACTAGTCCAGAAATAGACAATAATGTGACGTTAGTTAATAGCCAGGTTGTTTGTTTCCTGACACAAATGTGACCTAAAGACCTCACTTCCCTCAGGCTTTCTTATTTCTTAATATTTCACAAGTATTATACACCACACAGTTTAAAAAAAAACACAAGAAATGTTTCCCATTAGAAAGGGCGAGCAGGGTAGTCTGTACAAAGTGTTGCTGACAACTCTACTGTCTCAGGCAGCAAGGCACACCCCAAAAAAAAAACCCCAGCAGACTGGAAAAAAAACCCCAAAGTATTTAACATGGTGAGCTGCAATCCATCAAGCAGAGATCATCACTCAGGGGGTTCATTCCTACTGCCAAATATATTGACACCCAGTCCAAACCAGTCCTCCAGATCTTCTACAATCTGATGGAAATAGAGGAACTGATCCTCTGTGACAGTGGCTGCTCTGTGGGCGTCAATGAAAGAAAGGACTTTCTGAAAGGCTGGATTCTCCAGTGCTTGGCAAGACAGCTCCAATGGCATGTTTGCAGGGGCCACGACAGTCACAAATCAATTAAGAGTTCATAAGAGGCAATGGATTAAGACAGAGCAAAAACGAGACCAAGAGGTAAAGATGCACTAAATTTAAAATTGGAAGCTATCTGTTCATGTTGAAAAACAAACAGGGAGAAATGCAGCATTTTGTGATGACTGCAAGAGACAGTCCCCAGCTTTTCAGCTGTCAGGAATATTTCTGTGGCGAGTGATGTCACAAGCATCAGGATGGCAGGTGACTAGTCCAGACTAGCTCCTCATAGGGGCAAACAGCTGCCGGAGATGTTTTTGCAGCAGTACTCCCACGTTTTAAAAAACATACCAATAAAAATCCTTCTGTTAACAGTGAGAGGAAAGCCACAGGCAGAAATGAGCAATTTCCTAAAAGTTTGCTGAGTTTGGTAAGGTAATTCAGAAGCAAGATATGTACTTTCAGGAATACCCACATGATGAGGGAAGCAGGCTTTCTAGTAGCCAGTGGTCTGCCTGCTGTACTTCTTTAGCACAACTTTCTACACTTTTTCCCCTTATCGCACTGAAAAAAATACAATCGCATAGGAAAAATGTATCCATATGCTCCATATAAAGCTGGTAATCCCTAGTGCAGTACTTAAGGGTCAAATGCAACGCAACAGAAGCGCATCCTCATCTGTACATGCTGCATTTTGCTTAGCAGCATGTGCTTGCTGAGGCAGCTCAGCAGAGAGAAAAAGCTATTGTGCACCGACTGATGTCCCTTGTCAGAAACATCAGATGGTCAAAGCACAAAACCACTTTGTTCCTAAAAGGAGCTTTCCCTTCCCTTGTCTCAGATCATGCTTGCAGCACTGGGAACAACCTTCTGCCCTCCTGAAACAAGCAGAAAAAGGTTCTTTTTTTAATTGGCAGGAAAAAATTCAAGTATAAGCTCCCTGTCATCTTCAACTTGCTCCATCCCACAGCCTACACAACTGAGCACCACAGACCCATGCTTGGATGTCTTGTTTTATCTGACGTGACCTGAAGAGGTATCACAGCAAACTGTAGAACCGTCCCTGAACTATGGACAGACTTGGACGCTCAAAACAGATTAATAAAGCACACGTTGTTACCTGACAACACAGGCCATGTAGGAAACAAACCACCGTCCTTCCACTTCACCGATGTTTGGGATACAAACAGGCAAAGCCAGGGAGCAGCTCGGTATCAGCTAGGATGCATAGCCACCACTTTGCAGACAGTTCCTGTAATCTGGCCCATTAAAGAGGCAACAAAAGCAGCAGCATCCTGACTGAACACTCTGCAGGTCCAAGAGCTCACCCTCCTCCTGGGAAACAGGGGAAAAGGCCTGGGGAGATCCAGGGCTGGGTGGAAGAGGAAGCTTAAGGAAGCTATTAAATTAACACTCTGCTGAAAAAGGTCTCAGCCATCAGAGACTGCAGCATCCTGTGACTTCACAGAGCCAGAAAACTTGTCTCGGGAGAAAACATGCACACTCAATTCAACATCCCAGGAAATCTCACCCAGCTAGCAGCACATTTCACTGTTAACATGATTTTGGCAACATCACATATCTCTAGGTGCTCTTGCAGGCGCTGCTCTACCTGGCTGGCAGACAATCAGCCTCAGTCAGGCTTCTAACCAAGACAGACCTGTGAGCCAAGGAAGAGGAGACATCCCACAACAAACCACTTCCTTTCAGGGACTATTCCCAAGCAAGTATTCTGAGGACAAAGAATTCAGAGGCAAAGCAAGGCCAAATTGAGATAAGCAGAATACCTGGGTGGATTGAGCTTCTTCACTCTCCCACAGCAAGTCCAACTTAGCTGACTCTTCTTCTCAGAACACTTTGCAATTTTTCATTGCCTTTTCTTATATTTACAATATTTTATATCATATCTATGTCCAGTATAATTCTGTATTAATAAAATTTTTAATATATAGAGTGGCATGCAATTCCAGAAAGTATTTCATGCAAAAGTAATGGCAACTCTCAAGATAAGTCATTATTTCCTCCCTTAGGCAACAGGAGAGCTCTTGCAATTAACAATCGTCGATATGCCGTCAGACACTTCTCCATAATTTTGCCCAAAACATTTTGAGTCACCTCTTGTTGCAACATTTGGTGACACTAAAAAATAACAACTAATGATCTAGGAATAAAGAATGCAAATTGTAGTTATTCACAGGTGAAGGCAAGTCATCCAAACAAGACTATCTCACTAGGCCATCTGGATTGCTCCCTCAGGCCAGGATGATCTTTAACTCCTCAGCTTCTGCTATTCAAAATCTTTTTTCCACTAACAGCTGCATCTTCTCTCCTTAACAGTTATCCTGATATCATTCACAGTCCCAAAAAGTACTTCGAGCAGATTCATTCTCACCCAAAAGCCTTAAAACATTTTGACTTGAGATGCATTTAACAGATGCTGATTTAATAGGCGAGATTTTTTTAGCCAGGCACTGAAGTACATGAACAAGGCTTGCCTGAAAACCTCGAACAACAAGATGAAATCAGACAAAATCTACTTTCCACAGTCACACACTGATGTATATTGCATGGCCACTGACTGTGCCGTGAGTCATTTCACTTTTTCTCCTTACAGCTGTTTCCTTGGTTTGGGTGCCCCTCCTCCTTGGAAAAAGCATAGTAAATATTTAAATCTCATCTTGTCCAGCAGCAATTTAAAAACACTCTTCCTCACCACTACCATGAGCTTCAGAGGGAAGGTTTTCACACACATATTAAATATGCCCCATGCAGAAAGCAGTTCCTCTGCGAGAAACTGGCTATCACAGAGAATTTTGGGGCAGATGGCAACTGAGGTGCTGGACATGCTCAACTTGGATGGGAGTCCGCACCTCTGAGCATCAGCACTCCTGGCACTTCCCTTCGCAGACTTCAGACCTTTACACCCTCCTAGAGCATGACCCAACATCATTTCCCCCAGGTGGGGCACAGCTGCCACCGCGCAGCGAGCAGCGACAGCCTCGCCCAGGCCATGGTACCGCCTTAGGTAACAAGGTTTATTCCGCTCTCCTGCGGGTTCAGGGAGAGCACTCCAGAGCCTACACAACCACGAAATTAACAAGAGATCTCCAGTTCTGCCCAAGGGCTTTAAGCCCGAAGCTACAGCCAGGCAATGCCAGGCAGGACCCAGCCGCTCCCCTCTACAGGAGACGACAGATGGCACCGGAGCGGACAGACGCTTCTCGGGGATACCCACCCCCGCACACCCCCCGGCCGGAGGGAGCCGTGCCCGGCCCGCCAGCTCCGCGAGGCCTTGGGGAAGCGAGCGAGGCCCAGCCCGCGGGGGACACGGCGCCGGGGACACCCCCTCCTTCCCCTGGAGCCCCCGCCTACCTCCAGCGTCTTCACTAGCACCCACATATAGGCCTCGGAGATGCCCAGCGAGATGCCCAACGCCGAGGGCAGCACGATGAGCCCAAGCACCACCGCCATCCACACGGCGCCCACCTGCCCCACGGCCCACACGACCTCCATGGCGGGCAGGGCCGCACGACGCCAGCGCCGGCAGCGGGGACCGGGCGGCACCGCCTCCCGCCGGCCCTAAAGGCCCGCGGCCGCCCCGGCCCGCCCCCGGCCCGCCCCGCTCCGCCCCGCCCCGCCTCGGGGCCGGCGGTTGCTCCAGAAGGGCTGGCGAGGTGCAAGTTTGGAAGCTGATGAGTCTCGGGAGACGGGAAGCAGCTAAAAGCGGGTTTAGCGGACGGCACGGAAAGCTCCTGGTGCAGGGAGAAACGGCTCTAGCGGGTGCGGGCGGGAGCGCAGCGGCGCTGCCACGGCGAGCCGGGTGCCTCGAGGCGGGAGCGTGGGCTGGAAAGCCGTAAGGAGCCCGAAAAGAGCGGCTCGGGGAGCAGAAGAGAAAAGGAAAACTGGGGAAAGCTCCTGGGTCTGTGAATATCAAAGAGGACAAGAACAGCTGAAGAAAGGAAAAGGGGCAAGGTCGGCACTGTCCGCCTGTGTTGTCTCGTGCCTTGAGCTGGGAAGAGGGGTTCACTGAGGGTCCAGCCCCCATCCCGGCGTTAGGCCCACTCCAAGAGAAAGGAAACTTTGTGGCAAGTGCTAGAGGAGGGTTTGCCTGCCCGGGCCTGTGCACAGCCCTCCTACAGCCCTTGGCGTGACCCAATCCATACCAAGAAAGCAGTGTTAGCAGAAAAAGGCTGAAGAGGGATGGCAGCCTTGACAAAGCATCCCGGGGAAAGGGAATAACATCCTCTTCCGAGAAAAAAGGCAGTCAGCATATTTTCTGCATGCATCTTTCATAACTGCTTCATAGAAATGGGATGTTTAGTTTCCCTCTCCATATTTGAGAGATCAGAAATATATCTGAGAGCCAAGTGCTTAGGATCCAAGGAAAAACCTGAATTAGAGTCCAAGGCCTAAAGAACTATTTCAGGAGAGTCATGTGGATGAGGGTGTTGCTTTTTGGCTCTGGTGTCTCTCCTCCTAGTCTTTGCCTCATCTGGTTAAATAATTTCTCTGAGGCAGAGGCAGGATGATCCCTGATGAAGCCTCTAGACACAACAACCACAGTCCACCTAGATTTGACATTACCAAACAGCACTTCAGTGTCTTCATTCTTGTAAGTGTTTAGTCATGATCATTCCCAAAAGGCCCAGTTAGGATGAAGGCAATAACCTGTTGGTGCCGTACACATAGTAATAAAGAGTCCTTACTATTCGCACTATAAGTGATTTTTAAATATTACAAAGATATGTGGATCCAAGTCAATTAATATTGGCCAAAGCCCAGAGCAGAAACAAATCAAAAGTACATTACTTTCCAAACTGTCTGATACTTATAACACACCCATGGGTAACATATTTTAATTTTGTATTTTGTCTGTTGCTTCCCAAGCAGAAAGTGCTTTTTAGTGCTTGCTCATGAATTTTTATCTGGGGTGCAAATGGCAGAGGCCAAAGGCTTTGTTGGTTTGTTTTCATCTGGCATTGAGGAACAAAAGAACAGATGTAGCCCAAGTAGCAACAGTGGATGCTGTCTAGATCCTGGGGAAAACAGTACAGTGTTCATAGCAATGGGTCATACAGCTCTGTATCTCCCTGATGTTTCAGTACCTTCCTTTACATAGCAACATCTAAAATTGCCATCTGAAGCAAGAATTGCAATACAGGTAATCCTGTGCAAGGCAAAGCGTTGCCTTGTGTGTTAGTTGAGAAAACAAACCTTGCAAACTGAAAATAATTTGATTTAGTCCATGTGTTTGTTAATCTCTGCTTTAGTGAAATGGCACAGCGTATGTCAAATTTGATGGTGTGTGGCAAATTCCCGAGTCTCAGAGGGCTGAGATCCATCAGGGTACCTGGAGCAACAAAAGAAGGTTCTGGAGACCTCTCCTTGTAATATTCGTCACATGGAATTAAGGCACTGCTTTTTTTTTGCTGCAATAGCCTGGCTATTGGACCTGCTGGCACTGTCCTCAGGCTCCGTAAACCAAGAGTAAGAAGGAGCAGTCTCTACCAACATTTGTGTTTTAAGAGCAGGGGAGGGTGGCTGGTTTGACCCCTGCTCTTACTACACAGCAGCAGGGAAAAAACACTGGTGAAAATGTATCATGACAGGAAGCAGTTTTAGGCACAGGCAGCCATCCTGTGTGAGCTGAACAGGACCAGGACGGAGGCAAGACTCGCACGTAAACACAAACTGCTATTTATTGCATCCAGGCTTCCCCTCCGGAATTGCATGAATAATTCACAAAGCTATTAATGTTAAATGGGAAGAAAAAAATCAATTCTCTTATTGAGTTGCTTGAAAAACCACCTTCTCTGCCTGGGACAGCAGGGAGGAAACATGCCTGCTCATCCAACAGCCTCCTGGTGACAGAGCTACTGGCAAAGTCCTGTCATGACTGTGCTGAAGTTCAGCCTTTGCACAGATCTTTCACTCCTATCAAAGACTAGTTGGCTGTTAACTGCAAAAACTGTTGACTTATTTAAAAAAAACAACAAACCAACTTGCTTTCTTTACCAACTGGCCTTTGCTTTTTAAAGATAAAGCTGTTATAAACTGTTCATCACCTATCTACTGATAATTTCATTTCAAATTAATTACATCATTACATTTTATTTGTTTGTACTGTAAGCTGTGAAGACATAGAATTTCTCTGCCTCACTTTTACCAGTGAGCCTGTGTTCCTGAGAGGAGGATTTTTTTGGTTCAAGCACTAAGACCATTCTTTCATTATGGGTAAGATAGCATGATTCTGTTGAAGATATACAAAGAGTGCCAGTTCTAACAATTTTCCATGTTTTCATTTTTTCAAGACCTATTTTATGTAGAAAGGCTACAGTTAGTCATGTTTCTAATGGAGTATTTTCCAGAAAGAAACGTCCCATGAGATGTTCCTTTCCTTCCAAGTTTCTATACTTGGAAGAAAACATTTTCATATATCCTTATTTTTTAATTTATTTCATGAAGTACAGTGCATACCAAAAAAGCTTTGGTTGAAATGATATGCTTCAAGTTTACCTAAATCAGGTGCTCCAAATGGATACAAAAAGTTTTGTTGCTTTTTTTTTCTTTAACTTTGTGAGAAGTTTCCGAGATTCTTAATTTTTGCCCCATTAATACCAGCAATAATGTATTTTTATGTCTGTAGCAAGAATACATTTATTGTCCAAATAAACATGACTATGTGATGTAACACATGATTTTAATGGGGGTTGGATTGAATCAAAGACAGAGGAAAGGGATCAGTCTTACTACAATGCTTTTCTAAATTTTTTGTTGGTTTTGTTTGTTTGTTTGTTTGGCCACACTTATTTTATCCCCCCTAATTATCAGCTCCTCTCAAGTTTTGGTGGTATGAACCATGGCTGCAAACTTGTTTTCCAGGATGGGGTAAATCTTTTTAAACCAACCTGGGAAGAGAGCCTGGACCTCATGTGGCAATCCCAGTCTCCCTTTGCTAAGTTATTGCATGTGTTATTGGCTTCTGGTAGGTCAGATCTAATAAAAAGTAGCATTTCATTTGTCTCCTGTCACTGGAGCTGGGCAGTTTCAGAATATCAAACAGTTTCATCTCATGTAAATATCTGTGCTTTATTGGAAGTAAATAGGGCCAGGGTGGCTATCCTAGTGCTCCCTTTTATCTTGTGCTGTTGAGGAATGGCAGGTAGCCAGCAAACCACTCGGGGGAATTCTGCACTCTCTCATCTGCCTTCTGGCTGCAGGCAGGTCATGCTTTCTCTCTACCACTGTATTTGCCATAAATCACTGTAAAAATTGATACCTTTTATACAAGGAGTCAGATGTTTTCAGCTTCACTTTGTATCCTAAGTGGAATTTTACTGTCTGCTGTCATGACTTCCAATTCTTATTGCACTGAAAATAAATAGAAGTAGTTTGACTTCCACTCAGCCTTCAAGCCTGGCAGTGTGCACTGAGAGAGCTGCAGCCTTGTGTGTTGTCTCTAGCAAGAACAAGGGCTTATAAGCTCCATGCACTTCATGAACACAGCATCCAGGCATGCCCCACCTCAAACAATTTAATTTCCATCATTTAGAAATTTACGTTTCTAGGAATTCATCAATCCAGCTGCAATTAAAACCAACAAGCCCAGCAGATGTGCTAGAATTTGTAGTGCCAATACAAGGAGCAGGCCACAAGGATGGCACCTCCTTTGGCTGTCCACCATGACCTGGCAGCCTGGATTTCTACTGCATTTGGAGAGAGAAAACAGTGAAGGAAAAAATATGTAAGTATTATTCCAGAACTCCATGATCACATTAATGACTGAAACTTCCAGGGTAACTAAATTAACCACTTAAGAAAAAACTGTCTTTTTCCCTTCGTGCCAGGATTTTAACGAACGACAAAACATGCTGATAGCTCGTAAATTAATTTACCTTTGCATCTTGGGGTTTTTTTTCTTGAGTGATATGAAAGCTTGCACTTCCCAAAAGAGCATTAGTAAGGTTCTAGTCCTCATGGCAGCTTAGACACACATACAGGGGTGCCACCTCCTGGTCCTGCCGCGCAGTGTAATCCTTGAGCTCGATGCACCCAGCAGATCCCCGTGTCACACGGACTCTGCAACATGCAAAGAATAATTTAAAAGCCCAAATATCTTAAGACAGCATCTGGATAGAAAGCAGCCTCAGCTCAAACCTAACAAGAATGTAATTTTTATATTGATCTCTCTTCTTCTAATTCCTTTTAGGTGGACTTCAGAAAATTATATTAATAAAACACAAGACAGAGTGGTCATTTGAAGTATAACATACTTCAATTATTATTTCATTGAATGCATGTACATACATCTTATTTAAAGTTATAAATTATATGAGAAAAGGAGACTGCCCATAGCCCATATATGATGAGCATTTTAGAAAAAATAATCTATTATATAATTGATAAATGCAGTACTTAATATATGAACTACATACACTAAATTAAATCACGTGATTTAATGTGTGCTTACAAAATAGGCTGTTTAACAGATGTCTGTATAAACATAAAACATAGTTATTAATAACTATCCCTTGTAAAAAGAAATACACCTTTCCAAATTATCTAATAACCTACTTCTTAGAAGTTTGATATGCAAGGATATAGTACTTTTCCCAATATTACTCTGATTAATAACCACAGTTTAGGTATTCCACCTCTTTCACCACATGCATCTTTCATACTGTCAAATAGAAATGCCAGGGGATATCAACTGATGTCAATAATCTACAACAGCACACAAATCATGACTACTGATTAGTAAAGGAATTATCATATTAAAAGAGTTCAACAGGGCTCAACATACTGTAAAATTAGAAATCAGTCAATATCACTGCCATTATATAGAATAGCATTGATTGGATGTACTAAATGCAAGCCTTGATGACAATTGATCATGATGAACTCTGTTAACAGAGGAGTCTGGTACACTAATTGAGGAGCCATCCTTAAATAGAATAATAAATAGATGAGGAGGGGAGAGGAAAAATGTCTACAAAACTAAGGTTCTGCATGTCTGTGCAACAAAACAATAAAAAAATAAAGAGCCAGGAAGGCCTCTGTCTGCTGGATGTCCACTAACTTCCAAGCCTCCTTTTCCAACACCAAATGAACCTGTGAACTCCTCACAGGTCATCTCCACAATCTATGCCACAGCTGGGAAACCTGCTCAAAGGAGTCTGAACCACACCTCAGCAGAAACATTTCCAAAAACAAATCCCACAAAGAGGCCAGAAACCCCAGAGGTATCATCTGTGACCCCTGTGACCAATCTCCATTGGTCTGCCTGAAATCAGGCCTCAGACTGCTCATGTAACCGAAATATGTTCCTTAGAGTGAGGAGCTGCCCAGGCTGCTTTTCTTGGTTTTTTTCAGGGCAAGCTGCACATGGAAGAGTTTGAGTGAAATGCTGGGTTGTTAAATTCAACACTAACAGTTTGTAGTTCTCACTACAGCTCAAGGAAATGCATTATCCTGAAAACTTATTCTAAAAGCATCCCCAGCCCTAGATCAAGATCAAACAGAATCAAGATTCTGAAGACACTCATCCCAGCAAATGTAAATGTTGTATTGCCTCCAGGATCATCCCAGTTTTGTCACCTCTACTGAGTTTTAAAATAAAAAAAATAATAATAATTTTAAAAAGCTCAGGGGCTAGACCCCCTAGACCCCTACCTGATTTTGAATGAACTAGAAGGACAGAAGTAGTTCTGATTTTGGTTTGTGACAGGGAAGAGATGGTCTGGAGTAACTCCACACAGCACAGCCTGCTCAAACTTCAAGCAAGCACAAGTTTTGCCGGTAGTAAACCATGACGGATGTTCAAAAACCCGGTGTTCGGGGTATGCAACGTTATTTTTATGTTTTCATTGTTTCCTGGCAATGGGAGAGCAGGCTGTGCAAGGCAGTTTGCTACCAATGACTGGTCGCCAGCAGATGGCCCCCTTTGCACATCTCTTCCTAATGCTCAGCGGTACAGGCACAGGAACGCACCCTGAACAGCCAGCCAGCGGGGAAAAGTCGTAGATGAGCACTTAAATGTTCCCAAATGTAAGACACAGCAGTAGAAAAAGACCTTTGGAACCAAGGGAATAAAGGACTTTAGCTACATCAATCAGTCTTAACACGCAGGTATGTTACAGGGAAAGATTATTATAAAAATGAACACACTACCTGAGTTTTATTAAGGACATAAAGGAGGAGTTTTAAAAATATATCTGGTTTTCCATCCACAGAGCTCTTCAAACAGTGATGTCTTCAAGAGTTAGAAGCAGCAGATGTTTTGTTCTCTGCCTTACCCACATAGCAAGAAGGAGTGATTTTATTAATTCATTCCAACCTACATTTATTTTCAACTCATGGCTCATTTCCTTAGGCAGCTCAAGTTCGAGATGAATGCACCTGGGACTGCTGTGGTTGTTTCATTTTGCTGATGCATTAGTGCCACAGCAACAGGTAGCATCCCTTACATGCTTCATACATAGGTACCAGCCAGCAGCACCAAATTACAAAGCAAGGCTATGTTTTACAATGTAGGTCTTCCCTGCACTGATTCGCTGTATCATATTTAATTTGGACATGAGGTCATCCAGTCAATTCAAAGAACAATGCTCCTTGAAGAAGAAGGGCAAATACATTAAATGGTGAACAACAGAAGAAATTTGTGCTCTGGAGGTAGACAGAGCTCACAAGCTTGTCCAAGATGATGATACATCTTGTCTATGTTGTTTGCACAGCTATCAGATAAATAAATTAAAACAAACAAACGAACAAAAAAAACACATTACTTACACTGACAGATTCTTTAATTTTTTTTTTTATTTGCTTTGTTTTGGGCATTGATTGCCTGATCCACCCAAATACTTCAGCCTATCATTTGGCACAAATGAGCACGAGATCATGCTGCATTTGATCCTGCAAAGGTACATGGTAAAAAGAGGAGTTCTAATACTTTAGAAGCCTGGTTCCTGCAAGACCAGTGAAAGATAAGCAAAGAGGAGGAGCAACATGTGTGCAAGATTCTTGATTGCAAAAAATAAGCTGTTTGTCAGCTTCCTACTCAACATGTTGTCATAAGAACATGTTCTTTTTTACTGTTACCAAGGCCTCCTGCTGACATATTCTGTACTTCATTTGCATTTCAAGAGAAAAGAAAGGAGGAGGTGGAAGGTGGGTTGAGAAAATAACACGAAAAATCAGAAACACTTCTTTAAAGCAGGGCAAGACAAAGTAGTCTCTATTTCAAGTCAGATTGGCATTTCTACCAGCAGCTAACAAAGCACATTTCGCTTGTCATTGACAAGTTCATGGCTTCATCACTTGCTTTACACTTCCCCATTCTGTATGTGAGGACCCACTTCACAGAGTTTGCAGCTTCTTTTGCCAAGACAGACAAAAAATGTCTGAGAGAATACTGACAATCCCACCATCCTCTCACAGATGACATGTAATGCTTACACATTCAGAGGTCTGAGCTTTACTTTTACACAACTTGGAGTCATAACCATAATGAGGGTCACACATTCCAAGGCTCCTCTTGATGAGCCAGAGAAGTGTTGCAGGACAGGGAAAAAAGGCACATCATTCTCCTAATTTCTTACAGAAGCAGAAAATTTCTCTTCCAACAGTTGTTCTTTATCTCCCCATATTTTCCCATGTCTGGCCCCTCTTTCTGCCTATTCAGTCTCCCATTTTACCTCTGAGCAGGAAAAAAGCACACAGTAGTGCGGGAAGGATGCTCTCAACACTTGTCTTATTGCAGTCTCTGTTCGCAACTCTCAGAAATCAGCCACACAGAAGGAAAATCTCCCAGTTTTAAAATCTGGCACACTGAAGACATTTGAGAGTTATCAGGTTTTTCAAACATTTCTTAAAATTTTTTATACCTAGAAAATAAATCAACAGCTTAAACAGCCATGGAAGCACATCTTATTACAGTTGGGAGCAAGTAGATCTGTTCCATAGCAGAAGAGCCTGAGGCAATTTTCCTTACTGCTGGCACTCTCCCTGCCTGGGTGGCTAAAAGCTGTGCAAAAGGGCAGATTCTCCTACTGCTTACCCATGACGCCAACACTTTGACTGATCCACCAAAGGAATTCGCATATCTGTAGCAATACCAGGCCTGGCCACAGAAGAGGAGAGCTCAGGTCCGTGCTACCTCTGTGCCACACAGCCTCAGGGCAATTATCACTTCTGTTAGCCCCTCCCCTGGATATTGTTTTTCTAGACTTTCCAGGGCTAGGCAGAGTTGTATCTGTGCATCTGTCCCTCTGCAGGATGTATTTGTGCTCACCAAGACTGATCCTCTGTCTTCTCTGAGACTTCAGCCAGCAGACAGCTCTCATGTAAACATTATTAACTGTTCTTACCAATGTCTGTGTTAAGAGCACCTTGGCCAAAGCAGCACCTATTTGTGTGTGTTTCATTAGGGACATTCAGACTGTTAAAGAAGCCAGATCTTTCCATAGGGGGCTACTTAACAGGAGAGCAAATATTTTATACCAATAAATACTATAAGAGATGGAAATATTCCCATTGCATACTCCTTAAGTATACTTGCTCTGTTCCTGGAGGATGGGCTTGTCAGAGGCTAAATCCTTAGCCTTCCCATCCAGTGGTAACACAGGCAGGGGGCTATCTAGAAATAACAGCAACAGAGGACAGTGGATGTCACATCATAGGTTTTCTTTAATTTGTGTAATGCATCCAAAAGACACAGAAAGGGATCTAACAAAACCACAAGATAAAATTTAAAAACACAGTATATTTTCTGTTACACCATCCTTGCCTGGTACTAATTTATCTCAGCTTCACACACCCAGGCATCAGGGACATGCTGCCCTGGACACTGTTCTGCTCTTTGTCACAGCAGAAAACTTTCTACAACGCCATCCCTGGTCTTGTGACATGGAAGAGAAAGTCAGCACCTGCTTTTTCCCTCTGACATCCAACACTTCCTCTCCAACACGCAATTCAGAAAACATATTTTGGTGAACTGCTTCATGTCTTCTGACATCAGGAGATCTATCTAGAGCAACATGGTTACTGTGGCTCACAGTAACAATGCTAGTCCAAGTCCCTGAGAGAGTCTAGGAGTACAGAGGTGTTTTATTATGAGTAACCATTTAAGTCCTCAAAGTATTGTAAATATTTTTAAATTGTATTTTAATGAACGTAATTAACTTTATTGTAGATTATTTCAGCCTCAGGGGGAATTTAATTAGCATATTTTATGTTTTCCTATTTATAAAATTATAGTATTTTGCTTTAAATAAGGATATCTCTTTATGGTTTCCCTGCTGTGTCACATGCAAAATATCTTACAGGGACAGAAGGAAAACATGTTGGGTTTAATATAAAACCAGTCCATTTTCTGGTAGAGATACGTAATGGAAAAATGAGATAAAATAAATAGCATTTAACAAACATTTCCGTTTCCCACAGATCCATTTTCTATTACTATCTGACAATATTTTTTCTGTTGCTCTTCCTTGAAAGACTCTTTGACCTTTTTCCTTTTCAGTCCCCCATCCCTGAAAGATACAGAAAAGAAACAGTCTTAAACTCACTTCAGGGTCAAGGCAGGAAAACATTACTATATTTAGACTATGTAGTCTAAGCAGTTCCTACTCTTAATGTTGACTTTTGTAAGACAATGCTAAGTGATTTATTACTGCCAACTTACCACACAACAGTGTCCTTCTTTTAACTCAGCATTTGACAGGAAAGTAATTAATTTTCACCTAATACTGCCTGCTGTCTAGATCCACCTGTCAGCTGTTTCTCTCTACCTACTACATTATTCTAATTATTCTAATGGAATTATTCAAGTAATAAAGTAATATTTTCTGAATCAGAGTCAGTAAGGCTGATGGACTACAGTGCAAACAAAGCAAGTTTTAAAGAATTCCATGCTAATGTTTCAGAATACAGAACACCTAAATATGCTTTAAACCCAATTCCAGAGATGTTGCTTCTTACCAAGGAAGCACAGATATTCCTGCCTGAGCAGCGATGACAGCCTTGACTCTGTCAGCAAAGTGAACAGCATCTTCTTCTTCCTGAAAAAAAAAAATTAATTAATTGCTTTACAACATAGACATTATCTCTGTGCCTCACCTAAAGAGATAGATTTTGTCAGACAGCAGGCACAGGAGTTTGTACAAGACCCACAGGCCAAATATGACCTGCAGGGCAGTTCCAGCTGATCCTGGTTTGCCACTACTTGGTGGCAAAAAGAACTAAATGGAGGCTCTTTGGTTTCTGGGGCAATCTCAAACAACACACAGCCTGAGGTCCCAGGTCTGGGCAGAGTAGGGGATGCATCCCACATAAATCCATGCTCACTTAAGACTATAGCGTCGCTTCCTGTTCTTTGTCCATTAAGTTATCAACAAAGATTCACAAACACCTTGTGCAGTAACACAGACATCCTTCCAGACATTTCACAAGCACTTTCAAAGCATACAGAAGCGTAAGAACCTCTTTGACCATTGGTGGCAGGTACCACACATTGCAGACAATAGCCCAGCTGGTCAACACATTAAAAGCATAGGTCATCATGGAATGCTTTGTGCTGTTCCAGAAGGCATCTCCAAAGCGGGGGTCATACTGGAAGACAAGAAGAATAAGCTGCCTTGGTTTAAATCACATGAGCTGCTTTTTTTTTTTAGCCACAAAGTCACAGTTCAACTTATTAAATAAGGGGCAAATCTAATCACACCTCCTGAAAGTATCAGTAAATTCAGAGTAAAGTTCCAACATTCATTACAAGTTTCTAACAGTTAACTTTTACAAGCAATGCAGGACCCTAAACTATGAAAGACCTGTTGAAACACAACTATAGCAAAAGATTTATTCAAAAGGTAAAAACTTGTCATCTACAGATACGCTGACCACAAAGGTTTCCTTGAAAATGCTCACACCAGTTTTAACAACTTCGGGCAAAGTTATAGTTCCAGAAAAAGTAACTAATGTTTCCAGATCTAGAGTGACCTGGCTGAAGGTACCAGAAAGACTTGGAAGTGCCAAGAAAACTGCCTTTATCCCCAAAGCACACAAGAGCCAGGAGCCTATGATAGAAATTACGTGTTTCCCATACTGCTTAAAACCACAAAACGTTTCGGTGTCTCAGGGCTTATTCAGTACTTTTTTCACACCGAACATACCCCTTTTCAAAGCTTACACACGAACAGCTTCTCTGACATGAGAAGCTTTTGTAAACAATCCTTCCATGTTTGGAAAACTGCAGTTACAGTACCTTGATTGCTACTGGATGGATGGTTCCTCCTACCTCAAAGCTTCCCTTCTTAAACATCATTACAGATGTGTTGTTAATGCAGGTACCTGGTCAGAATTAAGACAGGTGAAAGGCTTAATCCACTCTGAGAAAAGCATCAGGAAATGCATCCTAAACGGTCTTAAGGAGACTTAGTTGCTAAAGGAAAAAGTAAGCTTTAGTTCTGGAACATAATCCCAGAGTATGTCTTCATTATGTTATATGCTAAAGCAAATAAACTGTCATAAAACTGCTGTAAAATACTAGGACATGTCTTTTAATATCTCACCAGAGCTAATTAATTCTACAAACTAAAAACAAACACCTCACTTGTAAAGACTGGGTATAATAAACTGCACTCAATGGCAAGAAGTGAGAAGAGCAATAAAATCAATACAGTTGTTTCCTACCTTCTGGGAAAATTAAAATGGGTAACTTGGCCTTATCTGCAATGTGTTCTCTAATTCTGTGGAGAGAAAACAAAACTTCAGTGTATACTTCATATTTATGTTTGTCTAAGAATCTAGACATCCATTACTTCTCACATAGGACAAGTAAAGCCCTTGCCCAATTGCCCTTTGCCAGTCAGTTGCCTCAGCTGGAATATCTGCTGGTTTCAGGCCTTTATCTCAGTATCTCTTGCTAATAAAAAAAGTAGGTTTTCTACAAAGTTGTATGAAGTTTCATTTTACCATTTCAACCAAAGATTACTGGTACTTGAAGCATGTGAAAATAACTTCCCAGATTCCAACTATGAATGCAGACAAACTTTTCTTTAGACTGAAATACATTCCAAATTTCTGGTTTTCATGCCTTTTAGGTTCACAACATCAGTTTTATGTGCATCTAATGATTCTCCACATTTAATTAAGTGACAGGTCACTATCTTACTACATTTGCTGCATCACTTAAAACCACAAGTATCACCATTAAGCAGATTACTGACACCAAAATCTGTCATTTTCCAGAACAATTGTCTTTCCTACAACTCAAGAGCATGGAGCTCCTCTCCATCTGCATTAAAGAACAAAATCAAAACACCATATATCACAAAAAAAAAAAAAAAATGACAACTGATGACAAAAAATGACAACACTGAGGACAAATTACCAGACCTGACCAGACAATGAAGCAGACACCTCACTACCTTACTTTTTCCTCACCAGGTGACGGTCTTTCATTTCCGAGCGTTCAAACAAGACATGCTGAGAGGTTTGCATGCAGGATTTTTGAATAAGTCCCATAAGCCCTCCATGTACCTGGCCAACCTTGTAAGCCCAAAAGAAACTTGTTACAAAGCAAACACACATACACACTTAAATTATTAAATTCTAAATACAGATGCAACCATTTCTAAGCTTACTGACAAATTATACCAATCCCCTTGGTCATAACTGTGCACACACCTGCCTGCATCTGGTTTTTCGCAGTCCAGAATGAGAGTTTGGATGCTGTCAAATCCCAATCTTTCTAGCAGGAAGTTTATCCTCTTACCCAACACTACATCTATGGGCATCTCAACATTATGGATATTTACCAACTGTCTTGTTCATACCAAGGAATAGCATCCATCACTGGCCAGGATTAGGACATCCAATGGAGATGTGTGGTTGGCTACACAGATGCCTCCTTTCTGTGGTTTGTTTTCCCTGCAATGACAACCATAAAAGTAATTAGTTAATGTTTATCCTCCAGACTTCAGGCCCCATCAGGTGGCAAACACTGAAAAATATCTAAGCGTCTGAAGGCAGTACTACGTCACCTACACACACCCTACCAATGCACAACAGGAAACACAGTAGGCAGACAGAATCTGGGTGATAATTGTACCACCACCAAGTACCCAGGCTGTAATGGAATAAGAACCCTGCTCCAAAACTTGAGACATTAAATACTGCAAGAAACAAATTCCAGACTAACAAGGGCAGGGTGGCATCACTCACCTGTTATGGAAATGAACAAGGCCACTCAGACATCGGATACCCAAGGTGGCACATACCATCTGGACCTGGTTGCTCAGCCAACCTTTAACTCTAAAAGAAACGAAGCCATAGAGAGATTCCTAGTTCTATGGAGTCATACACAGGACAATGCAATATAAACTCTCTGAATTATCCCCAACTGCTGTTACTACAAAGACCATACTAAGGCTCACACTGCATGTCTGCTTTCAGATGCCATTGCCATGAAACTCTCTCACAGCACTCTCTAAGTTTACAGGAGAGAAAAAGTCACTCCATGATAGTCCACATCAGTCCTCTGGACTCCAGCAAAGTGTTCCAACTACTACTTCAAATGCTTAACGAAATACAGAAGAAATTGAAAGAGCCCTCAGCAAACACCTACCTGCCATTTGGAAACTGTCCCACTACTGTAGTGGCCAACACCAGCAACAGGATGCTGAAAACAGACAAGCAGATGCTGCAAAGTAAAATAATCTTAATTAAACTCCAAGAAGCAAAACTGGAGGAGTAAACAAGAAGGTATTTTTATTTGGCCCACTGATCCACTTCATAATGCTTCCTTCCAGCATTAATAGCATCTAACTAGCAACAAACCATTAGCTAAGTAGCACACAAACCACTTAATCCATCTTTGCTGGATTTTAAAAACAAATTAATTACTAATAAAACATATGGAACATGGGAAATCTACATTTTTTAAGGGATATTTGAGTTTAGATGGCTTCTTGGAAAGGTCATGCCAGGTTCTCCTTCCTGCACTAGCCAATAACATATTATTTCACAACTTCTGTAAAAAGTACCATGAAAAATGATCCCAACCAATGCTGTCTGGCTCACCGGAAAGGCAGCAGGAGGCAATACCGAAATAGGATGCCAGTGACCCACACAGCAGCCAGTTTCCAGCTGGTATGGTGCAGGTTAGCATTGGTTCTGCTGAGCAGGTTCCAGGACAGCAGCTCCTCGGAGGAGAACCGTTGAGTGACTTCATCTTCTGCAACTGCCTCACAGCCCTTCTTGGAGAAGTACATGACATCAGCAAGGCTGAAACATCCTCGGCATCGGCCAGCAACCTCCTCTTCCATGGGGGTCTCATCTCTCTGGATGATCCCTGCATGAGGAAATGAGCCTTCCTTCCACACGGTGAAATGAACAATATGGATTCCAAAGAGAGTAAAATACATGTGCTTTTTAGAAGTAGCTCTCCTCCTACTCAAGCATCATAATGGCATTGCTATGCCTCATCTATGTACTGACAGTTCATTCCACAAGTCACTTCTGTAATCCTACACCATACAACCCCCCCCTAAATTGCTGAGGAAGGAGAAAAGGATTCAGATCAAGCCACAAATAAAACCTTGAGTACAACACCTACTTCATTGTTGTTTACCAAACAACAGAGGTACTCACACCTAGAAATGTCACCAATACACTGCCAAGATGGCAGATCCCTCCTGGTGCCCTGACTCAAATTCAGGCAGTGTTTGTATGATTGTTGTTCTGGCTGCTGTTGATTCGTTTTATTGTTTCCCAGCTGTAGCAAACACTTTCCTCTGGCATTTTTTTTCTTGAACCTTCTATTTTCCCCCATCCCTTCTTCTTTAAGAGTCACTTCACTACCAAGAGACTTGAAGGTGCCTAGATTTCACCCCCAGACATACACAGCATTACACAAATACATTGTGCAGGAATAATGACAGCACATTCATGCTCTGCTATTTGTAAAGTTATACCCCATAGGACAGCCACACAGCAAGTCTCACATGTTTGTTGAGGTCACTCTCAGACCAGATTCTTATCTGGCTGGTTACAGTGACTAAAGTTGTCTTGATTCATACCAGCTAACACTTGGCTTTTCTGTTTGCCACCCTGCCTTTGTTGTTTGTTTTTGGGTTTGGTGGTTTTTTTGGGGTTTTTTTTGAGGGGGTGGATTGGATGACATTAAATATGCATTGTAAAAATACACTTCATTTATCTGGATCAACCTACTTCCCCCCTAATCAGAATCACAAAACTTTCCTCCATCTGCACTTCAGTAAAACCTTCAACACCCAAGAAATCATCAGACCAGAAAATTATTAGCTGACAAACCAAGCAGTCTATGTGACTAATGATTAAAAATGGCACTACAAGAAAAGGATTACTATGAGAACTTAACCCCCTCCCCTTTAGTCAAAGAAGAAAGGAAAAACAGTTGGGGGAAGAATTTATTTGGATTTTATCCTCATGCCTAGAGAAGAGTGCAAATTGTAACTGTGATCCATGGGATGCTGTAACTCTTCTACTTGAGAGACTGGCTTTTTTGCATGCTAGGAGTTACAAGAAGCAAAAGATAACCATGCAGAGCCATGTCAAGCACAAAGAACACTCATTCCTCCCAATCCTGTAATGAGACAGCTGATGGAGCCAGAAAGCACAAACTACTTATGCAAACAGGGACAGCTTCCCACAGGCTTATCAGCAATGTCTTTCGATACCCACACTAGTGTCTAACTCCTTTTATTCACATGACTTAATCATTCAGAGATTCTCTTGTTTATAACATGTTTTTGTAGGTTTGTAACTTCAACAGATATTTGCCCATCAAACTCCTTTCTAAGTAAGTAATCTAAGTAAGATTGTTAAATAGTTGCCTTTTTACAAGATAAATAGTGCTGTGTCCCCTTCATCCAGAGATCTTACCAGTGGAGATTAAATTTTCAAGTGCCAGCGCCTTCTGCTTTTTTACTCCCTCCTCAATCTGCAGGGTGGCCCACTGTTCCCAAAACAAGAAAAGTAGATGTTGATGGTTTTCATTTCATCATTTCCAGACATTCTGTAATTACCTCAGGTCTGAGCCTCTTTTACCCCTGCCAGGTCTAAGATTTTCATTTTTCAAATTCAGCCCAAAGGCTGTCCCGCACACCTCCCGTTTCATTTGTTACACGGACTACCTTTTGCCATTTCCAGGAAAAAATGGTTTGGCTCAAACTGCTTTTCAGGACACAGGCAGCTGGTTTTTTCTGCGGGTCCAACAAGTTACTGAGCTACCTATGAGACTCTAAGAGATCCAGTGTGCCCAAAACTCTCTCTTCTCCAGTTAGCTTCAGGCAGTAGGATTATGCAAAATAATATCACTGACATTAGAGACATGCCAGAAAAATAGATCTAAAAAATGGATTTGAAAGAATAAAAGAGATTACCTCATTTTGAGGGCATTCAAGTGACCCCTGCTGACAGAAAACAGAGGTGGCAACATTTTTATCTATAATATTTCAGAAAGTAGCAGCTTTGATAATGAGCTTTCACCCTTCCCTGTATTCATCTTTTTGAGCTCAACCAAGTTTCTCCTCCTTGTGTAGAGCATCATAAAACTCTCCATTAGCAAAATCAAGTATAAAAATATGCCTAATTTTTGAAAATTTCCTAGTTTTGAATGTTTTCATCGTACATCCATAGACATACACATAGTAGTTCTCCTAAGTACTAAATCTGCCCGTATTTATGTCAAGGTACCTGCCCCAACAAAGGGCACAGGATGCTTGAGCATAGGCTCTGCTCATTATTAAAGGCTCAGTGACCCACTCAGTTTATGCCTTCACCTACTATTAAGGGTTCCCATATACAACAGATAAGGATAATCCATTTGCTTCATATAAACTCTTGCTAAACAGTGTATTTCCCTCTAACTGACATGTGCAGCCATACAAGTCACCACAAAGCTGATCTCAAATAGTCTTCGTTCATTACAACATGTCTCATGTGCAAACACCAACCAGTTTTTTGCCACCCTTAAGTTTTGCATGCTCTCTACCAGCTCTTCCAGTAGCTATTAAAGTTAATTCAGTAACGAAATGGACACTTTGCCATGACATAATTGGGATATTTTACTTAACCTTAGCTGACCTTTTTTTTTAACCAGTCATCATAAAAGAAAAGAAAAAAGTGAAAGCAGAATAGGCTTTTATGCGGTATTTTAAACTCCATGCAAACCATCTTTGAAAACACCATAAAGCAAACAACCCCCCCAAAAAAGAAATTTAAAAACCTACACCACAGACCTTCATCTTGTCTATACTTCCCAATTATTCTCCTGAAAAGGTCAACAGGTACATCATCTCTCTCAACCTTTTGCAACACATGGAGAGTTATTCAGAATTGTGGAGCCAGGGGATGTCATGAAAACAGCAGCCCACACACTGAGAAATGAAAGAACATACAGAACAGGTACAGGAATGTTGCAAAATAGAGTAAAGGCAGACATGGCAAATTTAACCTCTTTACAAAATACTGCTGGTCCTCATGCCTTCCCCAACATCCTTTAGGATAGTTGCATGGTATGAGGGAGGAAAAAACATAAAAATTACTGAGACTGACAAATAAAGCCTTCTGCCTTAGTCTCTGCTTTTCTGTCTCCTGCCTACCACCCTTATCTTGCCTATCGTTGTCCTCCTACATAAAAAAAGCACCTGTCACCTGGCCCGCACTGCCAGAAATGAGGTTGTTCATACTGTTCTGAAGGATTTGGAATAGCTCCAGGAGGCTGGCTTTTGATTCCCACATAGAAAAAGGGTGATAATCACAGACCAAGCTGACTCCAAAAATACACGTTAGCTAATCTAAATGAGCAAGACAAGTCAAAACCAACAAAAATTTATAAAGCTTACTAGTAGATTATAAAATCTTGTCTCCTAGCACAAAAAGGGTGAGGCAAAAGTGGCAGACTGTAACTAAATAGTCAAAGCTACAAAGGCAGTGGCCAAGGAAGATGAGGAAGAGTTTTCAAAGTCTGAAGAGCTACACAAGGCTCATTAGCTTGGAAAAGAGCTGGCTGAGATGGGTTAAGAGAGACATCTACAAAGCCTGGACTGGCACAGAACAGGTGTTTAAGGAACAGTTATCCATTTCCCCTTCTACTACTAGAACTGAGATTTACCATGGGAAAGCTCTGGGCAGAGCAAGGAAAAGGCAATATATTTCCACAAACCAATGTGGGACACAAAATTCTCCTAACTTGTGGCTTGTCATGGGAGGCTGAAGCACAAGCAGTGAGGAGGGAATACAGCTGAACAGTCACCCAGGTCTTAGGCTCTCAGTCAAGCCACTGAATTGACACCTGTCAAAGCCATCTCTCTGGGTCAAACGCTGGACTAGTTAACTCTGGAGTAGCTACTGTGTTGTTCTGCATTTGGTAGCATCTGTATGTATAATTTGTTTTCAAAAATGAAATAAGGCTTCATGATCACCTTTGTATTGCACAGTATTGAGACAGAGCTGTCACGCTGGTCTTTGTTGCAAAACAGTAATGAAAGGATGTTTTAAATACCTTACAAAAAAAACACAGATGTTGCAACTAACCCAGAATTTAAGTATTAAATGTAGCAACTTCATTCCTACATTTGCTGACTGAATGAGAACTCAGGTGTTGTGCTTTCCTCACTCCTGTTTCTGAAGTGATGAGGACACAGGAGTCCAAACATCCAACAGTTGATCCCAGCTGGAATACTGAAGACTTGACAGCATAACTCCAACAATCCATTTGTTTGAGCTTCCTGTAATTACATTCTAAACAAAATAAGGGTGCCCAATACTTCATTATATTAATTACTGTCTTCACAGGACAGGACATGAAATACAATTTGGAATGTTCATTTCTTGCAGTCTCATTTCTTGCAGGATTTTTCCTCCCTTTTCCCCTTTAAGTACAGCTCAGTACTCCATTTTTCCATACTATGCAGTAATTCAGTTTTGCCTCTCTTCCCATATTTTACTACCTCTTCTCCCATATTCTCACAAAAGGTTTTTCTAATCACTCATTACATGAACTTTTCTCAATCTTTTCCTCAAGTGTGACACAGGCTTTGGAGCAATTCTTCTATGCAAAGTCTTCCACTACAATGGCAAAGAGAAGGCTGGTAGGTTTTCAGCACAAACTAAAATCACCATCTAAGATCAAGCACTTGTGACCTCTTCATCCAACAGTCCTTTCTGCCTGGCCTCATTTCCCCTTGCCCATCACAAACATGAACCCAAATCAAATGCTGTGAGTGTTACACTCAGTGTCACACTCTGTGTCTGAGAGGATGTGACTGTCCACCCTCAGACTGTGAAAAGGACTCAAATCTCCCGGCTCCTCTGTAAGGGCTGATTAAATGGGTTGAGAAAGGCTTTTTTTGGGACAAAAGCACAGGTACACTTTGTTTGGGTTTTGATGGAGAGGCCAGCTAAGGATAACCATGTATTTAAAAGCACAGCAGTGCAATTTTTCACCAGCTGAAGTGTCTGCAACATCTGCCATACTCCAGTAGGAGTTTACAGTATATGAGCTACCTCCGCGTACAAGTGAGCTCTCAATTCAAAAGCTACTCACAATTTTTAGGTGGGTAATTTCTTCTTCTCAAGAAGCAACAATGCTCCAATTTCATACAGAAGTTCAGATCTCATAAAATTCCAGAATATTTCTTGGCAAGTAGAGCTGCAGCTATTTAACATGTTTCTTTGACTCTTCACAGGGCTGTGACAGCATGGTGTAGATTTCCTCCTAGCAAATGCATTTTCTTTTGCAACAGCTGGAATAACATCCCATGTACAGCTTTGTTACTATTCTCAACAAACCCCAGTATGGACAAAGCTCAGAGAAAAGACATTATTTACAAAAAAAAGTTCACAAGCATATGTGAAAGAACAACCCTCAAAAAACCCAAACCACATTCACCTTTACCATTTCCAGAAATATTTGAAGGATCAGTTAAGGGTAATAATAATAATTATGGGCTAACAGATATGCAATTGAGAAATTACTGTATTGGAGATCCTTTGCTATTATATTATCCATATGTCCTCAAACCCTCCCCCCCCAAAAAAAAAAAACCAGCCACAAAAAGTACCTGCAAACAAAAACAGTCACTCCATGTTTTCAAACCTTGAATCTTACTTTTATAAAATGATTTCTTTTCTTTCCAAAATAACAAGAACCTAGATTCCTTGACAGAAAAGCAGCAGAGGGTAAAAATTATTTCCATACATGATTACATCTTTCCCATTTGATCCATTCACAGTGCTAAAACACTTCTGTGAAGTCAAGAGAACAAAGTGACTTATCTCATCATATGCCACCATTACTCTTTGCTTGGTAATAGATCTGAAAACTTGAGTTTTAATCTAAAACACCTTTTTTGCTCCCAAAAAATTCAGTAAGGTCTACAGATGGGCTTTCTTTGAAAACACAACTTTAAAAAATAATTTTTGACTTTGAAGTCCTTGATTTTAGTCTCCACTCTTCTATTTTTCTCAAGTTGCCAAACACAGAGGAAAATAAGACATGCTTTCCCTCTGCTCAGCTGTAAGCAACTGATACAAAGTTTTCCCAGGTGAGAAGTTTTCTATTCATTTTGCTGGTCTACATAACAGACTAAATCAAATGCAACACAGCGGAGAGACCAGTCATAGTGCTCAAGGTCGGATTTTTGCTGAAGCATCAGGCAGTTGTTAGGCACTTCTATATAGTCAGTAATGTGTTAATACATGACTAAGCATCTTCAATATTTCCAGCTCAGCTATCCGGGAAGGCATCGTGTTTCACCATTCCAGATGACAACAGGAACCACGGATGGTCTCTGTGCATTATCCCATTAGCAATATCACAGGAGGACAACACCACAGCTGGAAACCAGTCAACACTTCTCCAGGCTTTCAATATCAGGTTTTTCATACCTCAAACAAGCCTGCTTTAAAGATGACTTAACCCAAGCTGCAATTTTGGCCATATTCTTGTGGATGAGCCTCAGGACTCCAAGAATAGGCTCAGCAATTCCATGCTCAAGCTTTAACCCAGCATCTCCCAATCCTACCCTTTCTTCCAAAGAGCCCAGTAGGCAGCCGAAACACAAGCAAAGGGGACCTAACTTTCCTTCCATCTTTTCTCCCTCCCATTTCCCTCCCAAGACAGCTCTCAGTTACTCTTGTGGCACAATGAGAAGCACTTAACAATACTTCAAAGAAAACTGTTGGAATTAATTGTAAGATGAAAACAGGGGAAACTCCTTTTTTGCCCACAGGACAATTAGGGAACAACTTTGAACAAAAAAACAAAACGAGCCAGCCTAAACATCAGTGCATGGAGCTGTACTGTTCCCGTTATTAGCTGCTGTGGCAACAGGGAGAAAGACACCAAAGGCTGATCACACAACAATTAATTTATCCTCCACATTGTGAGCACAGAATTATCATGCTCATAACCTGTTATGAAAACTGTGGAGAGAAAAACACTTAATGTGCTTTATGAAAGAGAAGTGCCTTCCTACATAAAACACACACTGATCAGGACAAATGTCTCTCAAACTTGGGAAATGCACAGGGAAAAAAATACAGAAATTATTTTGATGCCCACCAACTCCAGCAGCAAAGCTGTCCAAAGACAGGTTTGATATGAGAGTAGCTCTTAATTAGGGTACGAATAAGAATTTAATTAGCATACCACTGGCTGATTAAAATGTTTCACATATAAAGACCAATACTGCATTCAGCCACCACAGGCAGTCATTCCCCACTGACATCAGTATCTGAAAAAAATAAGTAATCCCTAATTTTTGCAGTCATGTGCACTATGGTAAATGATGTTCGTACAGCTGAAGACAGATACTGCCCAAGAGCTCTTAATTGGTATTAAAACAAATAAAACAGACAACCTCCCCCAAACCCACAAACAAACAAACACCCCCCAAACAACAGCAACAAAAAAGAATTATAAGAAGAATAAAAGTATTGGCAAGGTAAGATGGTCATGATATTAATTGTATCACACTGTTACAGATGTTCTACTGCAAAACAGATAACTCCAACAGCTTAATAATAATAGCAACAATAATAGTAACATGTTTTCTGCCACAAGTAGAAAGTATATTCACAGAAAGCAGGTTTATGCCAGAAGCACAAAGCTAATCTACTGGAAAATGGAAATGCTTTACTGTTCAGTATGATGAATTCGCAGCACCTACTTCTGGCTAATGATGGATATCAAAAGTCAAACTTGAAAAACTAAATGGGATTCTGGCTTATTAAAAGCCCCAGAAACCTTTTACTGATAGAAGCAGGATCAGGATCTTAGCTATGATCTGTTTATCTCTAGAAAAGTTACACTTTAAGAAGGTTGCACACAGATTCCTTTAAGTCTTGTACAGCAGAACTTGTAACTGCAGGATCCCCCAGATCAGATTTGTAAGTGGGAGAAGCAAACACACAGAATCAGTGTTCTTACCTGGAATATTAATCTCATGCAATTAAAACAATCCAAATAAAACCACTGGAACTTATATACATCTAAAATATACGTTTTTATTACTTACCAACTCCCATAAACTACAAGATCTTTTTCTTTATACTTGACTTGTCATGAGTATTCTACTTCCATGAAGCATTCTAACCAGCATGAACTAGAAGAAAATATCATGGAATCTCTACTTTAACCCTGAGAAACCTCAAACCAGTAGCAGATTATAAGCCAGGACATGACTTGGTAGCATTACAGACACCCCTCAAAAGATTTTCACAAAAAGTAAAGCTGCGAACAACACATCTAAGTTAATGGATTTTTTTCTGCTTACTTTTATGGCATTTCTATCAAATGTACAGATTTTAATTTTTTTATTAAACATGTCCTGTAGCAAACACATACCTTTTGAACCCACTTCTCAACTTACCTCTAACATTTTAATTACAATTTTCACATAGAAATGAGAAATCCCCAGTGACACTCGAAACATCGAAGGCAACAAAACTAATGCCACAAACAAAATCATCCAGATAGACAAAATCTTGCCTTCTGCAAGGCCATGGCCTTTTCTATTTTCTTCCATATTTGCTCCTCCAAAATGCCAACCAGCTGCCTTTCTGAGAATATATGCTCATCTGTAGTGGAGAATCCAGCAAGCTTCAAGAGACAAAGCCAAATAAAAATTACACATTCTCAGAGCCAAAGCTGTCTCTAGGAGTAAAGGCTGTTGCTCACTGAAGACTGACACTACTGATACTTTCAATGATAAGGTGATTTCTACCCTTTGTCCCGCCCTAACTCCACCCACTTCCTTGTAATTGATAAGCATTTACTCACCAGGGGAGAAGAAAGAAAAAACATGATAAGTAATAATATATGTTAGATAATTAGATGCTGCCAATAAGGAACCCTGTCAATGTGACAACTAGTTTTCACAAGGTGTCCTGCCAATAAATTACAATACAGAACTAGGTGGGTGTGTTTTTCTGACTGCCTAAAATCTTCTCTTCTAAATCTTATTAATACACATGAAGCATTTATCCAGCTGACGTTTGCACAAATTTGTGACTTATTCAGTCAGATTTTCTATTTCATGGTGAGATAACTGTCTTGATTTGGTATTCAAACAAATGAATGAAACTCAAGCTTGAGTTGCAAGTCAGGGCTTATTTTATTTT
Source organism: Coloeus monedula (assembly GCF_965178545.1). Lineage (NCBI taxonomy): Eukaryota > Metazoa > Chordata > Aves > Passeriformes > Corvidae > Coloeus > Coloeus monedula. The sequence goes on along the minus strand of NC_138785.1, from coordinate 14,197,290 downwards.
ATTTTATTTAACACCTGTGAAATGAAGATGCAAGTTTCAGCAGGCAAGGATTGACAAGACAATAAACCCGCTCCCTCCACTGCTATATCAGAAATTAGTCAAAAAGCCTGTATTATACGGTTACAAAATACACTGCGGTGAAGTAACAAGCCATCTATTTTTGCACCTATTCAACTACAGAATTGAAATGCAATAGGTAATCCCGTTTCTCCTTCTACCCTATCAAATTTCTATAATTTAATCCAGTATTTTTTAGAAGAGACCCAGCTCAGCCCCTTGCAGCCACCTCTCTCCTGCCTTTTTGTGTGCATCACGGGAGATACAAAGGTGAGTGACTCTTATCCCTAGAACCTCAGGGGAGGCCACCAGCTTCTCGTTTACAACCTTCCCACAGAACAAGTTAACCAGCCTTGGTGGAATGAGCATTTAGGGCACAACTTCCAAGACAGTGACATGCCAGTCCACAGAAGATCTTCCCTTTGCCAATAATTACATCGGTGTGTTTGTCTGAAGCTGGGGCTGTCCTTTTGAAATATTCCCATCCCCAAGTACTGCTGCTTGGTTCATGTTGTGAAGCAGCTGGATTCCTTAGAAATGGAAGCAGCCCCAAAGATCCCCTGTAAAATGTGCACCCAACGCTGTCCAGGCAGTAAGAGAAGCAGAGCTGTCAGAGGGGGCTGCACCACCTCTAATTTACACCACGCACCCAGGCAGCAGCATGCAGGCTCCTGACACTCACAAGCCCACGTGAATCCATGGCACGCTTCTTGTGCCACACAGTAAGTCGAATAGCTTCTGTACCTTCAGATTTGCTGCTGCACGACATCCCTCAGGTCTTTCAAATTACATTGCAATCTTTTCTAGCAATATAACTTTTCTTTCGCATCTTTTCATTGCTTAGCTTCTTTACCTTCTCTCCCCTTGCTGGCCTCTTTCCAAGCCTTCTGTATCCTCTACAAAACCTCACTGGTTTGTTTTTTAATTGTTTCTGCCTTCCCAATGCTCTTTCTCTCAGCAGCAACCTCAGGCCCCTCATTCTCATCACCCTGCTGCTGCCAGGTACACCATTAACCACTATTTCCCACTGGCCCTTCCAAAATGCTTCTCTAGGAACAATGCTCTGCTGTAAAACAGCTCTGCTCATCCATTTCTCTTTAGCTACCATTCCTTATTCTCATTTCTGATCTCTCCCTCAAACAGCTTACCCAGCTAACACACATTCCCTAGCATGGCCTGTGGTGGAGATCTGGAGGAGAGGGCATTGATCCACCTGGCAGCACCTCTGAATAGCTGCCATCAGCCTTGGCACACAGGATCAGTATGCACTTTGTCTGGGTGCTAAAAACCCCATGGGCGGGAGGGTGGAGGTAATTTCTGGGACCTGATTTGAGGCAGGAAAGGTGGGCAAAATGAAATATTGCAAGGAACAGGAAGATTCGGTGACTTGCTTGGTGGAATGCCTCGGCAGTAAGTTTAGGCACACACAAGACAGATCATTTCTTAAAAGCATAAAGGGAAAGACAGACTTCCCCAGCCTAGATGGGAAGAAGATTGTTCCTCTCCTGGATAAGGGAGAATTGTTGTTCATCCTTGTGAAACCATACAAAGAAAGAATTGAAGAGTTGCTAGTAGCCTCTCTATTGAGGTGGTCAAACTATCCAGCCCAAAGGTACTACAAGATCCATATGGCCAAGGCTCTTCTTACATTTATTCTTTGCTTTATCCACTTTGTACCTCCTGAAATAATGAAAAACATTTCAGTATTTTTACTATACTGTTACCTTTAATGTCACATGGTTTGGAGAGAAAAACAAACAACCAAACATCCAAACAACCTGCACCTAAGCCACCCAAATTGGGAATGACACCAAAATCAAGGAAATTCTGCACATCTACCTATTAACAGTATGGAATAAAAATTCTAATTCAATGGAAAATTGTCCTAAAACCCACTAAGGAAGGAACTTGATTACTGGAACTTGTCCAATCATGACCGAGAAGTGCAATCTTGTTAAATTTCTGACAAAAATGGCTGCCAAAGCTTCTAAGGCATCTTTCTGCTCTTGAGATCATGAGCATAAAAACAACTGAGACATGGTGGCCTGAGCGTTGTACTTCTTAACTCCAAAGCACTTGAGACTGCTATAGAAGTGAATATGGATTTGAATTTTATCTCTGCCCTGAATGCAGGTAATGAACTTGCTCATGATATGAAGAAGAAGAAAGGAAATTCTTTATTTCTCCAGGCAAATCATAACACAGCTTCCTATTTTTTGGTCAGAAATTTGGCATCGCTTTTCGCAGCCCCGTAACAATAATTGATTTTTTCTTACTATTATTATTTCAAAAGAGCCATGAAATGTCGTGTTTGTCAAATTCCAATGTGAATAGATATGCATCCATCATTAAGCTGAGTAACTAGTTATTGATGATGCTACACAAATTTCCTCAGAACAGTAATTTCTTTCAGAATTAGTTCTGCCATACAGTGACTAAACAGAGCTTCTGCGTGTTATTCTTCTACCCTTTTTGTCCCTCTTACCAACAGCCAGCCTGCTTCAATCATGTCTCTTTTGAAGCTGTGAGAGAGAGACATCATCTAGAAGTGTGAAGGTATTGCAAATAATTCAAATAAACATCCAGCAACAGAATGTAGCACTCATTTGTAAGGTCCAGTAAATGGTAGCTGATGAACTGATATCAAATAACAACAAGCACTTCTTTATGATGAAGTACCCCATATGTCAGGGGTATTTTGCACAGACAATGTGCAGAACTCTCTGTCCATTTGGAAGAATGGAATCCAACTTAGAAGAAAGGGATGCTGATGACACAGGAGGAATCCAAGAGCAAAGCTTCCTCTAATATAATGAATCTCAAATTGACACCCACAATCATAAGAAGTTCACTTGAAACAATTCCTGGTCTCCTAGGGAAATGAAAAGGAGATGGACTGGGTGTCAGCTGCCTGCTCTAGGCTCTAGATCCCTTGAGGTCATTGTACTAATTTCATATTGCAAAACATTGCCTATTGCCTAACTGCCACTTGTCAGAGGGAACTGGAATTATGACCCATTTATTTTTTCAGAGATAGAAGAAGCAAACACAGCACAGACCTGTGTCTGTCTGTAGTGCCTCACACAGAAGGGTTAAATCAGGTATAAACAGCCCTTTCCTGCACCACAGGGGTTATACAGCAGTCGGCTTTCAAGCGGTTCATATACACTGTGAACAGATAAAAAACTGCAGTGAGATGTGACGGCTTTCAAGAAGTACCACTATGGTTTTGCCTTCCCTCTGATACACAGAGGGAACGCAGCCTGGAAATAACACTTGTCGTGGTCTTGAAAAAGAAGGAATCCCACAGTCACAGAAATTTTGGGAACCACTCTTTCCAGGTGTGCCTCCTTCCTCTCCAATACCAACCATTCTAGTGACTCTGAAGGGATGTCAAGGGAGAGTTTGCAGTCTACCTTTCTTGTAACACCTTTCTTATCAGAGTGTCCGAACATCATGTCTGCAGCAGGTACTGTGCCAAAGCAGCACTGACACATCAGCTTCAGCCAGGTGGTGCTTCAGATGCTGAAGTAACATACTCCCTGAGGGTTAACAAAGAGGTATTTCTACCTGAGGCAAATGACAATGACCATGACTGTCAATCAAGGTCTTCTACCACTGATCCTTTTTATAGGAAATATACAGGGTACAATTTTTACTTGTTTGGAGTAGCACACTGCCAAAAGCTGCTTGCATTCAGTGTACAGAAACACATCTTAACATTGCCATTAGGCACATGAAGGTGTTACTATTGCTAAAGTTATTCTTCTGATTCCAGTTGTATGGCTCCCTGGTATTTCTCTGTGAGTTTTGCCATGCTACAAAGCAGACTAATCTATTTAGAAAAACCTTGTAAGTCAATGACATAGAGTCAGACAGCAAACCTGGGGTGATTTCCCAGCGTCACTTAACATCCAGGGATACCAGGATTATGTTTTGCAGGATAAGAAAGTCTTCAAACAGGACTGACCAGAGCATTCTGCACTCCAGTAATTCTGATGCATGTACTCAGAATGAAAACTACTAAGAACACCTCTTTTTCAATTAAACTTTAACCAGCTATAACAACAGCAACAACAAGCCTTTTTTAGTTCTGCTTATGTCTTCTCAATGTTTCAAACTCACATTCCTTACCTGATTACTACTCAAGGGTGAAATAATCTCTGATAGTTTTGTTTTGATATTTATCAAGACCGATGGTCATGCTTTACTTGTGGAGAATCCTCCAAAAGGCCAGAATAACCTTAGAGGTCACGTATTGCATGGTAAGCAGTGTCAGGTGCAATATTTATTTATGGAAACCACACTGTCTTCATGCACTGAAGTGCAAGTATGTGCTCCTCTGCATTCTCACTCTAACTGAGCTATGTCTGCTGTTCTTTAGGTCTCCACAGATCCCATCTATGCCACTAAAGGTGTGTCTTTATATCTGACACAGTAAGATTGTGCTAGTTACGCTTATCTTTGGCCATCAACAGACAAATTATGAAAACACTGAATAATTATATTTAACAACTTTATCACTCATTAGGATGACTGTAACACATTTAGCTCTGACTACAGAAGCATTATTGTTTCCACACAAGATAAATTCAACAAACACAGAAAGTTATTTATTGTATCCTGTGGCTTACAACAGGCTTGAGTCTTTGTATCTCAAAAGAGGGGAATCCACTATATGTTCTGATTACACTTGTTTGCCTCAGCAATGTATAAATACCCAGAAATGTGCAGGCATTGCACGGCTGTCAATACATATCTCATATATTGTCCATAAAATCTTGTATATGGTTTGTGTATCATTGACACCGAATGCAATAAATTAATTTGTCAATGTCCAATACTTATTGCATTGATTAAATGCATACAGTTTTCTCCCAGCTCTGGCTTAGGAGTGACTGCAAGCACAGCACAGGGTCCTTCAGGGCAATTCCTGAAAGATGTCAGCGCTTGTGTCCACTTCCAATGTTTTTTCCACAAACAGCTAGAGACGCTTGTCATATCCATCTGTTCTTATTGCCTTTACAAGAGCAACATGGTCCATATCAGAATCATTTCTTGTAATATATCTGTTTAGATGTGTTGTTCTTGCTACCCATTGGTTTAATACCACATGGCCTGTATTGCAAGGAATGCACGGTAGCTCTTTCTCATCAACCTTGTCCATCATTCCGTACCATCCAGAGTCTTGCCATCCCCTTATTCAGAGACCTAGATCATTTATGAGTGTGTTGAGAAATAAAAGTCTTACCTGGTCCCTCTCTCCACTGTAACAACAGTTAAGAATCACAATAATTTTCCCTTCTAAATACTGGCATCATTCACATACCTTTTACGTAATGCTTAAAGAACTTTATTTAGATGTAAATATGCCAGAACTAACCATTCTCCTTCTACATCTTGCCATCAAATTTTAAGGGAAAAGAAACTGCACTGAAAATATTAATTTTATATGCAACCTAAAAAAAAAGCATGGCAATACCTTTTGAAAGACCCCAGGTCCATACATCCTATTTCAAGGCTCAGGAAATTAATGCCTAAGGCTAAGAATGTGCTTACCTATAGTTCTGATAAGGGATTAAATCACACATTTGCTCTCCTGAAGTAAAGGAGTAAAACTCCTGCAGCCTTTAGACCAGATCTCTGATCACATTTCAAAGAATGTTGTCACTTTTAACTCTCTCTTCCTGAAATTGTTTTCTAGGGCTTTCTTCTGCCTAATAGGTCAGGAACATCTGCTAGAACAGGAAAAAAATTATTACTACAAGTATTAAAAAGAAGTAAAATGTGACAACTCAAAAAATACAAAACATGCATTCTGCAAACTCAGTCTATATCTGAGGAAGAAGTAGTATAATTTACTGCTGTCAGATCATTGTTTAGCATTACCATTATCATTTTATTACTTCCTTATCACATTTTATTAGGTTATTAACTCAGAAGGTTCTCCCCACAATCTCAAACAGCGCAGTGCACCTCCAGACATACTCACAGCTGCATGTCCTGTTTCGAAAGGCACAGCCTTGTTATGGACAGGAGCTCAGCCAGTGCCATGCCTTTTGATATTGCAGCCTGGCATGACACAATCCTCCCACTCCGGAGATGGGAGTGCAGCTTGCTCCACCCACACTCCCAGAGGGACAATGTGGGCCAGGCAGCTCGTTTTAAATCCTGATGTTTTGATGAAAGTATCAAACTAAAGCTCACAGTGCAGCTCAGTGATAGTGCAGCACAGATCCTGCCCTTCAGCCCAGAGCCTGCTGGCAGGAGACTGGGAGCAACGGCTGAGGACCGGATAGCTGCATTTGTCCTTGGGACAAACCCTTGAGCTGCCCCTAAATTCTGCATTCTTTGTATCCAGTATCAATGGGAATCCTTCTTCCCAAGATTTGTTAGCCTCCCCCTGGTGAGGCCATTGAAGCATGTCTAGCCCTAAACTTTAGCAGGGCAATTCTATCAACAAGTAATTTGTCTTTCTGGCACCTGGATATCACTCAGAGCTTGCTTGTTAGCTGCTGTCTTACGGTCTTAAGCTGCACTGGGGGAGGTTTATGTTAAACATTAGAAAGAATTTCTTCACAAAAATGGTGATTAGACATTGGAATGAGATGCCCAGGGAGGTACTGTAGTCACTGTCCATGAAGGTGTTTATGGAAAGACTGGACATGGTACTCAGTGCCATAGTACTCAGTGCCACGGTCTGGTTGACATGGTGGTGTTCGGACGCAGGTTGGGCTTCATGATCTCAGAGGTCTTTTCCAACCTAATTGATTCTGTGACTGTTTCACGGATTAAATCTTCCTTCTTGTTGATTAGGCTTGAAAGCAGACAAAGATCAAACATCAGAGAACATCCTTTCCTGAGAAAATTTTTCCAAATTCCGCATTTCACAGCCGAGGAGCGATCCCAGGCCCCGCCGCTGCCGGGCCGCGCTCTCTGTGGGCCGGGATGTGGCTACCCGGGCCCGGGCGCGGCGCTGCCGGAGGCGGCCGCTGGGGGCTCCCGCTCTCCCGCGGCCCATCCCGCCATTGCCGGGCATGGAGGGCGAGAGTACCTCGGCCCTGCTCTCGGGCTTCGTGTTCGGCGCCCTCGCCTTCCAGCACCTCAGCACCGACTCGGACACGGTGGGTGCCGCGGGAGGGCCGGGCCGGGCCGGGGGGAGACGAGGGAGGGAGAGGCCGCCCCCCCCGCGGAACGCTGCCGCCGGGCCTCCCCTGACCGGCCCCGCCGGGAGAGCGCCCGGGCTCGGGGTTGTCCCGCCCCGCCGCGCCCTGGGGTCGCTTTGTGTGCGAGCGGCGGAAAAACGTGGATGTTCCGTGTTCGAACGAGGCGAGCGGCGGCTGCAGCGCCGTGTCCGCCCCGCGCCGAGCACAGCGCTGGCCAGGCCGCCTGGCCCCAGCCTCGGCGGGCAGCACCCGCACGGGAGCCATGGGAAACCGACGAGCACACAGCACTGCGTGACTGAGGATTTTTTCCTAACTGTGGGCTAGTACTGAAAAATGAGCCAGAACCTACTCAGAAAAAAACAAAAACAAACAAAAAAAACCCCAAACAAACAAAAAAACCCCCCACGTTCATTTTGACAGCATTTTTCCTCTCCTGAAGAAAGCATTTACACTTAATACTAGAGGGGAAATCGTCATAGAATATGCTGAGTTGGAAGGGACCCACAAGGATCATAGAGTCCAACTTTTGGCACCGTAAAGGACACTCCAAGAATCCCACCATGTGCCTGTGAGGGTGTTGTCCAAACGCTTCTTGAACTCTGCCAGGCTTTGGTGCTGTGACCACTTCCCTGGGGAGCCTGTTCCAGTGCCCAAATACCCTCTGGGGGAAAAGCCTTTTTCTGATATCCAACCTAAACCTTCCCCAACTCAGCTTTATGTCGCTCCCTCGGGTCCTGTCATGATCGGTAGAGGAAAGAGATCAGTGTCTGTCACTCCACTTCTTCTCTTGAGGCAGCTGTACACTGCATTGAGGTCTCCCCTCACTCTCCTCCAGGCTGAATGGACCAAGTGACCTCAGCCACTCCTGGTATGGCTCTCCCTCTAGAACCTTCACCATCTTTGCAGCCCTCCTTTGGACACTTTCTAAAAGCTTTGTATTTTTCTTACATTGTGGCACCCTAAACTGCACAAAGGAATGGGGGTGAGGCCACACCAGCACCAAGGAGAGCAGGAGTGTCTGTGCTACTGTTGATATGATTTTTTTTTTTCTCTTCCCCTCTAAAGGAAGGTTTTCTCCTCGGAGATGTGAAAGGTGAAGCCAAGAACAGCATTACAGACTCACAAATGGATGATGTTGAAGTTGTTTATACAATCGGTTAGTGTGTCTGCATTTTTCATACCCTGCTTGGTTTCAGGCAGTAAATGACAGCTTTCAGTTTTGAGAGATAGCAGTCAAAACCCTACTGCAAGACCAAAGCTGCAAGATCCTACACGCCACACTGATGTAAAAAAAACTTCCAACCAACCAACGAAAAACACATGGGTTATTTTGTAACATTTTTAACTGCTAAAAAAATTACAATTTTACTGCAGAAAACACAGTAATTTAAAAGAAATAATAGTTTTAGTTCTTTGAATGGCTACTCTTTGAGGATTATCTTGTTACATTAAACATAATTTAGGCTTTAGACTCCTTGTCTTGGCTACATCACAAACTCCTGGACTACAGTTGCCCTGGAAAAGCTTGGTCTATTCAGTGATGTGAATTGTAGTGCATTAGCATGCATTACCGCATTTGGAGCTTATAAAATTCTGGGTGTGAAGGCTGCAAACTCTTTAATAATTTCACTAAGCAGATGCCAGATGTATTTTTATTTATCATCTTGATGTTGATCGGAGTGGATGTGCACTGAGTAACTCAATGAAATCTTTCATACTACAAGCTCCTACACTCAGCAGAAGGGAGAGAAAAATAAAGTACCTAACTTGATTTTTCAGTTGACCGAGTAGAATAATATACAAAAAAATATAGTTTACGTAAGTGGTTCCCTTTACCTTTGACAAAATTAATTAGAATATATTTTTAAAATATTTCCTTTCTTCACCTTATTAATTTAGATGTTAATGCATTTGATTTTAAGAAATACAGAATTATTTCTTGATCATTCTATCAGTTTAATGCTGATCATAGCATGCAGAAGAATACACATCTTGAGCTGATGAACCCAGAGTAATATTAATTTCTCTTTCCAGATATACAGAAGCATATTCCATGCTACCAGTTGTTCAGGTAAGAATCTTAAGTAAACAGATATGCAAAAGTTAAAATTAACCCTAACTTCAACTCTTCAAGAGTTAAACTTATATTGCCTGAGAAAATCACCCAGCTATAACTATAGTAGCCATAACAACCTCTTGGAATTACAGATTAAAAATGCCTTATGTTATTCCTGTTTTGGTTTGGGTTTTTTTTTTTTTCCTTTGGTTTGTTTTGTTGGTGGTTTTGGGTTTTTTGGTGGTTTTTTTTGTTTGGTTTGGTTATTTTGGGGGGGGGGGGTTGTGTGTGTGTTTGTCTATGCATATAAAAATGGAGATAAGGCATACTGCACTGGTGAGCTATGATACCATATAAACTACAGAACAATGTCAACACACTAAAAACAAAGCATTCTATACATTCTAACCCCTCACCCTTAATAATATTAATTAAAAAAAAAAAAAAGTGAAATGATTCCCAGCACGCTAGAGTTATTTTTACAGTACAATTTCTTGCCCTCTAATTGCCCAAATTTTCTTCCAGCTTTTACAATTCTGCAGGAGAACTGAATGAACTTGCCCTGAAGAAAATACTATCAGGCTGTAAGAAGGTATTTTAGTTTCAAATCTAAACCATACTGAGGAGCTCACTCAAATTGTGGAGGCTGTTCTGGATACCTCTTGTATCAAGGTTTTTTCTTTTTAAACCTTTTATAGTCACTCATGCTGCTGGTCAAGGCAGCTACATCTTTTTCCTCCTTAAAAAACAGTTTAGCTTATCTTTGACTAGAGTTTACTTACATATGTGTCACAACTTTATTTTTAATTGTTAATTTCTCAAGTGAACACTTCAAGTATCCCATAGGAATTCCACCAATTTCTCCCTTAAGAGCAGATGAGGTCAGCTCACAAGTGGTTAAGGACCACTTCATCAAAAAAACTTAAGTCTTTTCCACAGAACAAAGTTTGACAAGGGGAAAGTAGAAGCTGAAAAGAAACAAACAACAAAACAGAAGAAAGTTTGCAGTTTCAGCTTGAACACAAGCTCAGAAACAGGCCAATTCAACACATGGTTTTGAAGGAAATAAGATGAGAATTAAGCTTAGCAACTTTAAGGGTTTCAAGTTAACTAACTGCTTGAACATGTACCTATTAGCAAACAATTCAGACATGACTTTGCACTGAATCAAACTTGCTTCAGTGTGACAATCACATACTGTGATTCAACAGTAACTGTGAATTTTCTTCTGCCTGCAGAGTGTAATAGGATGGTACAAATTCAGACGCAACACAGACCAGACCATGACATTCCGGGAAAGACTTCTTCATAAAAACCTGCAGTCACACCTATCAAATCAGGGGCTTGTATTCCTCCTTTTAACCTCTAGTGTGATGACAGAAAGTTGTTCTACTTACAGACTGGAACATGCCCTACATCGGCCTCAGGAAGGGTAATTGGTTTGTTTTCTATAGCATGTGCTAAAACTTAAAAGTTTCTCTACTTTGTTGCAACGGAATCAGTAACACTGTTTATTTTACTCTTGAAACTTACACGTTTAGTAAGATTACTCCTTATGCTGCCAGAGCCCAACTGAAGGCTTACCCTGGAACTCTGTTCTGGGATTGTCCTTTTATCTGTAGTGCCAGCATCACCAGGCAGACACCGTCAGTTTATTTACACACAAACTGCTCCTGATCAAATTGTTTTGTGTACAGGACTTCAACTATACATGGTGTGCATCAAAATATTTAAATTGGTGTTAACTTGGTCTTCAGAGACATCCTGCCCGCAGGCTAGGCTTACCAATCGCTGCATTTGTGTGTGCTGTACTCAGAAAGCGCGGAAAATTATGGGCATTGCTCAGCTTCTGGTTGCTCTTGGACTTTGCCTTCAGCTTCATCTGTATGTGATGTAATACATTTAGCAAGGACCAACTGCACTGCAACCCTCCCCATGGATCCTGAATGGTCACGAACTTTTAACTCTCAAAGAGAGATCTTTGGATGCTAATACATCACGTTTTCACACTTCTGCATTTTAAGTCTTTTCCAGAAAGTCCCTTTGGTGGTTACCAACTTGGGCATGGCAGAACAGCAAGGTTACAGAACAGTGTCTGGTTCCTGTGTATCCTCTGGTTTTGTGAGAGCTGTGAGACAACACAGGTACAATACATGTCGTACTTACTGATAGCTGTAGCTTCCCATCACTGTAACTACACTTACCTTTCTATAAATGCATTTAAGTGCTTTTGCAAATGCTACAGCCATACCTTGCTCACTTGTTGACCAGTTTTCTGCAATTATTTACCATTCCAGCATACTTGGAAATTAATTCAGGCCCATACTTTGCCAGGAGCTGTCTGTCTCAACACAGGCACCTGGCATTGAAGTTCAAAATGCTTCTTTACTCATTAAAGCTCCAACTAAGTGCTGGGATAACTAACTTGCAATTATGCAGTTATACTCTTGGTTCACAGGTCAGAATTCTTCCATGAAGATGGGTCCTTACAAGAGGTTCATAAGATAAATGAAATGTATGCCACCTTGCAGGAGGAACTGAAGGTAAGCCAGGCACACCTGCCTCACCTTCAGCAGTTCTACAAAACCAAGGCAACCAAGGGCTACAACACCTCGCACTGCATGAGAAACAAAGCCATGTTTTGGAAGGACAAATTGAAAGATCAGGGAGTTCTGTTTACTGTGCTGCACATTATATTCTCCAAGTTGAAGGCTTAAGTTCCCATTTGATGAAAGTACAATGTTAAATCTTCAAGTCCACTAATAAGTTCTCACAAGAGGATTATTGTGAGGGAGTACTATCTGTAGTTTGTTAGATCTCCTTTGCCTAAATGGGAACAAATAAAATATCTCGCACCTCATCCAACACAAGGTTTAAGTTCTGTCAAATCCACCTCTGTATCATTACTTAAGCTTTTTACTACTTTGTGTCCAACTTAACCATGAGTACCTTTAAGGATTTTGCAACAATTCTAAAGTCAGCTGCTGTGAATACTGTTAACCTGATCGCACGCTCTTCTTCTTGCAGAAAATATGCTTTACAGTAGAAGTCAGTGAACGATCTGTAGAGAAACTCTTAGCAGAGGTGAGCCAATTAAAAGAAGAAATAAAGAGGAAAAAGCAACAAAATTGTTCAGGTAAGTTAACCAAATGTGATGCAAGTCTTGCCCTTCCAAAGCTGACTCAAGTGGCAGAAGCAGAAAACACTTCTGAACGTGAGGCAGCCAAAACAGCAGTGGTGCAAGACATTCTGCAACTCTGACTTTTTTTCCCCCCCCAGGAGAAGACAGAAACCACCCAGGAGAGCCAAAGGAGAATGTTCTCCTTTGTCAGGCACTGCAAACATTTTTCCCCAATTCTGGACTTCAGACATGCATTGTTTCCTTCAAAGGCCAACAGATATCCAAGAACTGCTGTAACATAGACCATCATATTAACGTCATGGACAAACTGACTCTCATGGTAGAGGAAAGAGACTTCACTGAAGCTGAAACAAGGCATCTAAACAAGCGTAAATTCAGAGGGACCACAACAGTTACAAAATCATTCAAGAAATCCAGATCATTGCAGCTTCACCAAGAATCACTTCAAGACCAAGAGGACAGTGACCAGGAAAGGAAGCTTACACTGAGTAGCACTGAAACAGATGAGGATTTGTTTGAAAAAAACAGAGATTCAAATGAATACCCACATTCTCCTACTTTCTGATCTGTCAGATGACTTCACACCAAAAGCTACTGCCAGTGTATTCCAGTGATGTATCAATCTATAGCACTGCACGGATGTATATAACCAGGCATTTTTGCAGGTTGGGGTTTTTTCCCCAGTGCACGAATCCTGTTCAGCATAAAGACAAGTCCAAGATGACATTCCCTCACTTTGCCTTCCAGAGTTCCATCTGTATTCTCTCTCTCAGGGTTCAAAGACTATGCCACAGGATGCTATCAGACAGATAAGCATGTCACATACTGCCTCAAAGTGATACAGGCTGTTGTTGAAGAAGCAATGCTACCCTCCTGATGCAGGGAGCATCAAATGAACACATAACAGAATTAGCTGTCTACATGAACCGCCACAACTTAAATACATTTATTAGTCCTCGGGAAACCAGTACTTGTTTACTTCCCCCCCATCTTACAACCCAGCAAGGGCAAAAACAGCCACCTGAGCTTTAGTAAGACCTGTGAACAGAGAAAGGGGTCCATATAGCTGCCAGTTTCTATTATTGCTTTAATCTTTCATACTTCCTTCAGACAATAAATTTTAGAGACTTCATTAAAATTTTTTTTTAAAAGACTGATATCTACCCTCAGTCTACCACACATTATACTAGCAAACCACATTTCCAGCAAACAAATACATAAACATGAAACAGTTTTATTGTTTATTTCTTTACAGCATATCACTCCAGATACTTGATATTACATAGCTTGGGGTCTGTGAGAAATTGTGGATTCTTAAACATAACTGGCATAAATCCTGTTAAAAAAAAAAAAAGATGGAGGTGTTCTTAGTAGAAAAGTAGCCTTGAGTTAGAAAACTCGAAAGCAAAATCATACTTACCAAATACATGAGCTCTTTTAATGGCTTTTGTAATTTCCTTCTGCTTCTTGTTGCACAAGCCTAAAGGGATGAATTATTTTCAAGACTAAGCAAGTCATTAGTCTAAAGGGTGAAAGAGATATTAGTGACAATTCCCTCTAGCTTTGATTAAGTCTTTCTAGAAAAATGCACGTGTGCTTTTACTGTTAAATACAAAATGCATAAAATTAAGGGATATTTTAATTCCTTGATGCAGGCTACTAAGTCAGGGGAATACTGTTACAAAATGTATAGAGTTAGGACTGGTTACTTTCAGAAAGACTGCTGATGCACACTTACTTAGACTCACAAAAACATTATTATTATTATTAACCCGTAAATGATTTAATTTAATACTTCACATACCTGTGATATGTCTGCCATAAATGGAGCCAGTATATGGAGAAACAAACTGGGAAAGAAGCTACTTAAAATTAAGAAAACCAAAGTCAGTTTAAGAACTTTTTTTTTTAGCTTTATATTACTACTTGCACCCTGTTTTTTATTTTTTTCATCCGTTTTTACATAACTCAGTACTACCTGAAGAAAAAAGTACACCTTGGAACCAGACAGTATTTTCTGTGGAATAGCTGTCATGCTTTGTGGCAGCTGAATTGTAACCAAGGACTCTCTTTGTTAAACAACAAAGTTGTCACACTCATACATGAAGAGTAGATTAAACATCTTGTCATGACCACATTATTTGGTCCTTAATCTGCACACATTCTTACTCTTAAGTTCTAAACCCCTACACATATGAATGGATTTTCTTTTTTTTTTAAACCAACTACCTTCATCCAAGGACAGCAATTTTCAAACTCACCTGCACATTCTTATAGTCCACATTTATTCCACATAAGACACATCTCTTTGGAGGGTCTTTATAGGGGTTCTCCATTTGTATGGGCTGAAATTAGAGAAATAGTAACATCTGTAAGCTTCATGAGAAAACAGAGAACATTTATTACTTTTAATCCTTTGATCAATATTTTTCTTGAAACCAAAAGAGATATTTAGTGCACCACTGAAGTTTTTCAATAACTTTATTAACTCACTGCATGGTACCTTGCAACCTAAAAGACTTCTCACAAGTAAACAGTCTTTCATATTTAGTAACAATGACACTAACAACTCTATTCAATCATTCAGCAAGATAGTGCTGACACCTTCTACTTGGAAGTCAAGATCTATGCAAGCTGGTAGAAAGGTAGCTCTGTCTGATAAGCCACAAGAATTTTTTTTAATAATTTCAAAGCAAATAGTCTCAGGAAGCTCCTGTGTGCTCACACACTTTCTGAAGTGAGAGAGTCACAATTATGTCCCAAGGACTGAAAGCTTCCTCAAGCTTCAGAATACACCCAGCACCAAATTCTTACAAGATATGAAAGGCAACGTTTCACTTTTCACAGAGTGACAGAATTGTCAGTGTTGGAAGGGACCTCTGGAGATCCAACCCCCTGCCAAGGCAAGGTCACCTGGAGCAGGTCACACAGGAACACATCCAGGTGGGGTTGGAATGTCTCCAGAGAGGGAGACCCCACCACCTCCCCGGGCAGCTGTTCCAGGAGTCTGCCAGCCTCAGTGTAAAGGGGTTTTTCCTCGTGCTGAGGTGAAACTTCCTGCGGTTTTAGTTTATGGCCATTAGTCCCTTGTCCTGTCGCTGGCTCCCCATCCGAGTTACTGAGACAGCAGGTTTAACAGGCTCTAGCTAAGATATTGGAATACAGATCGGTGGGGCTTTAACTTCCAGCGTCTGGTGACCTCCCTCTGCGCGGCGCTCCCCAGAATGGATTCGAGGTTTTGAGGAGACCGAGCTACACAGCGACCACAGCAAAGCGTTTCCAGCCACCGCTGGTACCTTGCAGAGGGGGAGCAGCGGGACAGCAAGGCGGGGCAGGTCGGGTAAGCCTCACCTGGTCCGAGCGCTCAGACTGCCCCTCATGCTGCAGGCGGCACGGCCGCGCCCACAGCGCCACTGCAAGGGAGAGAGCGACAGGGTTAGCGGCGGCGCGGCGCGACAGCCGGGACACGCGAACGTCCCCGGCCGCTGGGGACAGAGGCGAACGGGGAAACGGGAGGGACGCACCGGGAACCAGGCGCTGCCAGGGCCTCCGCGCCACCACGACTTGCGCCGCCATGACACCCACACCCCGCACCGCCACTTCCCCCCTCGCGTCACTGCCGCCGGAGACTCGCTGACCAATAGCAGAGCCGTCTTCCCGACTCTGGGCGGGCGATTGGCCGCGATTTAGTCACGTGTTTTCCCCGGCGGGTTGTTGTCGGAAGTTCCCGCTCCCGCCATGGCGGCCGCGCCTCCCTGGGGCGGTCTGGAGGCCTCTCTCTGTGTCCCGCCGCGGCTGTGACGGCTCCGCGCCGCCTCCGCGCAGCCCCGGCCATGGCGGAGCCCAGGCTCGCCGTGAGGAGGAAGAGCCGCTCCAGCTCGGACCGCAAGCGGAGCCGCGCCCCGGTGCAGCCCATCGCCGCCAGCTCGCCGGTGGCTCGCAAGAGACCGAGCTCTGGTCGCGAGGGGCCCCCGGCGGAGGCCCCGGTAGGGGATGTCGGGATCCTGGGCCTGGTGGCGAGGCGGGGAAATCCGTCTGGGAGGGTGGCGTTTGTTGAGAAGGGCCGTGCTTTGTATGAGAGGGTATGATGCCGTTTGGCTTGCCTTTAAAAAAAAAATCGTCTCTATCAGCTCTCTGCTTATGTATCCTGCCTACCTCTACGATACCTGTTTCACTGAGTCAAGGCGTTCCTTCAAAACCCAAACTGAGTACTCCTCACCGACGACATCAGACAAAATATTTTTGTGTTAAGTTGGGGCAGGCTTAGGTGACTTGCCCCTGATGTTTGTTCTCTGCAAGTTATTCTGCCTTCTGTGGTGTTGCTTCAGGGTGCTAATAACTCCTCTTTTGTTTTTGCAGTGCAGTAACGATAGCGAAGAGGATATGTTTGGTGACTATGACAGCTTCTATGGAAACGATTCATTGCTGGCTCAGGTGGATGATGTTGAGCACAAATACCTGCGGGACAAAAATACGGATGTGAAAGCAGCTGGAGAGATCATTCTTGGGAACCTTCAGGCAGGAGCTCACCAGAAAGAGCAAGATAGCTTTTCTGCTTCAGAAAATGTGATTGTCCTTAAAAGTGACAAAGAGGATGCTTGCCAAATGCGTGACAGTGACCCAGCTGATGGTGATCAAGAACTGACTGAGTCTATTTTAGATGACTTGCCATTATCACAACTTCTGTATTTTGAAAAAATGGATGAACTTTCTTCTGCTTTTAGAACATCTCCAGTCTCAAAAGCGGGGGATGAATGTGTGAATTTTTCCTCGGATAAAATTAGGGGCCCATCATCTTTTTATGCTGGTGCTGAATGCAGGAACAGACCTACTGACTCTTCCTCACACTCAAAGTGTGTTTTAATTAAAACTGAGAGTCTCAAAGATCACCTGAAAAGTGCTATGACTGGAAATGCCAAAGCCCAGACTCTGCAGGTCTCTAAGACCAAGCAGCTTAAAGAAGCTGTTTTATCTGAAGAGATTTTTGTGGCTAAGAAAACTATTGAATCTTCTTCTGTTGATATAGGCCCTTTTTATGGATTACCTAGCAAGGTTAAAGATTTATTCAGACAACTTCGAGGGATTGAAACACTTTATGGTAGTGTAACTAATGGTCTGTTGGAAAAAAAGAATTGCTAGTGGAGTATTGTTTGTTTCACCCATTATGCTGTAAAAAATATTTAAGCTAATGCTTTGTGTAAACCACACTGGAAAGTAGTTGCTCTGTTTTAGCAGGTGGCTGTTTTGGTGTTTTAGATGGATGGAATTGGTGGATGGTATCCAACTGGATTATGGAATACCTTGGAAGCCACCATCACTGAACACTTTAAGTGCTTTATTGGGGAAAAGCTCTCAAACACGGAGCTTAAAGTATTCTATATGAAACACAGGGATTTTGCTATCAACTAACATGCCCCTGGGATTGCTGATAGTCCCTTTTTCATTTTTCAGAGTGGCAGCACGACTGCTTAATGTTAGAATCCCTGCAGCAAAGAAAGAACTTGATATACTCATTGCCAACCGGTGGTGGAAAAACTCTTGTAGCTGAAATAATAATTCTCCAAGAATTACTCTGCAGGCAGAAGGATGTTCTGATGATCCTGCCGTATGTTGCCATTGTGCAAGAAAAGGTCTGGATACAGTATTTCTGATATGCTTTTTTACTTGCTCACTTGCCTGGTTTTCAGCAAGCTCCCATGGCTTTTATGAATATATGGTGGGAAGTGGGTGACCTCTCCTAAGTGCTGCTCTGAGGGTCAGTAATTTTGTAATGGAACAGACATAAATGATGAGGTGAAGATGTTGAGTTATGAAGTAAAAGGTGCTGAATTTTGAAATAATGGCTTTTTGTGATGTTTTGTGCTGCCCAGCTTGCTAAGGAAGTGATCTTGAAATAAAAACTAACATTTTTTGGCATAAAGGGAAAGTTAGTTTCAGAGAACAGATGAAACCCTGTTTGATAATATGTGTAGATGCTTCAGTTTTGTAGCTGGAATAGGTATTCTTAGCTAATATATGTTCACTAATTCAAGCAGCTGATTGTGATGTGAGTTGGTTTTATGTACATTGAGTTCTTGAGGCAGCTCTGAAATCCAAAATGAGCATGAATTTATTCTCTAATTGATTTTCTCTTATAGGTTAGGGGTTTATCAAGTTTTGGGATAGAATTGGGTTTCCTGGTTGAAGAATATGCAGGAAGTAAAGGAAGATTTCCACCAATCAAAAGGAGAGTAAAAAAATCTCTTTATATTGCTACTATAGAAAAAGGACATGCTCTGGTGAACTCCTTAATCGAAACAGAAAGAATCGATGACCTCGGCCTGGTTGTGGTAGATGAGGTAGGCAACAAGATGTACTCAGATTTATCAGATGCAAGTTCTTTTAGGTTTCTAATAAGCAATTATTTAGGAAGGAGCAGTTTTTTGCTTGATTGGTTTAGCCTAGAGTGTTCATCATGAAATTACTTTTGTTTTTTGTGTTCTGAATTGGTACATGATTCTGTAATTCTGAAATTTTTTTTTCTTTAAATGAAGCATTTATTGCTATTTCAGAGTAATAAATTTTATGTTGAGAGATCTACTGTGGTAGTGGTTGATGGTGAATTCCTGCATAACTTGTCATTTAGAAGTCTCTAATGGGTTACAAAAATGCATAAAGAATTTTAATTGTATGGAATGTATTTTATGAATCCCAGAACTTAATTCTTAGAGATGTAACCATGCAACTTTGTGTCTGGTGTTAATAGTGACGCAGTGAAACATTGACAAAAAAAGAAAAATACCAAGTATCATTTGGCTGTGAGAATTGCCCCTTGCTGTGCTTTTAAGTGGTGGGGCTGACTTATGCTACCAAGGGTTAGTTGTGGGGTTGAATAACGTGTATAGCATCTAACAGGGATTTTAATTCATGGAATTCTTCAGGCTGACTGACCATACTTTAGCACTGTAGCTTCTAAACAGAGGGCAGCTGAAGCACTAACTTCTAGTTTTTCTGGAAGCTGGCTGCTAGGAATGCTTTTACTCTAAGGGCTGCTTAAAACATGTTTTGTTTAAAATTGCCTTAGGCTGGTGAATACAAAGATCTCCATGCTGACTGTTTACTGTCAGGAGTTAACTTGTCAGTTGTCCTCTAGTTAAATGGAAGGTAAATCTTGTTTATGGAAGGTAAATCTTGTCATCTACATTTGCCCTTGAGTCTGTTTTTCTGTGATTCTTAAATGCTTTTTAAGTGAGGTTATATATCTGAACGTAGCAATCCAAATTTACAGGAGGGATATCATGAGGAAGTCCAACAAACACAGTTCTGTAGTATTTATTTAGGTCTATATATTTTGGAGGTTGTTTTAGAAATACTGGCAACTCAGTAACATTCTTGCCTTTTCTTTTTCCCTTCTGTGCACAGCTGCATATGCTCGGCGAGGGCAGTCGTGGAGCAATTCTGGAAATTACTCTGGCAAAAATTCTTTACACCAATAGTAAGTCATGGCTGCAATTAACGTCATTAACATTTCATAGTTGTGGCCTCTCTAGAGAGAAGTCATACTCTCACTTTCTGGATTTGTGCTGTTTTGGCTGCTTTTGAAAAGCACAGCATGACTCCATGTATTAACAGCATTTACTCATTAAGTGTTAATTGACACACTAATGTTTTTGAAGCTCTTACAATAGGTCTCTGGAAAATCTTGAGTATTGTCAAAAGTCTTCCATTTCTTTGTAGGAGCCCTTTAGCCCCAATTAAATGCTCTGTTTTTACATTTAAGTCTCTGGTAATATTTTGTAACTTAGTATTATTTCTTAGTTAGTTAGTATTTCTTTAGTAGCTGCCTTTCCCTTCAAACCTGCTACTTTGGCACAATGAATGACTAATGATGAAGAAGAAGTCTTAGGACTGAAACACTGAGCAGAAGTGTTAAAAAATGGTAATGTGACAACAAATTTACTTTAACTTCTTGTTTGACAGAAAAGACACAAGTCATTGGAATGAGCGCAACGTTAAATAATGTTGGAGACCTGCAAAAGTTCCTGCAAGCAGAGTACTACACTAATGATTTCAGACCAGTATGTATACAAGTTGCCAGGAACTAGTAAAGAAGATATTTGCCCTTAAATTATAGTAAATCTCTTTAGGATTGTGTCCCAGCTTTTGTGCTGTGTATAATATAAGGCCTGCTATTGCTCTCAATTGCTAACAGTACAATAAATAGTACTGTGCATTTCTAAATACACAAATGCAATACCCTTTATATTGCTGTGCTAGGGCATTTGTTTCATTTTAACTAAAGCAATTCCTAAATTACAGCTACTGTGATGAATCATTGCAGTCCATTTGATTTAACTAGAATCTATGCTGCTCGGGCTTGTATGCTGTCAGGACAGCATGGTTTATGAATAGTTCATGTAATACAATATTTGGCATTCTCCATTACGATTCCATGCTTTATCAAGGTAAATAATTAAAACAATGAACTTCTTTTAAAAATTCTAAACTGTGTGCTTGTGTACAAGTATGTATATGACCTGGGATGCTTAGAAAAAATCTGTAGCTGTACATCAGCAACAGCTTTAGAGAAAACTGAGTCATTTAACTGAAGTTTCTCTTTGTGGCTTCTATCTTGCTAGGTAGAATTAAAAGAATACATAAAGATACGAGATACCATTTATGCAGTTGACAGCAAAACAGAAAATGGCTTTGCTTTTTCACGTCTCCTTAATTTCAAGGTAAAAACAAAGTGCATATAGCTTCTTTGAACTGTTGTGAAAGATATTATTTTACACTGATTTGCTTACAGACCTTTTACTAGAGAAATTACTTAAACATGATCATTCATTTGTAGTACCCATGAGAAAGAAGTGGTAGGCTTTGGGAAGGAAAAAAGCCTTAAAATACTGAATGCTTAACTTGATTTTCACTTCTTTTTTACTCTTCAAGGTAGAGGTTTCGTCAGTATTTTGATGTGTGGAGAGTAATGTGTTTGAGTATTCCAGATACTCTATGTTTTCTGTTTGGGGGTAGCTTTTCTCAACAGTTGATCACTCTTAGTTCTGAAAGAAGATATCTTTTGGGGAGTTTGCCAGCTTACTACCGCCTTGTAGGGATTCATTTCAACTTTTACAAAGAAAAACATGTCTTATGGTAGACTGCCAGTATCACAAGTGTTGCTAAAAGAAAATTAAGTATTAAGAGAAAAAGCAAAGAATTTGATTTGTGTATCCATGTATCCCTCAAGTTAGATGTCTTTCAAGTGAGGATTGGGAGAAAAGCTTATCCTACAACTTCTTGGAATTGCATCACATTGAATCCAATGGGAGTATTCAAGCGATGGTTGAAAACAAGTATTGAATATTTAGGTTATGACTTAACTTCTAAATTTAAATATTTGCCAATCTGTGTTTGTTACAGTATTCTAGTAATCTGGAGAAAGCAGATCCTGACCACATCGTTGCACTGGTTACTGAAGTTATTCCTAAATATTCCTGCCTTATCTTTTGTCCCACTAAAAAGAACTGTGAAAATGTGGCTTCAATGGTGTGCAAGTACCTCAAGAAGTAAGTTTCTGTCTTTTTTTTTTTTTTTTTTTGGTAATTATAGGTGGGATAATTGCTTACAACTTAGGATTTATTGTCATCTATTTTGCAAATGTCTTTCCCTGGTGATTAGAAGTAAATACTTTGAACATGGAATCATATAAAGTTGCTAACTGCATAAGTGATAGCAAACCGTGAAAGGCTTATGAAACAAAACCTTTTAAAAAATTCTTACTTTTATACCAAAATAGTTGAAAGAAATTATCGTCAGAGGACAAACACTAAAGAAAATAAGGAAACGCATACTAAATTAATCTAACTTTCTCACTGGTTGCTGGAAGCTTAGAAAACAAACATTTTTCTCTATAGCCTGGTATCTGGTCATGTATTTTAGTAGTCAGTTGAATATCTGTGTTCCATACCCACTTTGGAAATCTAAGCTGTAAAATGTAAAGCAGGCTTCATTAACAAGGAAAATAAAGTAAGACATAAGACTGACTTCATTTAAATATGATTCTGTCAACTCATAATGATCTGGCAAAGTGAAATTTATGTAGTAAGAAACTATATTAAAATGAACGATCCCCTCCCTTGCTATCAAAATTGAAACCATTTTAGCTGCACCTATAACCTTCACTACTGGCCCCATATCCTTTGTTTGGTGCACTCAATATCTACACCCAGCCAGTATTTGATCCCTTCTGTTCCTGTGCTTCCAAACAAGAAGGGTTCTATTGCAACTAAATCAGCCTCCTGTGTATTGCTGCTTTAAAGTTACTGGAAATAACTATTTCTCCAATCTAGATATTAGAGGAATGGATGATGAACAGAAGTAGACAGTAAGCATGTCTCCTGGTTTTTATTTTCTTTTTAGTTAATGAATGGTCAAAGTCTAAAGAAATGTTTTTCCTCCTCCAAGAGAATTTAGAGCTCACAGGGAGAAAGAGAAACAAGATCTCATCAAGAACCTAAAGAGTATTGGAAATGGAACTGTCTGTCCTGTTTTGAGGCAAACAATTCCTTTTGGTATTGCCTATCACCATGGTGGCCTTACAAATGATGAAAGAAAAAGCATAGAGGAAGCTTATTCTTCAGGTGTCCTGTGTCTGCTTGCTTGCACAGCCACTCTAGCTGCTGGAGTCAACCTGCCAGCTAGAAGGTCAGTAACAGAAACATTTAATTTTTGCATAGACTTTTTGCTTTGTAAAAATAATTGTTTTAATAACTTGGAAATCTCAGTGCTATTTAAAGTGTGTTTCTGCTTTTACCAGGAAATTGGAAGTATAAGGGATTTTGTGTTCAACTTGGGACACAAGACTGTGCAGTATTTATGTAGGAGAAGTGAATCAGTAGGAAGTACCTCAGAGTATGTAACTGAAGAGCACTTATCTAAATGGATTAAGGAAATTTTAATAAATTGAAAAATGCTTCAGTGTTTTTAGTAGGGTTATTCAAGACAACGGTGTTTTCTTTAGATACTGCCCTAAGAACAGTGTTTAAATTGTAAAATAAACCTTTTCCAAGGAGTTACAGTTGGAATATGTTTTAACACAAAAATGTATTATCTTTTCACATACAAGTTCTGATTATGGGGCTGCTGTACCTTGTGTGGCCAAAGACTGCTAAGAATCCACTTCTGTGTGCACATTTAATACACCTTAAATAATTTAATGCTTTACAATTGATCTACACATCTGTCCAAAGAGGTGCATTTGATTTTTATTAGTTACTAGGTAAGGGGCACATACAAAGAATGATTTTGAATTTGTAACATTTTATTGCTGCTTTAGTAATTCGAATATAAAGCATAACTTATTAAGGGCTTCTTTGTAGGGTGATTCTCAGGGCTCCTTATGTTGCCAATGACTTCCTGAAGAAGAATCAGTATAAACAAATGATCGGAAGAGCTGGTCGAGCTGGTATTGACAGTGCTGGAGAAAGTATTCTCATAGTGCAAGAAAAAGACAAACACTTGGTAAATTTTAAAAAGCTGTTGGTAATTTAAATTGCTGGGTTAAGATGGTGGAAAAAACAAGAGGAGCTGAGCTGCCTAGCTTAATTTTTGTTCACTTCTTAAAAATGTGAGTATTTGACTTATGTAATAGTATCTTTATGTGGTTTGTTTTCAGATATCAACTGTAAACCTCAGATGTTTACACTTACATACACAATTCAGCTTATAAAGAAAATTGGGGGGGGTAAGTGTAAAATTAATATATAAATATTCCTCTGTACTAATATATTCCTTGTTCATTTTAGGTTCAGGATTTAGTTCACAGTCCTTTGGAGAATTGCTACAGCAATCTTCTGCTGGAGTTGACCAAGGGAATGCAGAGCCTGTTGTTATCTTTGGTTGGACTGAAGGTATCAATTAAATCTTCTCTGTGAGTAACTTAAGTGCTTGGAAATGCCAAGAAAATGTCACTTGTTGAGTCTGTAGAAAAAGACAGACTGCTTAAACACTTGGACTTACAAGTTCAGAACAGCTTCTAATCAGATAAGAACAAAAATTTGATTAATCTTTTCATTTAACTCACTTATTAAGTAATCATGTAACACGATTACTTTATGTGTAAAAGCAAAAATTATACGTACTTTATTGTACTATACAATATTAATATTTCTATTTTTGATACTTGATTCAGAATACAAATAAAACAGTGGAAACGAGTTAACATGATGCAGTATCTGTAATAATAGAACAGATGGAGAGCAGTCCTATCAGATCCACCACCGAGTATCTATCATTCTATTTGTTGGGATGTATTCCTACGGAAACACAAACTCCTCCTTTATTCAGTATTTTTTTCCTATATCTTATTAAGTGTGTGAAATTATAACTTCAAATATGCTAATCATTTCCCAACTGATGCAGATAGCAGTTACCCATGAGGAAGTGGACAATTTTATGTGCTGTACATTGCTGGGTGTTCAGCAGCAGCTGCTGCCCAAAGAGAAGAGCCTCTCAGAGATAATTAAAGATGGGCTGGAAAATCTAAAAGAAAAAGGACTGCTGAAAGGAAGAATATCTGAGAAGGCCCACAATTCCAAATGTTCGCTGACAATCACACCCTTGGGTAAAGCTACATATAAGGGTAAGGCTTTTTTTATTCCTCTTATTAAACTGCAATGAAAAATGAGTTGCAGAGAAACAGTTTTACTGCATGATGTACTGGAGAGAAAATGTGAGTGAAGCAGCCCATGACTGAACACAGTGGCAATGACATGTAATAATATTGATCCCAGTGGGAACAAAACCAGAACTATACCCCTTAAAAATGACTTAAAGATTTGATTTAGTTGTTGTAATCATAGTGACTCAGGACCTTGTTTTGTAATTCATTGTTATGAGCAGGTTATTGTAACCAGAAGGATTTCTTGGAAAGCTTAAGAGGTAAAGGGAGTATATGACATGTAGACCAATTGTAATAAAAAAAAAAATATATATAAATCTCTTTTCCTGTATATCATAAAGATTTTGGGGTATGGAATGCAATTGAAATAGGATTGATCTGAAGGGTTCCTTCAATCTACAGCATTATTGCAGGATTTCATTAAAGCCAAGGCATTTTGCAAAGCACTCCAAAACCACACAGAATGAACATGCATGGAAATAGGTGAGTGCCTCTCCTCAGTTGGGCTTCACTGCTCATGTTGGGTCAGAACAGTTATTCACATTACAGATACTTCTCTCCAGTTCAGATGGCATAACAAGCTTTTGTGGAAGACAAAGACTGATTCTATGTTAAAACGTACTTCATTTAACTCGGTGTGCCTGTTTATAATTGTACTTACTCTTGCCCTCTGTGCTTATTCTAGGCTCTATAGACTTGACATACTGCAATCTCCTGTACAGAGAATTGAAGAAGGGTTTGGAGGGGCTGATTCTTGAGAGCAATCTTCATCTCCTATACCTGGCAACTCCCTATGATTTGACTTCGAGCTGTAGCCCAGATTGGATGATATACTTGAGACAGGTGAGAATTTGCTAGCAAACATGCATTGGGGCATTCAGTAATCCTGGGTATTAAATTTGCAGGGGGTTTGTACACACAGGACATGTTGTGGGGTAACAATTTGATGGGAAATATGCTAATTTTTTACTGGGGAAGCACTAAAATCTATTTAATTCTGTTAAAATGCGGCATTCAGAGATGGACTGTTATAGATAATTCAAACAAGTAGGCAAAGAAGCCACAGATCTGCCTGTGACTAGTGACTGTAGTACTACTCTACTGATTCTACAGAGATACTGAAAAGTATTGTTTCACTGTAAATAATACACTTGTGTTTCCTATAATATGAAAAGAACTAAATATCTGAAAATTCTTTATAAAATCTTATTTTAGTTCAATCAGCTAAGTGCAGCAGAGCAAAAAGTAGCAGATATTGTGGGAGTACCTGAAAGCTTTATTACAAAAAAGGCTTCTGGTCAAGCCATCAGAAAGGTAGGTTGGAGATTTCTCATACCTAAGATAAAAGTTTAGTCATTTCATTTGATTATTTACAAATTCTAGATTATTTTTCTGCTAGTGTTGTTTATTACTGTTCTGATTGTTAAAGTTCTTTTAACCTCATTCGCTGGTTTTCTTAATGTTTTAATGTCTTTGTGTGTAATATAGAAATGTTTTAAAGCTGTGAAGGGAGTAGAGGTGAAAAGATTTGCCTTGTAGTACCAAGAGAACACCTGCACTGTGATACTGGCTCTGCATTCTAGCTTGTTTTATTCCTAGAACGTGGACATGGCTGTGGTGAACAGGCTCTACCTGACGTTTGTCCTTTATACCCTACTGAAAGAGACCAATATATGGAGTGTTTCGGAGAAATTTAACATGTCCCGAGGATATGTACAAAATCTCCTCAATTCTGCCGCCTCCTTTGCATCCTGTCTTCTACATTTCTGTGAGGTACTGTGTTAAAAGAATGGAAATAAATTCTTTGTGGTTTGGTTTTGCAAAATCTGGAGTTTGGCTCTCTTACTTTAGAACTGAATACAGGTGTGGTATTTCACCTTTCCTGTGCAAAAATGTTTCTTCACCTTTCCTGTTCAAAGTTATTTTTCCTACTGAGCAGAGCATGCTCATACAATGACATCTCTGATAGTAAAAGTAAGCTTTATGCACTGAGAATGTGAAAATATACAAATTGTACAGGGCATTGATTACTGTCAGTGCTGTTGGGGAGATAATTGAAATAATGCATTGCTTATCCTTTAGAATTGCCCCAGCTTTGGGATGTTCAGCTGAAGAGTGCTGAATACACCTCTGCAACTGTCTGAAAGGATGACTAGAAATAATTGTGCTTCCCCCATCTGAAAGCCAAATATATGCTTTTTGCCATAGGAGAATTTTGTCAGTCATATTCCCCAAATACAGAACTTTGGATCTGATTTTTAGCTATCTTTATCTCTGCAGGAATTGGAAGAATTCTGGGTTTATAAAGCCTTGCTGACAGAACTTACCAAGCAGTTGACATACTGTGTTAAGACAGAACTCATCCCTCTGATGGAGGTAGCAGGGGTTCTAGAGGTCAGTAAACGTGGCTCGATGAAACTTTTCAATGTAAACTTGTGTGCTAAATGTTGCTGTGCCTTTCAAGTGTATCTGAAAAACTAAACTAATTTGTTACTGGGACTCCATCATAATGTGGATATTCCACAACAGCCTGGAGGTTGGAGGAAAAGTGAGCTGTTGAGGAAATGGGAACTGGAGCCAATGTTTTCCTTCTGGCTGCTGCCACAGCAGCTGTGAAAATACTGTGTTTGGACAATAATTTAGCTGTATACTTAGTTGGAAAACAGAGTCCAGGTTTCTTTTGTGGTAAGGATTCTTCAGTTCATGGGAGTAAAGAGGAATAAGAATTTACATATTTAAGTTAGAAGATCCTTACAGAAATATGCAAAGTCCTATTGGGAACTTTGGCTTTGGCAATCACTTGCAGTGCTGCATGCACTTTAAATAAGAAATTTAACCAGTCTCTGAATCAAAGACTCCTATTAAAATAAAAGCTCTTTTGGGGCTTCAGTCCAAGGTAATGCTCTTCGCAAAATGATTTAACTTGCCTATCCAGCCTATTGTAGAATCAGTTTGTCAGAAAACCATTGAATTTAGTGGTAGTAAGGCTTTAATCTGAGAACAAGACAGACATCTCCAAAGAATGTGGGACTGCCGTTCCTGTCAGTGACAGTGAATACAGGAAACATGGCAATAAGAGAAGACAGCAGAGTTGGTATCATCTAGGCTCAGAGAAAATAAAGGCAAATGGATTCCTGAGAGCCCAGTTAAGATTGCTGGGGTGGTAAATCTTAGTGGTAAAGCTCTGCTTTTGAGCTATAAAGATTCTCAGTGAGTATTCATGTCAGAAAGAGAAAAAAGGGAGTTGGATTGATATGCAGAATGAAATGTTTGAGGTTGGTGTAGAGGTTGCCATTTACCAGTAATTCTTATTTCCTGTTCTGATAATCTAACACAGTTTTGTACTTTCAGGCACGAGCAAAACAGCTTTACAATGCAGGGTACAAAACTTTAGCTCACTTGGCTAATGCAAATCCAGATACTCTGGTCAAGATGATTGAGCACTTGTCACGACGTCAAGCCAAACAAATTGTTTCATCTGCAAAGGTGAGTTAGAAACAAAGGTATAAAAACCTGCTTCAGAACTCCCAGTATGTCAAAAGTGGATGTCTGAATGACATTACAAGGGAAGGATTTGGTTTACTGGTGAAGGCACTAGTGTATATTTGTGATCCAAATACTGATCTGTACTAAGAACAATCTGTTGTATACAGGATAGTGCCAAGTGGTGCTGCTTTTCAGAGGGGCAGCAAAGGGCAAAAATGCTTGACAGCTTGTCTGATGAAATGTGGGAATTGAATGAGTACAGTGCTCAGTTCTGCCAATATCTCAGGACTTATCTTACAGAAGTTCTAGTGGTAGTTGTGACACAAGAACAGGACTTCTAGGATTGTAGAAATTGAAACCAGCAAGGTGCATGGTTAACCTCACCTATTTAGGTTGCTTTGTCATGCCCTGTTATTCTTTCCTTTCTTTTCCATTTTGAATATGCCGGTTTTGTAACAAACACTGAGTTGTGTCTAAACAAAAACATGCAGGAAGTACTTTATCAAGTGATGGTATTCTCTATCTCCGTTCATTATCTGCTGTTGCAATGGCATTGGCTTCACATTTGATTTTACTAAAAGAGCAAGCTCTTGGTGAAGTAAGGGAATGTCCAGAATAAAAGGATGCGTGGTTGGTGTAAAAATAAGGCAGTCAATTAGAAAGTTTTGGTTTGTACATTCTCACAAAGTAAACATGCTAACTTTGGGGGTTATGCACTTAAAAGGTCATGTTCAGATAATGTTGCTGTAGGCTTCTTGCTGCTTTTTTATTTTGCTGCTGTGGGAGCCAAAAGAAAGTGATATATGCAGATTCCTTATCTACACCAATGCCAAATCTAGCAATCTAGCCTACTCTCATGGTCAGATATTAAATTCATGGAGTTTTCTCTAACTGGGAAGTTAGAAGAGTGCTTGCATGGGGTCCTGTTCTTCTCCAACTGCCAGCAACAAACCGTCAGGGCAGTGGATTAAACAACTGCTGATATCAGGAGTCCTGTATGTCTGGTGTAAAATGCTGTAGTAAGAAATTTCAAATAAAGGAAGAAGTTGGCAACTCAGCAGGCACAACTTTAAAAATGTTTACTCCAACGTGGAAAATAAATATCTAAGGTTAACAATGTTCCTTAATATTTCCAGACAAAACTGTTTATGTTCTGCAAATTTGGCATATTGTGTGATGGCAGAATCCAGAAAACCAACTGTGTGCTGTATGAATTTTTGTGTGACTGCTTTTTATATGGGTGTACTCTAATCAGAAAAAAAATGTTGGTGCAAATGTTAGTCCTTTGAGGCAAAGCTGCTGCAGTCCTGGGAGCAGCAGCAGAAGTCTTTTACAGACCCAGGTGCAAGTTTGGGAAGAAACACTGGTGTTTTAATCTGTCTAAGAGTTATAGCCACTGCTTGTATTTGTTTTCTAATTTTTGTTTCTTTGTTTTTTCTTATTGTAGATGCTGCTGAGTGAAAAAGCTGAGGCTTTACAGGAAGAAGTCGAAGAACTCTTAAAGGTGCCAACAGATATCCCAGGGACCCACTGACTCTCATGAAGAGAAATCATGAATCCAAAATCTGGATATTTTAAAGTTTTTTACCTCTCCTGTTTAAAGATGCTGTAATTTAATAAATATTTAATGCCTTTTGTATACCACAATTTTGAGTGAGTTCTGAGTTCAGAATGTTTCCTGGAAAGTGGACTTCATTTGAAGGTTTGGATTATGAACTTCTTGAGCAATAGGACAGAATCATAATTCATTCCTGGTTTTAGACATAGCCCTAGGAGTGCTTTGGGGGTTGGACTGACTGCGTGGTGTGTACTTCTGCTGGGAGCTTATGTTCACAGCTCACTTATATAATATCTTTGGATATTCCCTTTAGTACACTTGCACTTGAGTGAGCTACTCCAAAGTTCCTGCTTGCAGGATTCTCTGTACTCTAAGTGTAGCTAATGGAAGGAGAGAAATAGAGCTGCAATTCATAACAAAGAAGTTGTCCCAGAGTTGTGCAAGAGGTCATAGGTGATGCCTAGTTTAAGCCTTTTTTAAAAATGCAAATATCAAATTTGTACCCAGCCTCTGGCAATTCCCTGAGATAATTCTTTCAAGATGCTTCTGAAGCAGTCTTCCAAACAGAAAGTTTACTTTTTTTTTAAGGTTTTTTAATTTCTTGCTTAAATGTGAAGACTAAATAAAGATGAAGTCTTAAAGAACTGACCTTTGAGAAGCCCTGTCAAGTTCTGAGACCCCATGGGCATGTGTCAGTTGCACTAGTCAGGATTTTTAAAGGTATCTGAACCAGTTTTTCTCCAGCAAAAGGTTAAGCTTCATGAAAGTAGTTTTGAGGATGCCTGAACCTTCCTCAGTTGAGATTCAGTAAACTTCAAAGCTGGTGTGTAGTACTTGACAATGGCCTGCACATTAAGGCAGACTTGAAAGCTGGGGCAGCCTGGTGCATTAAATTACAGATCCATAGGCTGGTTTGGGTTGGAAGAAACCTTAAAGATCACCTAGTTCCAATCCCCCTGCCATAGGCAGGGACATCTTTCACTGGCCCGGGTTTTTCAGAGTCCCACCCAGCCTGGCCTTGAACACCAGGGATGGGGCATCCACAGCTTCCTTGGGTAACCTCTGCCAGTGCTTCATCACCCTAACAGTAAAGAATTTCTTCCTAACATCCAATCTAAATCTCTTCTTTTAGTTTAAATCCATTTCCCTCTTGTCCTATCACTATCTGCTCCTCTCCCTCATTTTTTATAAGTGCTGGAGCCTTCTCCATGAAGAACAACCCCAGTTCTCTCAGCCTGTGTTCATAGGAGTGGTGCTCCAGCCCTCTGAGCATCTCCATGACCTCTGAATCTGCTCCAACAGGATCCATGGCTTTCTTGTGCTGAGAACCCTAGAGCTGGATGCAGTATTCCAGGTGGGGTCTCATGAGGGTGTGAAATTAGTTTTGAATTATGGTAGCCAGTGTACTGGCACATCTACACATGGCACATCTGTGTAAAATTGGGTGTCTCTTCTCAGTAAAGGAAAAGTGAGATGAACCTTAGTTAAACTGGGGGCTTGTTACTCAGGTTGATTATGTTGGGGTTCTAGAAATAAACAGGAATGTTTTCAAATCCAGTGGGGGTGTTAGATGTTGAATGGTTGACAGAAAGGGGTTATGGTGAAAAACTGATGAAAACACGAGTATTCTACTGCTTATTTTGTTGTGGCATTAGAGAAATCACAGGTAGCAATTGAATAAATTCGTTATAAGCCTTTATTTAGCAGAAACATGCCTCTAAACCCATACTTGTGATACTTCATAGTGGCTTACACGGTTTGGATAAATGCAGTATTTGACTGCATTATGTATTAAACCAGGTCAAGAATTTAAACCCAGCACTTCCCAGAGGCAGCATGTTTCATTTCCACTGGTACACTGAGTGCCCACAGGGGAATCCCATTACTGATATTTAAGTGCGTAAGGCACAATGGGATTTGGAAACACGAAAAAAGTGTTACATTGACTCTAACAATAGTTGGCCCTCAAGGGCAGAAGCAATACTTGCCACGACTTGAGGCTATGCAAGTCTGTCTCTTAATGCCTTGCCCTTTTAATTAAGGTATATTTTTGAAAAACGAATAGATAATATTAAATTCTCTACTGGTTTATTTATGTTACATTCAAAAGGCAGGCGATGCTTATTCCAGCATAGCTGTGCATACATATCTAAGCACGTGAGGTAGTACCCACACAAGAAAACCCAGTTGCCCTAAAGGTTTATTTGTGCTTAGTGGTGCTTTTCCAAAGTTTGATAGAGTTTTGTGTGGATTTGGGGGGGGGAAAGGAACCCCAGGGAGTTACTATAAAATTATTCACTCTAAGTACTGTGTTATTGCAATAACAGATGTTGTGGAAATAATCCATTAATTGCTACATTTATTACAGAATAGTTGATGAGCCTGTAACCTCTGTTGCAATTCTTTGCATGATACTTGTACTTGCATGCTAACTAAAGTGTACATTTTTATATATTTATATAGCAGAGGGGAACAACAGGAAAATACAATTCCTGCCAGGTGCTAAATGTACCCTCACACTGTACGTAATTGTAACACCCAGCACTGCTGCAAGATCAAGTTTTGATGAGATACACATTTAGGAATAAAGTCAAGCATTGCCTACAAATGCCAGAGCTTCTGTGAAAATGGCAGGAAAAGCTGGTTTGAAACAAGAGAGTGGTTTCAAATCTGCATAAAGCTGGTCTGGAAAGAAAAAGAGGTTGGCATTTCTTGTTTCTGCTGTTCTGTTTACACAGGCTGTGCTCTGCCAGATGGATGAGTGCAACTCCCCCAAGGCTTTCTCTGTGACCTTTGAGAGCATCAGCAGTGAAATGAAGCTGCACTAATTTGCACTGAAACTTTGCTATATGTAGCTTGTCTTATTTTCCTGAAATCAAGCTTTTCAGGCAAGGCAGTACATGTATTTCATATTGCTTTTTCTTTCTGCAGTATTTAGTAATGTGTGATTAAATGCTTTTCACATAAAGCTTTCTTACCTGGGCTTTTCCCCTGGGTGGAGACGGGAGAGGAGGAAAAAACGAATACAAAGGAATACAACAGATGCTGGTCATGGTATTTTTGTGCTGCCAGATGATGCTGAGGTACTTCAGTATCAAGTACAGAACTGGGGTCATAAAATATATATATATATATATATATATATATATATATATAACATGCAAGGTGTTGGAATGGATATGCATTAGTTTGGTAAATGTCTATTATGGGGGGATGTGCTATGGGAAAGCTTATGCTAAGGATGGGTTCAAGATGTTTTGGAAAAGCAAGTATTTCTCTCTTGCTTCAAACGGATGTTTGTGTCCTAAGGCCTGTGTTAAAGGGAAAGAAGCAACATTGATGAATTTATCTTATTTCTATGTAAAATAATGGTAGATGCTTCAAAGCTAAAGTAGGTCATAAAAACATGGATGTTCCTGCCATGTCTTCACAACCCACAGTAAATTGGATCAGAGCTATTGTGTGTGCAAGTCTGTTCAGGTGCAGAGAGATGTTCTGACCTAAAACCTCAGAGCATATTTCTCAGTTTTTATTTCCATTCACTCCACTTTCCAACTTGCCCACGGAGACCAGTTCTTGTGTTTGTGTGATTCCCTTCCTTCCCCTGAGTCATAATTGTGTTCTCTCAAGAACCCCTGTACATAACTTACTGAAAACTGTCTCCCTGGAAGGACTGGTAAGAGAGTCAGGCTTAGGGTATCATTTAGCTGATAATTTTCATTGTGTGAATGAGACCTATTGTGTTCCTGTGTTCTGGAAAGCTGTTTCCATTTGAGTTAGTCCTGCCTAGCTCTCACTTTGTCCTTCCTTTTAAAGCTTCATTTAATCTCTATGTGCATTTCAAAGAGAACTGCTAAAATCTAGACCCAAGGTGTCATTTCCATCTCTGAACAGTGTGTGCCATCTCAGACTCTCATAACCAGCTGGCTTCAGAAATAAAACCAGCTGGAAGTGCTGAGAGCTGTGTGCTGTGTCAGGACAAGGTCTGGCTGCAGGCTTGCAGCAGGGAGGAAGGATACCTTACAAAACCACTTTGACAGGCATTTCTGTTTTTACAGTTTCCATGCTTTTTTGGCATCAGCTTAGCCTTAGTTTCCTCTTCCTGAGGCTTCTTACATAGAAACATAGCAGTACTCTGACACAGGTCAGCTCTGTTCACCTGCCCAAACACTGCTCTGCCACAAGAATTGTTTGCCTTTTGTACAGGCAGCTCCTTCCTTCTGAATTCCCTTAGTATGCACAAGGTAAAGCACTGACATACATATATATAAATGTATCAGTTCTTGATGCTTGCCCAGGAACAGCAGTGGTGCCCCTGTTAGCAATAGCATGGTGCTGCTGCTGTCAGACAGTTGAAATTCCTGGAAGGTTTTATTTTTAGTTCTTTCTAGTTATAAAAACCTAGTCATCACAGGGTGTCAAATGGCATCTGTCACAGGAGAAGCAGGACTGCCTGATAGGAGCTGCAAGACCAAAGAATTTGAATGTCACAAGGCAGGGTGTAGGCTTTCTGTGGAGTGAGGAAGTGGGATGGGATGTTTGTTTAGAGCTGATTTCAAGTAACACTCAAGTGGGCTTAAGCCTAGTCCTGCTTCTTAAGTGCTCCCCTTGGAGCTCATAGGGCACCACTCAAATTCTGGACTAATTTCCATGAGTCCAAATACATCTGTACTGATCTCCCCTACTCTGCAGTATTTTAAAATGTGTATAAAACCATGTGAAAAATGCCCAGGCAAAAGCTGCCGCTTCTCATTTAGTACTTCAAGCTCTTAAGCTAATGCTGGAGGGCATTGTTTTCCAGATAGAAGGTTTTGCAGGCTGCTAAAAACACAACATGTGCTAGAATTTACATACACACATCTGTACACAGCAACTGAATCCAGACCATAGCCTTGACCATTTGAAATACACCTTGTGCCTTTGCTGTGAGAAATACACCACAGTGGCAAGTGCCTCAAAGTGCCTCTTCTCAAAGAAGAACATGGAAGAAATTAAGGCAGAAGTAGGGTAATTCCAACAGAAAAAATTGTGCACCGGCTGCATCTTGCCTGACTGCTCCTGACCTTTCCTGTACCTGTAGTAACAACCTTAGCTAGGTTTGCAGCAATGATTTCTCACACACTGAACTACATTCTTATATCCTTAGTTCACCCATGGGGCTGGGTAGTTTGTTTGGTACTCCAGTCATCTGCTGATAGATGAGTTACTCCTCTGGCAGATAGTCACCCCAGCCCTTCCTGGGGCGTAGGCACATAATCGGTGCTGCACCCCCAAAATGGGAAGCACTACCCTGACTAAGATACTGGGACAGTCAGAAGTGTCACTGATGTTTCCTTTTTGGCAGGGCCATGGATGTGTTTATCAGCAACAGAATTAATTTGGTCGAGTTCTTCTAGTTCTGGTGGAGAGTTACTTAATAGTACAAAAATGTAGAGCAAGCAGGAACCGGAAGGGCCAGGCAGGCGAGCACTTGAGCCACGCTGATTAATGCCCAAACTTCGGTGCATGTGGGAAGTGCTGCACCCAAATAAAGTAACAGATTCGCGGGCTGTTCCAGCAGACAGCTGTTTTCAGAACAAACTTCACACGAAACATGGACACTTCAGGATGAACTGGTGCAGGTGGAAAATGCAACGGCGGTGCTAAGTGGAATTGATTAAAAACTCTGCAAATGTTTCAGCAGTGTGCATAGAAACTTAGAAACATTCTTGCAGTCCAGAAAGCAAACTGTAATCTGGGCTGCATCAAAGGGAGAGTGGGCAGTAGGTCGAGGGAGGTGATTGTCTCCCTCTACTCCAGACTCCATCTGTGGTACTGCATCCAGCTGTGGGCCCCTCAAAATAAGAAGGATGTGGACCTGTTAGGAGGCCACAAAGGTGATCAGAGGGCTGGAGCAACTCTCCTTTGAGGAGAGGCTGAGAGAGCTGGGGTTGTTCAGTCTGGACAGGAAAATGCTCCAGGGTGACCTTAGAGCACCTTCCAGTAGCTGAAGGGACAACAAGAGAGCTGTAGAGAGACTTTTTGCAAGGGCACGGAGTGATAGGACAAGAGGGGAGCAGCCTAAAGCTGAAGGAGGGTTAGTTTAGACTTGATGTCAGGAAGAAACTATTTACTGTGCGGGTGGTGAGGCATCAGCACAGGCTGCCCAGAGAAGCTGTGGACATCTCATTCCTGGAAGTGTTCAAGGCCAGGCTGGATGGGGCTTTGAGCAACCTGGTCTAGTGGGAGGCATCCCTGCCCATGGTGTGGGGTTTGGAATAACACAAGCCATTCTATGATACTAAGCCATACCTACTCCGTGGCTGCAGCTGGCTCCTTCCCGACAGGCCTCCCGGGCAAGGCCAGCTGTCGCCAAAGGAGGAGTTTCGGTACAGACTGGACTCTGCGAGGAGCACCTGGGGCGCAGGCCCAGAGCCGACCTGAATCTTTTTGTAACAGTAATTCCAAGCTTCCTGCCTCTGTAATTAGGACGTACACTTGTTCCAACAGTGTAGCAGGGAGAGGCATGTTTCAGCCTGACACGGCTGTGTGCTGCTGGGACTCGGGCTCCCGCAGTGGAGGCGGCAGCTGGGGTGCCAGGCTGACATCTCAGCCCTGGAGCGGCAGCGTTCAGCCTGTAGCCATTTTCCAGCCCGCTGGTTGTACACGGAAATGCCCACGGCCGCTCGGGCAGGTCGGGATGCTGGAGGAGGCGGCTGCAAGGGTGCAAAGGTGCGAGCAGGAAAGGAACCAGCTGGAAACACAGGTTTATTTTGCAATGGTTGAGGCGTTTGGGTAACCCCGGGTTTCGGGCGTCTTGGTGCTGATTTGAGGCTCGAAGATGCTGTTGGAGCCCTTCCAGAGGGTGAGGAAGGTCCTGCTCACGCCAGCGTGGTTCTTCCCGGCGGGGAGCGGAGCGCTGCAGCCCCGGGCCCGCCCTCCGCGGGGGTGGTGCCGGCGGCGGCGGCGCGGGGGGCCAGGAGCGGAGGATGCTGCTGCCGCTCCTGCTGCTGCTGCCGGCGCTGGCCAAGGGGCAGCGGGCGGCGGTGCTGCGGCTGGGGCTCCAGGGCAGCCCCCGAGGGGAGGTGAGCCCAGCTTTCCTCTCCCTCACGCTGGATGCCAGCCTCGCCCGGGACCCGCGCTATGTCGCCTTGCTCAGGTGAGCCGCCTCTCGCCCCTTTGGGCAAAGGAAAAAGGTCTTGGGAGGGTGGGCCATCCCGGCAAACGCGCTGTGGAGCGAGCTGGGGGAACGGGGAGTCCCCCACCCCTGGAACTGGGGTCGGGAAGAGGCTGCTGGATCCCCTCTGCTTCGCGGTTCACGAATTCCATCCTCCCAGGGCAGAAGGCGGTACCTTCCGCAGGTGCGAGCCTCGCCGGCTCCTTTGTGCTCGGGGAAGGGGTGGCTGGGCTGGGTGAATGCAGGCAAGGGTCAGCTCGGGAATAAGCCTGGGAGAGGAGCTGCTTTGCTAGCAGGACAAAAAAAGAGAAGGAAACTGAGAGAATTGCGGTTGTTTGGCCTCGAGAAATAGAGGCTTCAGGGTGCTCTTATCGCTTCCCGAACTACCAGAAAGGAGGTTGTAGTGAGGTATGGGTCGGTCTCTTCCAGGTAACAAGTGACTGGAGGAGAGGAAACGGCCTCAAGTTGCACCAGGGAGAGTTTAGATTGGATATTAAGAAAAAATTCTTCACTGAGAGGGTGGTCATGCACTGGAACAGGCTGCCCAGGGAAGCAGATGGTGGGATCACCATCTGTGAAGGTATTCAAAAAATATGTGGATCCTCCAGTCCTGATTTCCTTCTTCCCACCACTTGCAAGTTTTCCTCCTCACTGAGGTGGTGAGAAAGGTGTCACCAGCTTTACTGGAAAGTGCTCAAGTCCCCAGCATCCAGCCCCAACCGTACACCTTGGGGTTTAGCCTGGGGCCAGCCCTGCCACCACAAGGAGCAGGAAGTATTTGGTGGCCTCTAATCTGCTGTTTGTCACCAGGAGCAGATAGTGCCTAACGTGCCTGGTGCCCTCTGACGCCTCGCAGTGTCCCCCAGAGAGGGCTGGGTGTCGGTACTGCACATCCTGCACGGGGTGTGAGCACATCACAGTTATGTTCTTTTGTACACCTGCTTTGATAAAGCTAACACTTGTCCCAGCAGGGAGTCCTAATCTCCCTTGGGTACAAAGGCAATTGCTTTGGCTGTTGTCGATGGAAGTTGGGGCTGATTATGTAAAGTCAGTTTTGTGTCCACCTTCTCACAGGACATTTATGTTGGTGTTGCACAAACAAAGCCAAAACATCTGGGGGAGGAGGATGTTTAGGACCAAAAAAACAAGCCTGTTTTGAAGTTTTGCCTCACTTTGCCCCAAGATTTGACTCCCTGCCCGTGACCATGTTCCCTCAGGCATGACCTCCCCTTGTTGCCTCATAGATGCTCTCCTGGCTCACTTGGCCATCAGTGTCCGTCTTGTACATCAGACTGTACAAGACAGAGGGCTGGGATGCAGATCCCAGCAAGGTGTCAGGAATGCCCTGAGGCTACTGGGTAGCCCCAGGTCACCTGCTGCAGCATGGTCCTCAAAGTGCTTGCCACGTTTACCCTCAACACAGTCTACATAAATATAGTGGTTTTCTGTTTCTCTGCATTCCTTCCTCAGCAATTCCAAACTGCGTGCCCTGGCAACGGCCCTGTCCCCAGGTTTCCTGAGGTTTGGTGGCACTGAGACAGATTTTCTTATCTTTGATCCCAACAAGGATTCAACTTCAGAAGAAAAAATCCTCTGGGAACTTCAGGCACAGCAAGGTAAAGTGGGCATCAATGTGTTAGACTTGAAACCATCCTGGGTTTTGGAGGGTCTTTGATACAGGCTGAGGATGCTGCAAGAGCACAGCAGCAGCATTGGGGGCCCTCCACAGGGTCAGTATTGCTGTCATCCATGGAGAGGAGATCTGTGGGCTTTCAGCATGGTTTGCGGGAAGAGCTGTGCCAGCCATGGGAAAGTGAGAAAGGATGTGGGGAAACTTGCATCCTCCCTGGCATCTGCTGAGACTCTCCGTTTGCTGTCTTCTGCTTCCTGCAACAGTCTTGGGAGCTCCCCCACTGCCTGGGAGGCAGTCAAAGTCAGCTCAGAAGTTGCAGCTTCATTATGAAAATTAAGTAACACACAGAAGAAATAATCTGAGGAGAACAGTGTTCAATCTCTCTGCCAAAGCCCGAGAGCTGGGCTGGGGGTGCAGCTTTGCCCTCTTGCCACTTTGACAGGGCAAACCTGCTAGACCCCTGCCAACTGCTTGAGCTTGGTATTTTCTTTTTGAACTTAGCAAAAGTGCATAAATTCTTCAAGAGGTGTTTCAGATGAAAAAAATCCTGTCTGTTCCTGTGGCACATAGCACAACAGTGCAATCCTACACTACTGTGCAACCCGGTGATGCTCAGTTTTGAAGTCAAGTGGTACTTTTCCCCTCATAGCACTTTGCTAAGTGGCCACTTCCTGTGACTATGGCTTTTGCCTTCCTCTCTGGTTATGGCTTGTTCCTGGTTTGCATGCCAAGAAAAAACATGAAATTTGAAGGAAATGTGTCTTATGACTCCTGCCAGCGAGCCATGTGGGGAAGTCAGCACTTTCCCCTGCATGAGATGGGCAGTGCAGGAAGCATTGCCCTGTTCCTGCCCACAGCAAGGTGGGTTGTGATCCCAGCCACACCACTGCATGCCAGGTTGGCTTATCTGCCCCTCAGGCATGGCAGTCTACACTCTGTCAGCTCACTGAAACAAGGGTTCACTGGCTGTGGAGGTGAGGAGTTAATTCCTATCACCCTTCTGCCCTACAGAGGCTTGTGGCTCGAGACCTGCATTTGCTGCTGTTGAGAAGCTGCTGGCCCAATGGCCTAGCCAGGAGAAGCTGATTCTTGCCGAACAGAACCGGAAAAAGCACAAAAACACCACCATTACAAGTAAGACTTAAACAGGGGGATGCAATTCTCTGCCCCATGGTAAAAGGGTCATAGGCTGTTAGGAGCTGAAATCACTGAAAAAGAAACATTTCACCCACTTAGAAAAATATTCAGAGAACTCTTTTCCCACTGTTTGCCACCTCACGTTTAATAGTATTCAGCTGCAGGAGTTGGGAGGTTCTCAAAACTTGTTAAATGTTGTGTAGTGGGGCCTGACTTCTTCTGTCTGGTTGGGAGAGTTTGGCACATCTGTAGCATCAGGCTAAATAAATACAGGCAGTAAAGATTGTTGCTCGGCCAGAGCTCAACTAGCACACTCTAACCTTGAGATAAACACCCCTCCTTTCTCCTCTGTGCAGGAAATACACTGGATATTCTCTACAGCTTTGCAAACTGCTCAGGGTTTCACCTGATCTTTGGACTCAACGCCTTGCTGCGGAAAGGTGGCTTGCAGTGGGACAGCTCGAATGCCCAGGAATTGTTGGACTACTGTGCTTCCCAGAGGTACAACATCTCCTGGGAGCTTGGGAATGGTAAGTGCTTGTTGGCCAGGCCAGCCACCACCTGGAAAAGTACCACCACAGGGTATGGTCTGGTAACTGGATGTTTTGGATGATGGCACATAAAGGCAAGGTGATGTTTTATTAAGAGACATTAAGGTCTTAATTTGCAACAAGGGATTTCACAAGAAGACACAATGAATGAGCAAATTGAGATGATTTTGCTGATCCTACTAGGGTTTTGAGATGAGGTGAACGATGTCCCACAAGGTGCAGAATGTCACCTATGGGGACTGGCTGTGACAGAGTGCTGGACAGCAGCATGCTGTATCCCCTGGGCTTTTGGTTTCATGCTCACCTTCCAATATCTCACCCACATCAGGCCAGATCAGGTGAAGCCTTAGTGGACTGGTGCTTCCCATTTGGATGTAACTGCCCTATTCTGTGCCCCAGAAATAGAGTGGGGTGTTGATGTGCACATGTCTTCCCCAGAGCCCAACAGCTTC
The DNA here is from genome assembly GCF_965178545.1 of Coloeus monedula. Taxonomy (NCBI): domain Eukaryota; kingdom Metazoa; phylum Chordata; class Aves; order Passeriformes; family Corvidae; genus Coloeus; species Coloeus monedula. The sequence goes on along the minus strand of NC_138785.1, from coordinate 14,156,238 downwards.
AGGAAGAAATCTGGCATCCACATCGATGGCTTCCAGCTGGGGCAAGATTTTATTCACTTACGCCAGCTCCTGAATAACTATGCCCTCTACCAGCATGCCAAGCTCTATGGTCCCGATGTTGGGCAGCCCCGAAAGCACACTCAGAGACTGCTGAGAAGGTAGGGGTATGAGGTGCCAGCAGCACTCCCTGGGGTGGGGCAGGTGTGGAGAATTGTGGCTTGTCTGCCCCTAGATGCAGGAGGCATGAAGAGGCTTCAAGGTAGGGGTTGAACAATTTTTTTTCCCTTGACTGAGGACAACTAAAATCTTACCTGCATGCATGAGTTCAAGGCTTGAATACTCAGCCAGGTGAAACTCAGCTGCTGGCAGTACACCAGTGGTCCACACGTTTTCCCACTGAGCACTGGCTCTAGGGTTGTGCCAACAAGGGCTTTTAGCCTGAGAAACACCCATGTGTTATATAAACATCAGTTCATCTTCCCAGCAACCTGCGGAGGCAGCCCGGCTGCCCAAAGCCTGCATAAAAGCCATGGCAAGCCTGGTCCCCAAGCACTCACCATCAGTACTGCCAGCTGGGGGGGAGGGAGGGCTGTGATTGGCGTTGCACTGGTGGGAGGGCCATGACCCATCACTAGTACTGCTAACCGTCTGCTCTCCGCCATGCCGTCTGGTTGCAGCTTCCTGAAATCGGGAGGGAAGGTCATCGACTCTGTCACATGGCACCAGTAAGTACCGCTTGGATACCACTATCACTCTGATTACTGCCTCGTTTTCTTTACAAAATGTCAATTTGAACAGAACTGTCAATCTCAACAGAAAAGAGGGGTGAAATGTGCCTTTCAACAGTTTCTTGGGGGCCTCTCCACAAATTTCTCTGTTCAGAATAAGAGATGAATTGAGGGAGCGCATCACAGAAATGCTGAAGTCTCCAAAGGGTCTACTTGGTGCAGAGACCCAAAAGCTGTGGTGGGGGGTTGTCACATAAGCACAGCAGCAGAAAATGCATTATATGCAAGAGGATCATTTTGCTTGCTCTATTTATGTCTACTTGATATAAAGGAAAAGCCCTGCAGGTCTGGCTGACCCTTGTCCACGGAAAAGTGCCAGCAGCTCCTCCTGCTCCCTTGAGTTTGTTCTCTGAGTCATTTTAGTCTCTGTGTGGGTAACTCACCCTCAGATCCCACATGCAGCGCAAGCAGCCCTGGCACGTGGCCCTTTGCTCTAGATTTGTAGGTTTAAATTGCTCATGAGGGCAGTGGAGTAAGTTGGCCCCAGGGCCATGAACTCCACATGTTTGAAAGTCTTTTCCATGTGAAGGCATGTCAAAAGCAGGACATTTACATGCATCAGTGGGAAAAGAGGCACATACTTATTTTTATATATATATGCATACATACATTAATTATCTCTGTATTTTGAGCTACTAGAAAGGCATGAAATATGTCCTTTCCCCTTCCTGGCCTGTTCTTTACTAATTTAGGATTATCAGGTTTTAGCTTCCTCTTGTGCCTGGAAGGCTTCAGCTACTTCTGGTAGGACTGAGTGATAGGATGAAATGCAAAAACCACAGGGATCCCAATTTATGTGGACAAACAAGACTTAAAAGCTCTTCTGCTCATGGTGGAGGGCAACCTTCATGCCACAAGGATGCCCACATTCTGGCGCCCTCCAAGTGGCCAAAATATTCCAGCAGAGGGACAGATTCTGGGATATTATATTTTTAATATATAACTTGATACAGTAAAGCAAGTAATCACATAGGAGTGTCAGACTCCTCAACAAGAGAAGAGATACAGAAGCTGGCTCTTGGTGATGTTTTCCTTATTCTAAACGAGTAGATGCAAACAAACCTAATACTTCTACTGGTGGAAATTTCTGTGATATCCTGCCTCTATGGAGGTAATTATATCTGATAGTCCCTTAAATACAAGTGACAGACCTACACATCTGGAAAACAAAAACTAAAAAGCACTGGACAGAAAAACCGTGCTGTGGATAAATGTACCAATCAACTGAATACTTTCAGTGGTGTTTTGTACCACTGGTGGTATTTTTCCCTAATTTTGGCTATGTTTTTTCCCCTATTTTCAGTTACTATGTAAATGGACGGAGTGCAACAAGGGGGGATTTCTTGAGCCCTGAAGTGCTGGATTCCTTTGCCGCAGCCATATATGAAGTCCTGGAGGTGCCTTGTCCTGTTCAATCATTCCTAAGTTCAGTTTCCAGGGGGTTAGCAGAGAATCCAGAATAAAGCACCATTTCTTACTAGCAATAAATAGGGATGCTCAAAGCTTGTGTTCTGCTGACGCTGTAAATTTAAAAAAAAAACCCATAAGATTAGCAATACTAACAATAAATGGTCTCTATCAGTTTGCTATGCAGCAAAAGTGCGTGATGCCATGCATTACACACTTACAGCATTCTCATTTATTGAGGTAGTAATTACTCAGGGGTGTAAGTTATGGTTATCCCATTTTCCCAGCTGCATTTTTTTTTTTGTATTTTGAGATCCTGAGAACAGTATAACTTAGAATATAGCACTACTCAGCACAAGAAGAATTCTGGGACCTGGATTTAGTGATGTTTTACATGGGTAGCAAGTTTTTTTGGGGGGGGGGAAGATGTAAATCTACTTCTAGTCCTTTAGATCCAAATTTCTGTGACATCCCATCTCAGGGTGTTATCCCTTAAATGCATACATTCTAAATGAGCCTTTGGCTAAAGCACAGAATGTTGTTTATTTCAGTAGCCAAAAAACTTAACTGTTGTCTCTTTCTCTTCTTCCCTAATGCCACACTGGCCAGATTGTTGGTGGGACTGTTCCAGACAAGAAGGTCTGGCTGGGAGAGACAAGCTCTGCCTATGGAGGAGGGGCTCCCAGACTGTCTAACACTTATGTTGCCGGCTTTATGTGAGTACCATGTCCCAGGTGTGGGGAAATTACATATTTTGCCAGCTGAAGAGGGCTGCCCCACAGGAGGAATGTGGCTTCCTCAGGCTTTCTGGGGAGTGTGGGCAGTTTTTTTCCCTCCTATAAGACATGATGACCTTTTTAGAAGGGCCTGGTGGACCAGCAAGTCAAAGTCTGGTAATGACAGGTGACCTTGTTGTTGGTGTGATGATTTCTCTCAGCCTTCAGACCCTTGGCCAGTTCAGGAGAATCTGCTGCCGCTCCTGGTTTCCACCACCTGCAAACAGGGGAACAGAGCAACTGTTCCCACCAACTTGGACTTCAAGAGGTGGTCTGAAATTACTTTTTCATGCAATCAATGCAAGATCTGAATTGAAATTATTTGTGTGATTTTAAGGAAGTCAGCATCATGCACTAATTTTTGCTTTCATGCTTCCTGAGCTGGTTGGAGAGGGGCAATAGGGTACAGTTGAGGTCAGCAATTTCATCTGTGTGATATTTGCCTCATTTTTTGGCAGGTGGTTGGACAAACTCGGGCTTTCAGCCAGGCAGGGGATTGATGTGGTGATGAGACAGGTTTTCTTTGGGGCAGGGACCTATCACCTGGTGGATGCCAACTTTGAGCCTTTGCCGGTATGTAAATGACAGCCCCTGAATGCACCTCTGCACAGGCAATGCTGGGTGTGGAGGGACAAGTCAGCTATTTTAACACCTATTTTTGCTTGGATGGTCACAGGTATCCTTGTGCCTAAAGTTATCTCATGTTCCACTGGGGGTTAATGTGTTATTACATATATATGTATGCACACAAGATATTTAGTGCAACTGCAGGGGTGCAGCCAGTCTTCAGCACGGCAGAGACTGATCTGTGGGACACAATGCTCTGGTTTGTACGCAGGTGCTCCTGAAGCTCACAAGGCTTTTCTGGATGGCCTGTTTTGGTTTGGCTACTCCTCAGCTGAGTTTATAAACAGAATTGAAAAGAGGTATTAAATAAATCATATTTCACACAAAAACCTGGCCAACATGAAGTCAAGACTCAAGCATTATAGGTCATGAGCATATTCATCCTACAGTGGTGTCTGAAGGATAATTAAATTGAAATGAATATTCAGTATAGTTTGATTCATTAGGAAATAACATTTTGCTGTGATAAAACTTTATTATAGGAACTATACATTGTTCTTGCACATATAGCACATTTCTTTGTACTACTAGCACTTAGCTTGGGGTGAGAGGACAGCATCTTTCTTTTTAGCTTTCCTCTCATTTTTCTGCTTCCAAATTGTGATTTTCGTGGGTTGTCTTAGATCCAGCCTGAAAGAAAACCCAGCATATGGGGATTTCCTGTCCTGCTTGCTCAGCTGGTTCCTATGCCAGGGGCTGCATCATCAGGCTCATTGCTTTGGGCTTTTTATTCCCTCATTTAAAATAGATTTAAGTTGGACTGAACCTATGTGCCTTTTTCCTCACCTACAGGCAGTACAGATGTTAATCAAGCCAATAACGCTTCAGAGGCAGGGAAATTCAAACCCAAGTCCATCAGCTGTAGTTAGCACAGAAATTAGGAAGCACAGCAGCGTCAGAAGGCTGCACCTCCTTGCAGAGGGATTGAGCATGAAGGCTGATAGGAAAAGTACTTTCCCAGGCTTGTGGTGAGTCAGAAGAGAAACACAAAGGTTTTCCTCCTAGAAAAACCTCAAAGACAAACAGATGAGCTGGGAGAAGCTCCCTGAAAGCCTGGAAAGACCTCGAAAAAATGAGTCTGCGCTGGGCATCATCCTGCTCTGAGGCATCATCCTGGGTTGTCAGAGGATGCACTGGTGACTCGGGTTCAGAAATCAATCCTGAGACCTGTTCAAAAGTAAAATGTTAATGAAAGGCGTTAAAGTTTAGGAGTTTCTTTCTGGTGTTGCACCTGTGCCTTAGGCGCAAGCTTTCCTGCAGGAAGGGCAGTTCACACCCCTGCATTCAGCCCTCAGGTTCTCTGTACCCTGCAGAAGGGTGTTTCCAAAATGCAAACAATCTCTCCCTGACAGAGCTCAGAGTTGCAAATGAGGGGGGAAATGACTCTAAGGTACCTTAGCTGCTCACAGGCAGGGCTTCCCTTCTAGCTATGGTGTTTGTGTGAATCTAAATAGATAGGGTGAAAAGCTTGGTAAAGCAAAAAGCTGTAGGGGAAAACCTCTTGAAACGAGCTTCTAAATGAAGGTTAGATTCACAGCTCTGCTGTGTGGAGCACCTGGCATGTACATAAACGTTTCCATATGTTTTTGTGCCTCCCAGGACTACTGGCTCTCTCTGCTCTACAAGAAGCTGGTGGGTACCAAGGTGTTGCAGGTCGGCCTGGCAGGTGCTGACAAGAGGAAGCTCCGTGTCTACCTCCACTGCACAAACAGCCTCAAGTAAGCCTCCAGAAAGGACAAAATATCCCAAAAACTGAGCCCGCAGCCAACCCCGGGCCAACAAATGTCATTTGGGACAGTGCAGGTTCACACATTTTTTCTGTGAAACCTCTTTGTCTCCTCATCCCCACCATCACCTTCTCTTGCCTTGCAGCCCAAAGTACAGAGAAGGGGACGTGACGCTGTTTGCCTTAAACCTTTATAATGTTACCCAACATTTGGAGCTACCGAATTACCTATTGAGCAAGCACGTGGATCAGTACCTCTTATTGCCTCATGGCAAAGAGAACATTCTTTCCAGGTAAGTTACAATTCCTCCAGCCCCTGTGGAAAAGACTGTGAGTAGGCTTAGAAGGTCTTTAAAACCTCACCTTATTCAATTTGCCAGGGGAAAGAAGAGGTTACCATTCAGTCATATGGGTTTTTTTCAGTAAGATCAGACTTCTGTTAAATCAGGTCGCCCAAACTCAGGCTACTGAAAGCTTGCTAAGTTATAAGGACATTCACCTGATGTTAATTTGGAAGTATCTCCTAGCAGGCATCAGCACTCTGGACCAGCAGCTAAAGTCCTTTATTTTTTTTTTGCACAAGCACAGGTATATTGCTTTCCCATGTGCTGGCTCCTGATTTACAGCAATGTGTTTAGGCTTTGTATGTTGATGGGGTGTTTTTGTTGTCATTGTTAATGCATCCACAGGGAATGGATCTGCTCTGTGGGCATAGAAGAATATGCATATTTTTAGGAGAAAAAAACAATTAAAATTTGCACTTTTCAAAGCCTTTTTTTAGCTGTTGACCTCACTGGAAGAGAAAGAAATGTACTTTTTGATGTGCTAGCGCTACCACTCTGAAGGAGTCCTTGCAGAGGGAGTGCTACAGATGTCTGTGTGTGTGTGTGTGTGTACACACACAGTCAAGGGAAGTTTAGTTTGGCTTTGGGCTGAGTTACTGTTTACACTCAGGCCCAGAGCAGTTTGTACTCAGTGGTAAACAGAGCACAGCTGCCCAAACAGTCTCTCTGTCCCTTCTCCAGGTCTATTGAGCTGAACGGCCATGTGCTACGGATGCTGGATGACGAAACACTGCCAGAGCTTATGGAAAAGCCCCTTGGTCCCGGCACCCTGCTCGGCCTTCCAGCCTTCTCCTATGGCTTTTATGTTATCAAAAATGCCAAAGCTATTGCTTGCATTTAAGTGGTCAATACACACACTCAGGATAAATGAAAAGCACTTAGCTAGTAGGGAATTCTAATCCTAGAAAATCACATTTCTACCACGGGATTTAATTCTGGTAAGGGATGCAAATGTTGTAGCACTAGTATGAACTGAGAGCTGGGGAAGACATAAGGTCCCACTGGGTAATTGGTACGTGAAAGATCCCAGGAGAATTATCCAGGTAGAACAAGACCAGGCAGGGACTGGTTTTGCTCTTGATCCAGCCTATCACTGTGCTTGAGCATGGAATCCTCCTCCACACCATGCACAGAGCCACATCAGCTTCTCACACTGCTTGGGGCTCTGGCAGCCCAGGCACTGCAACCTCCCATCTCCCTCTCATTTCTGCAAGCACAGCTCCTAAAGCAGTTTCTTCAAAAGCTTGCCTTTAGAAAGGATGAGCAGGGTTTTCATTTGAGCTGCACAGTTGTGACTTTGCACCATGTGGGGAAGCCTGAGAGGGGGTTATGGTTGCTGAGGGTATCTTGGGGTGGAAAGTGTGGACATGCAAAGCAAACCACGGTCAGGGTGTTTGCACGGGGAAAGGCCACGCAGAGAAACCAGATCCTCTATCAGATTTGGGGCGGCGCCACACATTTTTCTCAAGCCAGGAGAGTTCAGTCACAAGATGGAGCTGTGGCCATGTGCTTTCCAAAGGCGAGTGGTTGGTGCGGGAAATGCAGGCTGTTCCTTTAGGGTGGTCTTCCTCTGCCATCACACACTTCCTCCCTGCAAGAAAAGGAGAGGAGCCTGCCAGCGCCCTGGCAATAACCCTCTGTGCTCAGGGGGCTGCACTGTGAGAGTTCGTGACTCCTTAACGTGCACCGCCCTGCAGGCAGCTCAGCTGGAAAGGACTTCCCTGAACCTATGCACGGGTGAAGCTCTCTCTGCTTTACACTCCCTAACCTCGCAGAAATGGCATAGGAAAGAGGCTGAGCAAACCACTCACCCCTCAACCACCAGAGGGTATCAGTGGCCTTAGAGCATCCTGGGGACAGAACTGCCCAGCCAGGCTGACATCCTTCCTACTGGGAGAACAGCGATTTTGGACAGAAATCTGTGTTGGTGGTGGCTTTTCTCCCCAGCTGTGCCTTCACCATTTTTGCAGTAGGCTGTGCCAGCAATAGCTCCCTGTGGCACACAGGCTGCTGGTCCCCAGAGCAACAAAAGGCCTCGGACAGTAGCTGTGGCCACCTGCACATATTTATTTGCATCTACTTTTCTTGAAGGTAACCCACACAACTGTCAATGCCTTATGATATTTTGAGCACAGCAGGGAAGAACAACTCCACATGACTGTACTTCCCTTTTTAAGGTTTAAAAAGATGCTACCAGCTACATGGGACTTAATGTAGGGCAGGGAACCTTTTTTTAATGAGAGTACTTTTGAAACTGATGTACTTTTGTAGCTGTGATGACAACCTACACACTAAAAAGGTTATACTTGAGTTCAGTGTGTCAAAGGAGTGTGTGCATCCACAGATGCATTCTGTGAAGGGTTATGTATCAGGGGATAACACAGATCAGAAATGAGGAAGGCTGAGTTTGTTTATGTTGTCCAAGTTCCATAAAAGAAGTAAAGAGAGTGTAAGACGGAGTGGAAAGTCTTACGTACAGTCAGTATAAAGTTAATAATATATTATTGTTGTTATTAAAATATAAGTTACAACTAAAACATCAAAGTTATTATTTGTCTGGTAGCTTCTTTTTAGAACTTTTCTAAAAATTTTGTTTATTCCAATGCTTGTGGGTTTTGTATTTGAAGATTTTAATTAAAACGATTTATACCAGCTTTTGGCAATCTTCATTTTTTTTAAGACTCCTTTTTGACATACTGATACCAGGACACTCCCTACTTTTCTTTTGGTCATAACTACCTGTGCTTTTTTTGGTTATCAACAAGAGTACCCAAGTACACAAAAATGAAAGAAATCCGACACAGGCTCGTGTGTTTCCGTTGTGTTTGCCCACCAAGCTCAGAAGCCCTGTACCCAGTCTGACTCAGACCTGATACATATGCTGGTGATTGGCAGACAGGAACTACCAGGAGGGGCCCGGGGATCTTTGTGCATGCAAATAGCAGCTGCTGCCAACCACGTCTCGTTCTCTGAGCCCGGTTCTTCACCGTGGGGTGGGGAGGTTTGCTTTATGGCTCAGTAACCACCTTTCTCTTTACAGTGCTGCACATCAAGCTACTACCTACTGTTAGCTCTACGCAAACAGAGCAAGAGGGACATAAGTGCAGGGAATGGGAAAGATGCTGGATCTCAGCACTCCGAGACAGTTATGATAGAGATGAACATCACCCTCACAGGACCAATGCCTGCCCCACCCTTATCTCTGGGGCTTTTATTCCTCTGTGAGAGCTGTAAACCTTGGGGGATTGAATATGGGTGTGTACACTTATTTGAGAACAGTAAGAACCATATCTCACACTCATTCCAATTCACTTTTGCTCTTTTGACTCTGGAGGCCAGGTTACTCACGTTGGATTTGCTGTAAATCAGTTCCTGGAAAATGGAGTAAGTCGCATCAGACTTTGGTACAGGAGATCATTTGGTGTATGTGGAAATAAGGAAACTGATAGTCTTCTTAGAGTCAGGGCCATTTTGACCATCAACTCAGATTTGAGCCAAACAAGACAGCTGAGTTTTATTAGTCTGAAATGAGCTATTCCCTAGATTATCTTTCATTGAAGGGCAAGGCCACTTTATTGTGAATATAAACACAGTGGCAATAACTGTTAAAGTTTACTTTTCTGCTTTATTTCCATGAGCTCCTTAAATATTTTTTGCAGACGGTCCAGGGTTTCCTCGCCACATCAAACATAAAAAAGCCCCAAAGCAGTGTCTGTAGAGGAGCATCCACCTGGTGACAGTCAGAGCATCTGTGTTCCTACGGACACAGCAGGCAGAGAGACTGTGGGGATTCATTGCCAGGACTCACTATTTAAATACACCTCAGGCACTTGTCTGTATCTGAATAAAGACCATGATGACCTTATCAACGTAATATGGAGACTAGATTATTAGTTACTCCTCATCAGAGTTGAGCAACTACTTCCTTTATGGTCCTGTGCAAATCATTTTACTGCTGTAGAGTACTACTTACTAAAACAATAAATGGCAAAATATTAAAGTCACTTCTCCATCGCATTCATATTTCACTTTCTCCTGCTAGTCAGGGTCTTGAAAATTAAAGTTCAAAATGGTTTCCATTGTTTTCTACCAGTATGTGAGTCGTTCAAGCTGAAAGAAGTGTGTGATGAAAAAAATTTATACTCTAAAGGGACAATAAACTCCCCAAGGAACCTTTCAGCAGCAGATCTGGGGACATTTTGGCACTGAAACCATGCCATGCAAAGCAAAGGTTTTATGGCTCTGTCCTCTGCTCTCTCATTTGTGCAATAATTCATAAGTTGGTGTTATGACCAGCCCCCGAAGGTGAGGTAACTGAGGTTCTTGTTAATCGGTCCCTCGGGGTGGATTAGAGTGAAATGACACTTGAATGACTGGTGTTTATATACATCAGGCTTAGTTTAGAACGATGGAAAGGAGTTATGCAGCTGTTGCGGCTATTATCAACAGAAATACAACAATAGAAAACTATAAAGATATCATTTAAGAAAATACATAAGGAAAAGAAAGAGAAAGGACAAGATAGTGGAAAGACATGAAAGGAATGAGAAGAATGTGTCTTTACAAACAAACTGTAAGTCTGCCTGTAGGAAAAGCCAGATACTGATAGGTGAAAGAAGCAACAGGAGGAACCATAAATTTCAGAGGAATGTTACTAATTGACACAGACTGTTGCTCATCCAAGGCCGTGTTAAATTCCTGGACTTAGAGAAAAAGAACAGAGACACAGAGAAAAAGAAGTGGGGGAGGGGTGGGCGTACAGAAGGTGGTCTGTATTAGGCGTTTTGGGAAGTCTGTACCTCTCAAGTACTTCAGCCAATGGGGAAAGGAAGAGGGTGATGCGGCCAGGAAAATAGGATTAAAAGGAGGCTGCGTCCTCCAACAACTTGAGAGACCCCAAGAGAATGCCCCATGGCCTCTCCCTTTATTTGAATAAAGTTACAGGACTCCTCTGTCTCCTTTTTGAACATAAACCTCTGTCACTATGTATTTCTCTGCACAGAAATCACCACCTGTGGACCCAGCAATGAGACTTGACTGATACAATTTTGATGTGTGATGGTGGCAGTCTTGATCCATCGGGGTGGGGGAAGCCCTTGAAACATGAAGTTCATTGGGTTAATACACAACCTGGTTCAGGTGGGAATGCCCAGGTACCTCCCCGAAGGTGGATTTCTTGTGGCCTCCTGGGCTGTTCTTATGCAGGTCCGAGGTTTCCCACCACACACACCAAACCCTCTCCTCCTCCTCCCCTCCGGCTCGGGGGCTGCAAATCCGGCCCCAGCTAAGGGCTGGCTGCTTTTGCAGCTCGCCGATTATTTGAGTCATTAGCCCTCAGCATTTCAGTCCCTCACACAGATGGTGGGAGAACTGAGGGAGCGAGAAGAGGTACAAAGGCCGCAGGGGAAACCCGAAATGTTTTTATTAACTAGAGCGAGGAGAGGTCTGGGAGATGACGCGTATGCCAAGAACAACCACTTTACGTTTCGGGGACGAGGATAATACGCACACCAACCCGCCTCGCTTTAGCCCCGGCGCGGAGCGCCTGAAGGCGGAGCGCCTGAGGCCGCCCCGCATGCGCAGGGCCGCGTGACCCCGTCCGGTCCGCAACGGGGCGGCGTCAAGATGGCGGCGGCGCTGCTGGCGCGGCTGTGCCGGGGCCTCCCCGGGCTCCGGGGCACCCCCGGGCTCCGCGCCGCCCGCCCGCCCCTCGCCGCCGCCGCCCCGCCGCTGCTGCTCCGCCGCCCCGCCGCGCCCCCGGGGCTGCGCAGCTTCTCGGCGGCCGAGCTGGTGCGCGCCGCGCCGGCCCCGCTGCAGCCGTACCTGCGGCTCATGCGGCTGCACCAGCCCACCGGTGAGCGTGGCGGGGAGGCTCAGGGCCCCGTGCACCCCGTGGGCTCCCGTTCCCCGCTGAGCCCGCCCGCGGGTTTTGTCTCCCCGCAGGGACGTGGCTGCTGTACCTACCGTGTACTTGGAGCATCGGGCTGGCGGCCGCTCCCGGTTGCCTCCCGGACTGGCACATGCTGTCCCTGTTCGGCGCGGGAGCCGTGCTCATGCGAGGGGCCGGCTGCACCATCAATGACATGTGGGACCGCGACTATGACAGACAGGTAGAGAACGATGGAGCAAGGCTGCTGACACGAGCATGTCAGGACAAGGGGGAATGGCTTCAAACTGAAAGAGTAGGTTTAAATTAGATATTGGGAAGAAATTCTTCACTGTGAGGATGGTGAGGCATTGGAACAGGTTGCCCAGAGAAGTTTTAGATGTCCCATCCCTCGAAGTGTTCATGGCCAAGCTGGATGGGGCTCTGAGTAACTTGGTCTAGTGAAAAGTGTCCCTGCCCACTGCACGAGGGTTGGAACAAGCTGGTCTTACAGCCCTTCTGTGATTCAGTGAACCAAGCATGTGCCCACTCATCTGCATGATCACGGAATAAACAGAATTTTTAGGCTTGGGAGGGGCCTCGGGAGATGATCTAGTTCAACCCCCTTGCCAAGGCCAACTCACCCGGAGCAGGTTACACAGGAATGCATCCAACTGCGTTTGGAATGTCTCCAGGGAGGGTGACTCCACTTAACATGCTATTTTTTCTTAGCCAGGCACAAAGGATCTTGAAGGCACTGAAGTACACGAACATCATCAGTGATTCCTTCCTGAGTACAGGCCTCAGGTTCAGGAATTCCTCCATGTTTCTATCTGAGATACACACAATTAATCTAAGTTTCCTCCAAAAATAGTAGAAATTATTTTATTTTGTATAACATTTCTCTGTCCAGGACTGTAATAAATCTTCTGGAATACTCACCTCTGTGTCAGATAAAATACATGCTGTTGTCAGCTGTAGGTAGTACTTGAAAAAGTTTATTTCTCGACCTTGTTTTGCATGACAGAACAAAACAAGTAACGCTGTTTTGCTATACTTGCTAGTTACAACCTACCCAAGGACCACTTTTTTTTCCCCTTAATTTTAGGAGCAGTGTTTCCTTGTATTGTTGTATAATTAATTTTGGCTTTTCAGAGTATCATGCCCAACCCTGAGCTAATCTCCTTCTCTTATGTTGTATTTTTCAATTATCATCTCCCATTTGTTCAGAAGAGGGAAATAAGCAAAAAGGCAGTGCCCAGTGTCAGATTTTGAAATGTGCACAGGTGCAGGCTTGGAGGGGAATGTCCTGGTGATGCGTCACTGTTTGCTCATCCTGTTTTCTGTTCCTGTATTGTTCCCCTGGTTTTGGAGTTTGGGTTTTGGCCATGCAAGACACAGAATATCCAATCATATGAAGTTCTTACTACGGCATTTGTATTTGTGCTGTTGGGAAGGCAGGCAATCAGGATGGGATTTGTGGCAGCTTTGGATGGTTTAGCATTTGGAAGATGTTAACAACTACATATGCTAAACAGATTTGATGTGGGGGTGTGATAAGTAAGAGGGAATTTCAGTATAATGATTTAATTTATGCATTATGTGTGGTTAGATGGAAAGTTTTAAAAATTGCCTTCACAGCTTTTTCTGGAGTACCTTAAAGGGCTGCCTTCAACACAAGTGCCACAGAGGTGAGGCCAGGCCAAGAGCAGGATGTGGGCTGGTGTAGGTGATGGTGGTTTGTGATTTAGATTTCGTGTTACTGATTATTTGGGGGATGTTTTCTTTAAGTGAAACATCCCATGTTTGGTTGCACCGTGCAGTGGAATTGGTCACAGATATATTAAGTGTGTGTTTAAACTGCAAAAGCAGTATTTGGTGTTTAACATAACCGGATGGCAGGGGGGAGAGCAAGCTAAAAGAGTATATTTAAATTCACATTATTAAAGCATAGGCAAGGCACTTTATATGTACATAATATTTTGTAAAAAGTTGGCTTTTGAACCTGTTTGAATGGACTTGACACCATTTTCATTGACATGCACAATTTCACTGAATCATCAGGGTTGAAAGGCTCCTCTGGAGATCATCCAGTCCAACCCCCTGCCAAGGCAGGGTCACCTGGAGCAGGTCACACAGGAACACATCCAGGTGGGGTTGGAATGTCTCCAGAGAGGGAGACTCCACCACCTCCCCAGGCAGCCTGTTCCAGGGCTCTGCCACTCTCAGTGTGAAGAAGTTCTTCCTCATGTTGCGGTGAATTTCAGTCATTTGGGGTTTTTCAGCATTGGTCACCTTTGGCAAGTAACTCACCATTCATTTATTTTAACTTTTTTTCTGATATTTGTTTTTTTCTTACAGTTTACTTATATGATTTCTTGTTCCAGACAGAGTTTCTAAACTCCACTGTATCCCAGATAGGATTAAATTAATTGTCATTTCACAGCTATTAACTCCACATCAATAGGACTGGATTCTGAAAATGCCATTAGAGAGAAACAAAAGTCAGCAACAAAATTAGGGCCCTTTCATTTCTCCTCAGAAAATAGGAAACAAAACATTGTAAAAACAATGTAACAAACAAAAATTGCCCATCACTTGCAGATGTACCTGGTGGTAATACTATTTCCATTTTTTAGGTTGCAAGGACAGCAAGCAGACCCCTGGCAGCTGGAGATATCTCCACTTTTCAGTCCTTGGTTTTTCTCGGGGGACAGCTCAGCCTGGCACTCTGTGTACTTCTGTGTCTGAATTACTATAGGTGATGTATGAGTTATCTTTTTGGTTTTTAAAGGCTGGTTCTGGGTCCTGGGTTAAGCACAGAGATTTTGAGCAGAAAAGGTGTTGGGTCAGAGGGAGGAGGTTATTAGTCATGGAATTGTAGTTGAAAGGAAAAGAATTAGTTCAGTACCATGTACAGATCCTGTAATGCTGCACTACATCTATCGATCTTTAGCCTGGCAAACAATAATCCTTTTGGTACTTTCCACAGTATCATTCTGGGAGCAGCCTCTTTATCCCTTGTGGTCACCTACCCTCTGATGAAGAGAATAACATACTGGCCACAGCTAGTTTTGGGTGAGATGGAAATATTTTTACTGGTTTTTTTATTTCAGCTGTAGTTTTTGGAGTGTTTTACAAATTAATATTTGAGCTTTAGCAATCAGATTTTTTTAAACTTTATATCAAAATAGGAATAACTTGTACACAAAGCTCGGTGGGGAAAGCCTCGCTCCCTTTGTGCTGCTGGCTGTGTAGTGTCTTCTTCAGTTCAGCACGAAGTGTGCTGGCTGCAGACAGGAGGCTCTGCCGGCTCCCGCTGACTCCGCCGGCTCTGCATGGAGAGGAGAGGGACCCGCCGGTCCCCAGAAGCCGCGCTGGATGGGTTTAGCTGTGAGCAGTCCATGGCTGGTTTTAGCTGCCTGCGGCTCTGGGACAGTCCCCCCCAGCCACCCAGGGACCGTGCCGCAGCGTTGGGAAAGGGGGAAAGGGGCAGTGGCCCCGGCCCGGCCCGGCCCGGCGGGGCCGGGAGGCTCGGAGCCCCCCACACCTTCCAGCAGGCGAGCTCCGACAAAAAAGGGAAAGTCCTGCCTTTCTGTGCGGTTTAAATATGTAAATTGTGAGAAGCGTAATTGGTCTTAAAGACTGTCCATCAACTCAGGGTCAACCCAATACAACTTTATATCAAAATAGGAATAACTTGTACACAAAGCTCTGTTGTGCCACAAGCTTCTTCATTTATATCAGGCATCAGAGTTGATGTGTGGCTTTAGATGGTTTTTTTTTGTTAGAAATCAGTTCCTTGTTTTGATGGAGTGATAGGAGGAAGAAAAGTAGGGAGGAAATAAATATTAGTCATTTGAGAATGAGATATGGTTTTGGGGTTATTTCAAAACCCTTCTTAAATACAGATTTGTCTGTACAGCATTTCAGTCT
The DNA here is from genome assembly GCF_965178545.1 of Coloeus monedula. Classification (NCBI taxonomy): domain Eukaryota; kingdom Metazoa; phylum Chordata; class Aves; order Passeriformes; family Corvidae; genus Coloeus; species Coloeus monedula. The sequence goes on along the minus strand of NC_138785.1, from coordinate 14,140,768 downwards.
TCAGCTTCTAAAATAACTCCTGGACAGATACCGATGGTGCTTGTATTTTAGGCTGAGCTACTAAAACATACCTGTGTATATTGGCTTTCATATTCCAGCTGTCTTCAGGGTTTTTTTTTAATCAAAATTGTTATTTTCAGCCCAGAAGTACCATAGTTGGCTGCTGTGTACTGTTTTGCAGCCAGTTATGCTGACATCTTTTGTTACACTGACATCTGAGCATTTTACCTTCAGACCTGTCATTTGAATATTCTGGAATAGTTCTGTGCAAATGTTGTCCTACACTAATGAAGTCAAATTTAAATTAGGGAAAAATGTGTGGTATATGTATTTTTCCTTGTATCTCCAGAGTATTTAATGTCAAATAGCTTATATTTATTACCTGTCTGAAAATAAGCAGTAGAAAAATAGAGATGCCAGTATTATACAAAAAGCTGCTGATACAGTACACCCTCAAATAAATAATATTTAATTGCTGCTGGCATTCTTCTAACTTTTTTTTTTTTTTTTTAATTCTCCTGATGTTTTTAGGACTTACATTTAATTGGGGAGCCCTTCTTGGCTGGTCTGCCATCAGAGGGTCGTGTGAGTGGTCTGTGTGTTTGCCCTTGTACTTTGCTGGAGTCATGTGGACACTGGTGTACGACACCATTTATGCACATCAGGTAGGGTAACAGTGAGACATTCCAGATGCCTGTGTTTAAACACATAAGTTTGTGTGTGTCATTTACAAGTTCATTGTCAAATAGCAGAACTAACCTCTTGCAGTTCTTCCCCTTCAGCTGAGCTGAAGCAGCACCAAAGAAGTCTCAGCCCTTCAATATTTTATTGCTGTTTGCCAAGGTTTTACAAATCAGGTGGAAAGATGGAAGTAAAATGCCCTTTGTGCTCTCACACTTTCATATTGTGTAAATAACTTTGATGTTGGTATTAACTCTCGGCTGCTAAAGCAGCTCTAAGACCAACCTTCTAGTTTAAATTGTAATGTGGGGACCTACAACTGCTCTTAAATTGGGTTCCTAGTCAGAAGCATTGGAAATTTAAGCAAGTCCCCCATTTTTATTTTTCTTAGGAAGTGGCATTGGATTATGGATTTTCTGCTAATTCATCCTTTCATTTCAGGATAAGAGGGATGACATCATGATTGGTGTGAAGTCAACTGCATTGCAGTTCAAGGAGGACACGAAGCAGTGGCTCAGTGGCTTCAGCCTGGCTATGCTCCTGAGTTTGTGTGTGGCAGGGATGAATTGCAATCAAACCTTCCCGTATTACTCGGCTGTAGCTGCCGTAGGGGCTCATCTAGCACACCAGGTTTGATGGATTTATTTATACTTTTTCCATGTGGAAGTTCTTACTAAGAAGTCAGAGCGCTTTTCAACCCCCATCAATTCATGAGCTACCCATGCAAAACAGTTCCTGTAATGAGAACCGAAGTCTTCTGACAATAAGCTTGGTCCTTTTAAGTACCTTTTGCAGACCTTTTGGTTGAAGAGCTCTTTGGTCCTGACCACAAACAGCGGAGCACTGCTTTCAGTCTGTTATAACCAACAGAAGTGCACACATTAAGTTGTGACCTCAAGGAAATGCTTTTCTCCTCACTCCCAGCAGCAGCTGCTGCTAGATCCACCTCAGTAAGCTACAAAGTACTGTGGTGTTGACTGTTCTGATTCGGCTCTTGCAGTGTCTGGCACATATAATAGCAGATGTTAATATTATAATTTTGTGTTAATTGACAGTTCTAGCTCAGAGTTCTTTTTATAGCAGAGGACAATTAAGTTCAGTCTTGTAGTTGCATTAGTTTAGAAATTTTTATGCATAACAGAAAGAAAGAAATTAGCTTTTTCAGTAAAGGATGCAGATAGGATCTTGTTACCTTGTTCTTTCTGAATCCTAACAGCTGTGTTACACAGTCTTGTAGTAAGTGACAGGTCAGTTCTCTTCAAAAATTAATTGTTGGTCTTGATAGGTAAATGGTGGCAGAGGTTGTGTATTGCAAGTAGTAAAACCATTGCCAGTCTAAAGCAGTTCAATCTGTGGTAATGTGGGACTTTTTAAAACATGTTGGTCATATGTTGCATTTTAATGCTCATGCGTGGATATTAAACATATATCTGAGTAAGGGAATTCTTGTGGTGATGTCCTCTGGCACTCAGCTGCTGTTTTTCTAGTGACTGTGCTTGGAAATGTATGAGGGAAAGAATACTACATCCACTGCACGATCATTTACAGTTTGAATTGTTAGTGAGGCTTTATGCCGTGGTTTTGGCATGAGTGGAAACCATTTTTAAGAATCTTTATAAGTGAGGATGCAGACCTAATGAGTGTAATTGATGGAGAATTCACAATCGTGTGGACTGCCAAAGTCACAATAGAAGAACTGTTCTGTGTACCATAGAGTAGCTTCTTTTTGAGTGATTATTTTAATATTAGTCCTGCTTAAATGTTTTCATGCTTACCTTCTTGTTCAGGATTTTTGATCATGTGCTTAACTGAGTTTAGAAAGCTGAGTAAGATGCTTGAGGACCAGGATTCCTTAATTCACTGAATTTTTGCCTGAGGCAGAGGAATTTGGGTCATGATGATGTCAAATTATATCCCTCTCAAGAAGGGTGCCAACAGAAAAATAGTATCTTTTACTTTCCTTGTGTTTCTGAAAGTATAGCTTGGCTGCTGTTGAGTTCTATGTGTCAGTTCAGTGTTTCAAGTCCCCAGTGTCTGAGGGGCTGACAAGTTCTTAAGGGTGTGGATCACATCATACTTTAGAAGCTTGTGAAGTGTTTTTGATGATTTCGTCAGGACCCAACCCTGATTTCTTTGTACAACCACAAATAAAGCAGGTTTCCTGGGGTAGGTTTCACTTCTTTCAGCCAAATACTTTCTGGTTTAGCTTTTTCAAGGCTGAAGTGCAAGGTTTGAGGTTTTCGGGGCTCCTTCTCTATTAATCTTTTCACTCATTTTGCTCAACGTTCCCTCTTGTTATCCTTCTCAAGACTTTGGCACCAAAGTTTGGTTTTGGCAATATTTTTCAGTAACTTTGCTCTTGCTATATCTTGTGGGTTTGGTTTTTTTTTGTTTGTTTTACTTTTAGTTGTGACTCACAGCAGGGAGCTGTCATGCTCTCTGGCTGCTGTTGCAGGTGTCCTGGTTCTTGTTTGGAAGGGAATTGCATGAACTTGGCTAAGAGCAACTGGACTGAACCAGCCCTGTGTGGCAAGGCAGGGCCTGCCACTCCCCTGTGCTTTCCAGTTACCCTGGTTCACTGCTGGCTCTCCAGTCCCTTGTCTCTACTGGAACATGGAACACCACCTTGCAGCAGAGATGGAAAAGTGCATGTTCTGAGGGGCTTATTTTTATTTAAAGCTACATCGAAGAATTAGGTGGCAACCAACTGAGGAAAACCTCAAAGAGATTTATTGACATGCCCAGATATTTTTGCACTTTTAAATATCAAACCAGATACACCAGTAACCAGGCTGTTTATATAGTCTTCCATTGAAATGGCCTGGGAACCACGTTCATATGAGATCCTTGACTTCTCTGCTGTATGTTGAATAAATCTGTCAAACACAGATGCCAGTTAGGCAAAAAAAATTTTAAGCACAGAGTATTCCTGTTTCTTGTGGAGGTAAGGGTAGACTTAGGAATTTAAGAATAATTTTTTGAAGTTGCAGATCATTTTGTGATGTGTCAGATATTTATGAGTCTGTAGAATAATAGTCTTGTTATGTTGCACTGTGCTTTTGCAGATTTACACTTTGGCCATGGACAAGCCTGAAGACTGTTGGAAAAAATTTGCTTCAAATCGTACTGTAGGAATTCTGCTCTTCGTAGGGATTGTGCTTGGAAATCTGTGGAAGTGAAAAGACTTTTAAAATGTAGGGGAGCCTTCAGAAAACAGATAGTTGAAATCACTATACTTACACTTTAGTTAGACTAAAATATAAGTATTGTAAGAAGAAAAACACTTAATATAAGTATAGCTGCTTTATATTGTTTATTTATAAAAGCTGGTGGGAACATTCTTGTTTCTGGAATCATGCAATTGAGATAATTCTACAATTAAAGTTTTGGTTATATGTCAATAACTTCAATCTGCATAGAAGCTCCAATAAATGAAGCTCCTCTGCTGGTCCTGTGGTACCAGCAAACTTCAGATAAACCAAGCTCTAGTGTGCAGTGCATGCCACCTCTCCCAGGTGACAGGTGATAAACACTTGGTTGCTCAAAGCTCTGGAGACTGTGAACCCAAGATTTTATATGAAGCAGGTGTCTCTTAGTGACAGCAAGCGTAAAAATGCAAAATGATTTCTGGATGTAAATAAAATCTGGCTGTTCCTGTTTGATGGTCTGGTTTATTACAAAGGTAGTTCTCAGTTTGAGTTGGAGCTTGCTGCATGGAAGAACTGCAATAACTGTTTTTCTCCTGGGATGTCTAGGAGCAGTGAGGACTCTGAGTGTGTGAGGTCCACAATAAGGAGTCCATAGAGAAGTATTTAAGAAGATTTTCTGCTCTTGCTGTGATTGTTGCAGTGGGTGCTTTCCATGTGAAAAGAACAGGCTTCTGCAAAGTTGCCTGCACAGAGTGAGCTGAGCTTGTTTGTCAAGAGTGGCTGGAACACAGACTAAGGACTGAAAACAAAAACAGAGCAGCCCAGAGCTGTGTGTGACCAGTGGTTGACCTTGGGCTATAAATTTATCATGCAAACTGTTGACATTTTTTTATTTTTATTTTTAAATTCTGCTTGTTTTGACTTACAACTGCCAGTTTTATTTGTAGTCTTACAGGAAAAACTTGTTTTTAGGGGGATGCCTAGAAACAGTAAAAATAGCAAGTGCAGGCTTACTAAATGGCCCTTACACAGAAGTTGTTCTTAAATAGGGTTTATATTTTTTGGGGTGGAGAAAGTATTAAGCTGAAGAAAAGCCGTTTAAAAATGAAAAACAATAAGGTTCTGATGAGTTATGTAACATAGCTGCATTTTGTAGAGGGAGATTTTGATGCATCCAACCTAATGTTGAACTTTGTTTATGAGCCATTTACTAGTAATTAAAAAGTCTTGTAATTAGTATGGATCAGTTTCTCAGTACTAGTAGTATTAATTTAGAGAGGTGGTGGCAAAAGTTATTAATCTTTTTTTAACATATTGAAGTGTCTTTAAGTAGCTCAGATTTGGGAAAAGCTCACATTTTGTAGTGCCTTTGAACCTTCTGGTGTCCTTTGTCTGATGACTGCTTGTCACAAGTGTTTTTCTTAAAATGAGAGGAAGAAAAAGGTGTAGCTAAATAGAGTATAAATTAAAGTTTAAAAATAGTCCTCATGACCTGAACTCAAAAATAATTTCACATTTTCTGTGGGAGTTTTCCAAATTCATCTTAAAATGCATTTTACACAGATAAGACATAGCTGTATTTTAGGTTAATTGCCTGAAAACCAGAAAGATTTAGGTTCCAAGCTGTAATACTGAGGATATTAAATTTGTGACAATTTTATGATTAATACACAGAAATAAATAATTTTTAAAGTGCAAAAGAGGTAAAGGCTGAGCTGCTTCCTGGCAAAAACCTTCCTGTTTGGATCTGCTGGCAGATACATGTGCATCTCCTCCCTTCATTCCCAAGGTATTCTGTTCCAAATCTTCACAAAGATACTCTGCTGGAATTAGACACAGTTTCTTAAAAAGTACACCTGTCTCTAAGCATCAGTTTTTTATTAGTGTCCATTTTCACAAATAAACAATGTCCTCTGGAAGTTTCTTCTCCACTATCAAACTTTGCCATTCTCCCCCACCTCCTTTTCCAAGTATTCCTCCACAGGATGTTGAGATAACAAATGCGTCTTTCAGCCAGCAGGAAGGTCAAATGTGCCTGACAGTGGGAAACTGAAACATTGCCAGTTGCTGAGTGAAACAAAGCTCTGTTGCCAGCACCAACCCTTGCCTTGTGTTGTACTTTGTAGAAGGGTGTATCAAAGCAACACCAGCTCTTTGTCCAGGATTAGCCCTATAAAAGTAAGGGTGCTGCTCCTGCAGGGATGAAGGGACAGGTTGCCAAGGCACTGGAAGCCCTGCAGGGTGGGGCTGGATTTTTGCCTTAGAACCCTGCTTAGCACAGTGGCACACGGGAGGTCTCACATTCCCCTTTCCCAGGGAAAAGGCTTGCCAGAGGAGGATCAGCCAAGGCAAACTGTGCCTGGGTTCTGCCATTTGTATTTCTTGGTAAATATGATGCCGTTAACGTGAGGGAGTCAGGATTTTTCCTCCCTCTATTCCCAAGTATGTGCTGCAGAGCCTGTGCCAGCTGGCCTAGCTGCCAGGGAGGCTGGCAACACCAGGGCAATAGGTCGGGCATCTCACCAGCCACTGGTGACATGACCTGGGGAAAAAGGGCACTCCTTTTTTATTTCCATTTTGACAAAAGCTAGGAGAGGGCCATTAATTGATTTCTAAACACTTCACAGTGCAAATACCAGGAGAGAGGCTCTGAGACTCAAAAGAAAGCTGCCAAGAAAAAATGTACGCATCAGCCAGCCATGGATAATGCGAAGTTTAGGTACTAGCTGCGTATACTGAAGAGGTGATTTTGATTTTCCTGCAATGCCTCCCTGTATTTTGTGATGAAGGCAAAAGGCCAGAGCAAATTTTAACACAGTGTGCTAGATGCAGTACCAGAATTATGAAGAAAATAGAAAACAATTCCATTTGTTTTACAGCTTTTTTCTTTTCCTGGATGGTGGTGTTTAAAAAAACCGCCAAAACCCACCATTTCCAGGCAGCTGTACAAAAGTGATTTTGTCTAAACAAAGCAGAAAGAAGTCTAATAGACTTAAAAGAAACCAGAACAAAACCAACAACGAAAGAACAGTGTTCATACCAAGTTCAATGCTTCTAACAATACAGCTGTAATTTCTGGGGTGGAAATTCCCATCCTCATGCAAAAAAAAAAATCCAAAGCCAGCCCTGAATCCTTATGCCTGCAAAACACAGTTCCTCCAAATTGCAGAGCTTCTTGTCTGTGACAGGTACAGTAACAAGGAAATATACCTAATACAAAATAAAAAAAAAAAATATATACTTAATATAAATTGTATCAACAGCATAAAAAACAGAACAAAGCCTGTAACAGGTTGTGAGGGCAGTGGGGCATGCCCATTCCACAGGACCTTATCTTTTTCCTGCACTGACGTCAAAGCATTCAGAGAGTTCAGCTCTGAATGAAAAGTATCTCGCCTTCTACAACTCCCTGAAAGGAGCTTGCAATCAGGTGGGAGTTGGTCTCGTCTCCCAGCTAACAAGTGACAGGAGGAGAGGAAACGGCTTCAAGTTACACCAAGGGAGGTTTAGACTGGATATAAATTCCTTTGCTGAAAGGGTGGTCACACATTGGAACAGGCTGCCCAGGGAAGTGGTGGAATTGCCATTCCTGGAAGTGTTCAAAAGGTGTGAGGTTGTGGCACTTGGGGACATGGTTTAGTGGTGAACATGGAAGTGCCCAGTTAATGGTTGGACTCAATGATCTTAGAGGTCTTTTCCAACATAAATGTTTTTCTATGATTCGATGTTAAAGGAAAATAATTTTATCTCCAAGTTAACCTTGCAAGCAGCAGCACATACATAGCACCAGGGGACTGCTTTGGGGAGAAACTTCAACACTGTTAGGTGGAAAAATCTATGTGCATTTTGCTTAGTGAAAAAACCTGTGTTCATTTTGTGTTGCCACTCATGCTGCAGCACAGCCAAATATTTGTCAAACACATTTTCAGCTTCATTAGAGCTTATTTTCCCCCAAATGCTGTCATGCTGTTAACCACTTTTTCAGGGAATACATATAAATGGAAATAAAAGTACTTGAGAGGAAAATGGAGGAAAGCACAGACTTGCGTAACACTAAAACATGTATTACTGTTGTGCTTTACTTAAGCATTTATTGGAAGGCACTTTGAATTTATTTGCTAGAGTTGGCATGATCCCTTTTTTCCCACACTTCCTTGTGTGTGACACCACACAATGGGTGCAGCAAGGCAATAAAAGAAGGATTTGGCAGACCACAGTAAAGTGTCACTCTGACTGTATCTGTTAGATGAGGGGTGGGAGTGTCCTGCCTCCCTCCTCCTTGGGAGGAAAACCCAGGGCAGAAAGCCAAGGCTGTGTAAGCACAGGTTGTCCCTGGAGCTGGTGGGCTGAGGTTGCTCTTGGCTAGGTAAAGGGCAAGCTGAAGGTCTGGTGTGCAGTGCATGCCGCCTCTCCCAGATGACAGGTGATAAACACTTGGTTGCTCAAACCCAAGCAGGACTCTGGCACCTACAATTTCCTGTCTTGTTGTGTCTTTATCTGATGAATGTGCTCTCCACAGTGGGACTGCTGCCAGCACCACCTGGGGACAACTACTGGTGTTCCGTTTTTTCTCATATGTTGGGTAGGATGAGGGGAAGTGTCCTCTCACTCCTTCCCATGTCTCTCAGCCCAGCTGTGAGCTGCTGTGCTGCCAGGGGTCCTCTGACATCTTGGCACATGCAGACAGGGAAGCCTTCCACATGGAGTGGGTGCAACGGCAGTGAGTGTTGTACCTGCTGTCTTCAAGCTTTGCTTGAGAAATCAGTGGCAAAACGAGAAGCGGAAGGCAAAAAATTTCCTTCAAGAATTCGAGTTGCTCAGTGCTGATTTATTTATGCCACGTTAAGTCAGAAAAATGGAGGTTAAGCAGATGGGGAGCCTCCATCAGAGGTTATAACCTACCCTTCCATCAGGATGAGCATGTTGGGTCATGAGACTGCCATGGAACAGCAAATCTCTCCTCTGAAGGGGACCTGTGGTCATGTGCGTGCAGCCTGTGTAGAGCCATACAACTTCCCCGTCTTGCACATCATCTCTCCTGGTTCAACTCTCTCAATACCTGCTCCCATCTGTCTTAAAAAGCATCATTATTATTAAGTAGTAAAGGCCCTTTTTAATCTGCAGTACAACTTATTCGGCTAAATAACATCAATACATTGAAAAAATACTTTTCACCTGTCAAATACTGCTGCAAAGTGTGTTGGATGTCCTTCTGCCAATACCTTGGTTAATGCTGGATTAACTTTATGATGCGTCATGTGTGGCTGTTCACTCAGCTCCTGCTCAGGTGCTCCTCGTGAATACTGGGAGCAGCACCATGGGGTTTAAGCAAGGACACCATGTGTGCCAGACACAAGGGATGGGAGAAGGGAAGGTCCATCATCCCCTGCATTGTTCTGGCAGAGGCTGTCAGCTTGGGATAAAACTGCCATAGAGATGGCACAGAGCACATGTCCCAGCTGCAAATTAGCCATGGGTCAACTTACTCCAGAAAGCCTCTGGAGCTGACCTGAGAGCAGCTGACTGCTGAGGCTCTCCTGCTTCCCACCACTCTCTGGGGATGGGGATGGGGACGGGGACAGGAGGATCCGCACTTGCATCTTCTGGTGGTTCTGCTTGTGTGCAGGTGCAAGTCAGTGAATTTTTGAGTTAGGCAGTTAATGAAGCAGCAGACTACAAAAATTTATGAGTTGGACTGGTCTGTTTGTTACAAGAGGGTTGATTTGTTGATTTTTAATTTAGTTGGTTTTTACCTTGTGAGCTCCTGAAATAAAGCTTGATTCCTGGAGGGCATTATCCGGTAAGTCTGAGTAATCTGGACAAAGAGTGGCACCACGGAAGCGTAAAAAGGCGGTGAGCCACAGGAAGCAAAAGCTCAGCCAGAAGGAGTGTGACGTCTTTCTCACACAAGATGTGTGAAACATCTTGTGACAAACCATTGCCTGAGCTAGCATGCGATTGTAGAGGGATTTGAAACCACTTCTGCTACTTCTGTTCAGGTCTGACCTGCTGTGGCTAAGAGCTGCTTTGAAGCTGGTGACACCCTTTGTCTGTCTGTGAGCTCTACACTGTGTGCTGTACCTTATGTTCAGGTGCCTGTGGCACAGGGGGTTCAGGCATCTTGCTCAGATGGCACTGCACGCTCCCAGCCACAGCATCATTTTCTGATCAGCCACCCAAGCAGACCCTCTTCATTGTGTGCAGTGTCCCTGGCGTGGGAAGGATGAGGGATGTGCAGACATGGGAGCATGTCTGTCTCTCCTTGTACCAACTGCAATGGCTTCAGTTTTGACGAGATGTGCACCTGACCCTCAGTTGTATTTCCAAGGGCTGTGAAAATTTCCCCTTGCACTTGCTCAGCTCCATTCTCCTATGGCTTTTACAGCTGCAGGAAGTTCCCTTTTGCCTGAGCCATTTCAAGCTGTGGGACGGAAACAAGGTTTGTGGGTAACATGTTCTTCCATTGAAGCTGCTGAGATACCTGAAAAAAAAGGTGAAGTTTCTGATTCAGAAGCCCTTCTCCATGTCTGAAATGAAACCCTGAGGCTGTTACTCTGCCTCTGGAAAGGGCTGGTGGGACCAGAGCTTTGGAGACAGGTCCCCAGGCACCCTTCTGTGCCAGGCAGCCCCCCTGACCTGCACACCAATGGGATTCACAGACCCTCTTGAATGAACACACCTCTCACCACTCGAAACACCAGCGTTTGTGTAAATAGCACGAGGCAGCGTGCTGGGGAAGGTGGCTTTGCTTATTTGTGGTAGTGTTTGAAGTTGCAGGTTGGTCTTCATTGGTACAGAGAACAGGCATGAACATTTATGTGTGAGCGGCCCAAATTGGAATAAACGAGTTTCTGGCAGTAACTGCTTCATAAAATACAATGGTAGACTGCGTAATTCATACTTTTTGCAGAGAAATTCATACATTTTTGCAGAGAAAGCAAAAATATGTTAGGGGAGATCTTTTTAATCTGTGCTCCTGAATCTTCATCAGTATTGCATTTACTGCAGTACATGTTAAATTGGTGAATATTTATTCCAGCTGAATTTTTCCATTGTCTTCTTGGAAATAATCATGGAAGGGTTTGGAAGGGACTTTAAAGATCATCTGGTTTCAAATCCCATACTGTGGGCAGGGATGCTTTCCACTAGACCAGGTTGCTCTAAGCCCCATCCAACCTGGCCTTGAACACTTCCAGGGGTGGGACATCCACAGCTTCTCTGGGCAACCTGCCAGTGCCTCATGACCCTAACAATGAAGAATTTCATTGTAATATCTAATCTAAATCTATCCTCCTTCAGTTTAATTAACTCCTTCTTGCCCTGTCACTAAATACCCTTGTGAAAATTCCCTCTCCAGCTCTCTTGTAGCTCCCTTTAGGTACTGGGAGATACTCCAGGGTCTCTCTGGAGCCTTTTCCTCTTACCACCTAAAAACTCTGACTACATTTCAGCTTCCCATTTCCCTCCTTCCCAGCAGATTCCTAGGCCATGAGCATCATTCAGCCAGCCGGTAGGATGTCAGGCGTCTTCTCTTCTAGGGAGAATCTTCTGATTTACAACTTTTTGCAAACCTTAATTTCCACAGCCTATTGCAATGTTCTTAGACGAAACACCAGCTGTGTATGATCCAGCCAGGGAGTGGCCAGGCAGCCCCATTGTAAAAGCAGGGACAGCCAGAGTTAAACTTTGGAGCTGCTGGAAGCCAGGGGAAGCATTTCAGGGCACAGCTCCCTGTTTTCTCAGCAGCGCTACTAGTAAAAGGCTTCATTTAAAGCACCATGAATTCCAGCCTGTTGACAAAGCTGCTATATTGAAGTTTAGCCCCAACTTTCCCCATTCTTGATGAGGGTGAGAGAGCAGGGAACCTCACCATCAGCACTTCCCATGGGACACACTGAACTTGACTTGCTCCTGAGAAAGCAGTCACCCAGACCCTCTCTGGGATCTCTACACACTCTATGCATCCTGCTGGGAAACAAGAAGTGCTGTCCTGGGGCCACAGGTTCTCTACAAAACGTGGAAGTACATTCAAAACTGTCCTGACTTGCACAGAGCATGAGTGGTTACATATTTGGGGCATGTTAGTGCAGAAACTGTAAATATTAGTATCTCATAAAGGGACATTTATGTGTGTATAGTAAATGCTCGGTTAATTTTATGGTAGCTGGGCTACATGGCTTGTGACAAGCACTTAGGGAATCAGCTAATTTTTACAGAAAGCCTCCATGGGGTGTATTTTGTAAGAAATGAAAACCTAAATGTCTGTCCCAATGAAAGCACATCATTCAGAGCTGCTGTCCCCCAAACGGCTGAGTCAAGATTATGAAGAGTTAAACTTTACCTAGGAGTTAGAAGCAATTTGTACTGATTGAACCAAAGGATAAGTTAATGAAGAGTTAGAAATTTAGCCAAGGAGTATAGTGCTATTCACTACTATGTACCTGTCTGAAACTTTGCTTATAGTAAATGAACTGTCATAAGGACAAAAGAAGCTGATAGAATTATAGCTAGCACCTAGATTGCATGATCAAATACAGGCAGGAGGTATGGACCATCTCCAGAAGGCTTGCCAAGGCTTGCCACAATAGAAGGTAGGAAGTTCATGGTGATGAAGAGATCCCTGACTTCATCTTTCAAGACCACCAACCCAAATCAAGAAAAGAATTGTGCATGTGCAAAGGACTAGTAACCTCATTTTAACAGGAAGCGGCAATGGGAAGTGCTGGAGATACGTATATGATTAATATGTAGCACTTTTATATAAATAAATATTTATATTTATTTATATAAATAAATAAACAGTGGGCAAATAACCATGTAAGGGGCTGGCACATCTCTAGGAGGCGACTCCCAAGCTGCCCACCTGCATAATAAACATACCACTTTCTGACTTCAATTAGTTAGAGTTTTTGTCCGTGAATACCCCGTTTTTTAACGACTCACAGCAACAACATGTGGACAAAGTTAAGGGAATAAGACAATAAACATGCAACCTTTTTTTTTCAAAGAAGAATCCTGGGAAAAGGAAAAATAAATGATTGTGTTCTGCATGTGTTAAGTCTGTGGTTGTAAGGACAGGGCACAGCTCCTGACTTCCGCCTTCAAGTTACCTCCCACCTGTTATACTTTTTTTACTGCTGGCTGCCAGTAAGAACATCTGAGGGAGCACGTTTAGTTTCATCTTCGCCAGAGTCTCTTTGTGCAGGATCCCAGCTGGAGAGGAAGCCTGCACTGACCAAGGCTGCTCACCAGGTTAGTTCTCTAAAAGCATGGAAATACTAGTAACTTGTTAGCCTGTGAAGAGTGGGATAATAGTGTCAAAGTAGGGATTTTTTTCTTTTTTCCTGCTTAACACATAATATGAAGGAAACTATCTGGCAAATCTTACTTGGGGAAGTTGGGGGGGAGCTTGTGGAAGCTTTTTTAAAAAGCTGTGCACAAAAGCTGGATTATGGGTTCACCTTTGCTTGCTGCTTTCTGCTGCTAACACAATTGTATAAATGTGTTGAAGGAATCTGACTGGTACTTCACTCTCTGTTTAAACTGGGCCATCCTGCCAGAAGCTCGGATATTGATGGCTTTTGATGGCTGGTCTCCCTGTGTGCTTGCTGGTTCTTCAGTGGGGTGCGCTGTTGGTGGCAAGAGCAGCTGTGCTTCAGTCTCCTCATTATTGTTTGCAGCGAGGAGAGGAGAAAATAGGTGAATAATACTCGTGTACAGACCACTGTGCATTTGTAAAAGCGTAGAGGGATTCACCACATATTGGTGGCACTGCTGTGGGTAGGCAGAGACGTTGCACTTCCCTCTGGACACGCACCTGGTACCACCACCTCCAGCTGCATTCCCGCCGGGCTTGCAGGTTGGCATGTGATGCCAGCTGAAGCCAGGAGTAGGACTTCTGGAGAAGCACGTGTTACTCCAATGGATGGAGAAGGAAGGTGCTCCCCCTCCCCCAGCACCACTCCTTCACCTCAGTTTCTATTCTGGCTTCTGAACTCAGAAGCAACAGGAGGAGGAGGAGGAGGAAGAGGAGCCTGACCACCCAGCAGGGTGGGTCCGTTTTTGTCAAAGTGCAGTTTCTAAGAAATAAACCAACCCAATGTACAGAAAAAAAGTCTGAGCAAATGTGAGCAGGCAGTTAATCTTATCTCAGAGAACCTCACCCAAGCCCAAAATTTCTTTGAAAAGTTACCTAAGAATAGTCTGTGCTTTTTTCTTGGCTAGGGAAATAGAAGCAGAGAGGAATTGTTCTTGTTGCTATTCTTATTATAATTATCATCATTATTATTATTTCACACCTGAAAAACCTTACTGGTTTTCAAGATATACTTGCTTGCTTAACCACAGGAAGGCAAGGAGAGGGTGTCAGACTTCGGACATTGATTTTCTGCCTTTCTGGCTCCCTATGTCAAGAAACCAGAGATAGGAGTTTCCGGTAGTATCTCTCTTGTGTGGGGGCTGGCTTTGCTATGAGGAAATGAGTTCGCAGGTGCTTCCCTGTGGACGCGAACATTGTCGCGTTCCACTGTGGGGAACTGTGAGAGTTTTAAAAATGGATGGTCGGGAAGGACTGAGGCCAAACGAGGCAAACATTGTATCCGAGAACCATTTATTGACAACAAAAGAAGGGAAAGGAGTTGCCCGAGCGAAAGACAGCTAGAAGAGACAAAAAAGAAGAGAGGAAAATGGAAAAGACCGGGGAAGAGCAAATGGACGAGACAGAGAAGAAAAGAAGGCCGTATCCTCAGGCAGGCAGGGCAGCGCTGTCGGTGCCCAGGCGGGAGGTGGGGCGTGTGCGCGCTGCCCGCCCGGGGCCGGGCCGGGTGTGACCGAGCCTGCGCGGCTCCCGGAGGGGCGCGGCTTCACGGGCGCGGCTCCTGCGGCGACGGTAGCGGACACGCGGTGAGTGGGCGCCTCGGACGGGAGGACCAGGACCGTGGGCACGGTCGCGGCGACCGGCTGGATCAGCGCGGCAGGGTGGGCAGTGACGGCTGGATCGGGGCGGCAGGGTTGGAAGCAGGCAGCCCAGGCAGGAACGTAGGGCGAAGCAGCGAGGCGGCGGTCAGGGGCACAGGGAGGCAGGACAGGTGCGAGGGCGAGCCCGCGAGGGCAGGAAAGCTAGAAGGCAGGCTGGGGCCAGGGCAAAGGAGGGAGCGAGCAGAAGCAAACCCCCGGCCCGAGCGAGCCGCAGCGAGCCCTGATGCAGTTGGGTTTTATTCCCCCGGCCCCTCCCGAAGTCTGCCCAAGGACCGGGAACCATTGGCCCTGTCCAGCCTTCCAGTGCCGTCCATTGGTGGAGGCCTCCTTGCGGCCTGATCGGAGCAGCCCCCCGCAGTGTCTCCCGCTGCCTGCCTCCTGGCGGGTGTTGCCAGGCCGGGGCTCCGCAGAGACGAGGCTTCCCCACTCCTGGCTGCCTCCTGTGAGCGGCGGGCGTACGCTCCCTCCCCCCACATGCCTCTGACTACCGGAGTTGAGGCAAACTAAAATGGCTGAATTTAGACTGAATTCAGACTGAATTGGCTCCTCACACACATGCTCTGTGCCCATGCCAAAGGCATCTTATGTAAAGTATGCCAAGTCCAGCAACCGGGATGCCTGAGTTCACTGCCCAGCCCAGTTCAGCACAAGGGAAATGAGCTGCATCTAAGCACTAGCAGAGCCTTTATGGGGAGGAGTGGGGAACACCAGTGGCTTGATGCTATTTTGAAGGCTGGATAAAATGGTAGAAAATGTGAAAATGCAGGCAAAATATGGTGATGCTTTATCACCTCCAGTAGCTGCAAGGGAGCTAGGCAAAAGGCAGCCTGCTAAGGGTGATAGCCACCAGTTTGGTTGGAGGTTCAGACCAAGCACAGGTTTTTCACCGATTATCCTGTTTCCTGTCTCTTTCAGAAGAGGACCTGGGAATGGCTGCCCCAACCGTTGTGACGATCCAGCCGCAGTTTGGTGGGGCCATGTCCTCTGTCTCGAGATGCATGTGGCAGACAGGCCTGATGGACTGCTGCACCGACTGTGGTGTCTGTAAGTGCCTGGGACACACTTTCCTCGCCCCCTCTGCTAGGCTCGGTGGTGCCACTGTGCAGCCATGCTGCCTGGCTCTCCCAGCTGCTCCCCTGATGCCGGTGGTTCTGGGTGGGCGGGCAGAGCCTCAGCCAGTACTGTGTTTCTCCCCCTGCCAGGCTGCTGTGGGATGTTCTGCTTCCCCTGCCTGGCCTGTCAAGTGGCTGGGGACATGAACGAGTGCTGCCTGTGCGGGACCAGCGTGGCCATGAGGACCATGTACCGCACCAGATACAACATCCCGGTTAGTGCTGAGCCTGCCCGCTCACCTGCTGCGAGTCCGAAAGACAAGGTGCCCCCGAGGCCCCTCTCTCCACACTTAAGGGATGGGCTCAGGGCAGCAGTGATTCCACTCACCCTTTTTCCCCCATTTATATCCACCTCAGCTACTGCTTTCCCCTTTGAGCTTTGAAATGATGCCTGAAAAATAGGCTGGAAATAAATCCCCATAGACCAATGTCTACAGAGCAGGTATTTGTTTATTGCAGTGCTGGTGGTGAGGGGGATTTTTCCTCCTAACTCACTCCCCCTTGTCAAGTGCTGTGGTATATTTATACAGTCAATTTTGCTTAATGTTGCTATGTCATTACAGCATCATCACATACGTGCTGGAACTAATTTACATAGCATTATCTCATGGTTATTAGATAATTCTTTGTGCTGCATGTGCACTTCCCCAGTTCGGGGGTCTTGGGAGTCTTTGATGAAGGCTTCTAAAGTCTTCTTTGCACTTGAGCTTTTCAACTTCGTTTTCGGGGTATGTGCAGTTACGATGCTCTTCGGTCCGTCCGGTCTTAACCGGCCTAAATTCTTTGTTTTGGCTTTGGCTTGCCAATTTCTCATTAGTACTACACTTACCTATCTCTAAAACTGTACACATGGTAAGTTTTGGGTTTTTTTCTCCTCCATTCTGCATATAAGCAACTAGTTAACTATATACTAGCCATTGCATTGTATAAAAAGTTATTCATACTAGATTATATGGGCATCAAAAGCTATGATTCAGGCTATATAAGTATAGAAGGCTATGCTTCAGGTTATATTGATATTCTTCAGGTTATATTGATAAAAAGTCATGATTTAGGTTATGTTGATATTAAGGTTTCATAGATACCTTATAACCCAAGCTATATAAGCACTTTGTTACTTTGACCTAAGTTACATAGACATCAGAAAGATGGGAAAGACTTGAGATAACTGTGTGCCAACTAAAGAATGGGTGAAGTTGGTTACACACATAAAAATCCATAATCAGGTTTGGGAGAAAGGTGGATAGTACATATGTGGGTGTGCTTCTTCCTGCAGGGGAGGCCAGTTGGTGCTGTCCCACGAGCAAACCATGGGGGCCCAAGTTCACTTTGCCCAAATTGTCTGTTCCTCTATTAATTTTTCTTCCCAGTCTGAACCTCAGAAGTCAAATGATAAGTAGCTGTCTGCAGCCTGCATAAAGGCTCCCTCCTTCCTTTCCTTGGTGCTTGGTGTTTGCCAGCCCAGGGCTTCAGTGTTTGCTACTCAGGATGCTGCAACCAGCCAAGAAAAAAAAGAGTACTTGACCTGGAATGTGATTATCATCTTCTTGGCCAGAACATGGCTTCTGGGAAGCCTCTGTCCCTAACCAGTGTCTCCCTAACAGGGGTCCATTTGCTCTGACTTCTGTGTCACCCTCTGTTGCCCTGTGTGTTCCATTTGCCAAATCAAGAGAGACATCAACCGCAGGAGGGAGCTTGGCATATTCTGGTAAGCTGGGGGTGCTGGTGCTGGTCCATAAAGCTGCTGTCACAGTAGCTTCCCAGAGCCTCTCCTGCCAACATCTTGACACAGGACAAAGTTTGCTGCAGTGGGTAAATGGCAGTGGACAGGTGATGAGTAACTCATCCTGAAATAAAATGTTCCTGGGAACATTGTGCAGGGTGGAGGGGGAAGGACTGGGGGGATACCGAGTGTGGCAAGGCACAGCCCTGCTCTCTGATGCTCCTCTCCCATTCTGTTGCAGATGCTGCCATCCTCGCTGCATCCTTGGAGCTGCTGCAGGCATGAGTCACTGCTGCCCTGACTGTTGGGAAATGTACCGTGTGAGGCTTGGCGGCATTTTATTTCCCCTAACTAACTGCAGCAATAAAGTTTTGAGTTTGTCTTCCTACCTCTGTGTACGTGACTCTTGCACCGCCTGAGAGCACCCATCCTTCTCCTGCTCTATCCATCTCAGCAGCCCCTGGTGCAGGTGAGGTTTCCCTGTGCCTGCTGCAGAGAGAGATTTTCACTACTATTTTGGTTTTGGATCAGCTTTTAGAAAGCTGATATTTAATACATTGAAGGATATTTAATACATTGAAGGAGTCGGTGTTGCTCTTCCAAGTTGCAAAATTTGAGAAAATGAGTACTGCTCCAGGGCAGAGCTGGGTCTTCCTGCAGGCAAGTGACTTCTGCAGGCCACCCAGCATTGCCCCTGCTGTGGTGGCCCAGGTGACTGTCCAGGGCTGTTGGTCAGTGCCACCTTTCTGAGTATAAAGGCATGGGGATTTGGGTCTGCCTGGCACCAGCTCACCTCGATGTTGCAGAGACATGGACCCTGAGCATGAATTCCTACCCACCTGCAATAAAAAAGCCTGTTGAGTTGTGGGTTATGTGTGTCCTCTCCGTGGACAAACAGTGCCATCTTTCTCCATGGCCTTACAGATCCCATCTGTCGGCACTGCGCTGTGAGCCCTGCATTCCCATCCAGAAGATGGTGGTTGCACCCACCCTCTCTCCATCACTCTCAAGAGAAATGCTAAAGAATTTTTGATCCCTACAAATATCTCCCAGCTTCGTTCTTTAAGGAGAGTATGATTATATTTTTGTCCCCACTCTGCCTTCACCTTCACTACAAAACTTCTGAAGGGCAGGTGGTGGCTGCTCTGCCCATGCTGTGGGGTGGGTGGGTGTGATGGCACTCCCAACTGCTTAAACCCCAGGTGGCCCAGACTGTCCTGTGGATGATGCCTGGCAATACAGAAAAATGCATTTTATCCTAAGAGAGGCCGCCCCTGTGTCACCCAGTGCAGCTACAGGCAGTTCTTGCGGATGCTCAGGTTTGATGAAGGAAAGGTGCTGCACCTCCAGCAGCACATGGCTTAGGGCAGTGCAGGAGCCTGGAAACAAACTGCCCTTCTCTGGAAACCTCTCCCGCTGGGGCTCTGGGCCTGGAGGATGCCAGGGTGGGGAAAGGTGAGGGCGGGCAGCAGGAAAGCAGCAGGGGAGCTGTCATTGTGCAAAGCTGCACCTAAGCTGGAGTTTGCTCTGTTAGTCAGAGGGAGCAGAGGTCATTTACCAGAGCACATATAAGGCATAAGGACCAGGAAAAGAACACGTATCTGCTGGGGCAAGGACAGCTTGGAAAGGAGGTATGGCACGGCTTTGCTTTGGTTGTGGTATGGAAACTGCTCGTGGCTGAAGCAGTGAGGCTGGGGAGGGGAAGGGCTGGAAACAAAGGTGAGGTTTTCTACCTGGAAAACTGCTTCAGGGTTAACTCTGTATAGTGGGTGCTGCTGATGGCATCTTGACAGATGTGGGGAACAGAGGTAGAGGACAGCAGCTTTTGCTCTGTATTGCTCATTTGTGCACAAATACATGTGCCTATAGATGCGGCTTTGTGAGCTGGGCTGTCGGTGAAATGTGGCTGCACGTACCTTGGGATCCTTTTGTCCCCATCAGTCATTCCAGCATGGCTGGTGGTGCCATGGGGCTGCGAACTGTAGAATTGTGATGCATTTGGTGTGCTGGGCCTGGGCCTCTGTCGGGAGGTGAGTGTGTGGCAGAGGCTCTCCAGGCTGCTGCCGGTTCCGCACTGCAGCCTCCACCCATGCAGGGATGTGGTGTGCTCGTACCTGGGGAGAAGGGGAAGTCTGACTGGAAGGATCCTGCCCCTAAAACTTCTCTTGCTGCTGTTGCTCCTGTGCACACTTCTCACTGTGGTCCCTGTGGTTCTGCCTGCTGCTGGACATCCCTGTCCGTGCATGGGAGTCCCATGCTGGGCTTACCACTGCACAGCCTGTCCATGGTCTGTCTCCTCCCCTGCCTCTCCAGGCTCTTGCTTCTTAAATCATCGTGTGCCAAGGCTTCCTGAAGAGGCTGCTGTTTTGGCATGCTAGGAGGTGCTACACTGGCTGCAGAGGTGCTGGGAATTACCTGGCGTCTTGTGGATGAACAAACAGGGCCAGCTGGCCAGGGCAGGGCCAGGAGGCATTTGGAGAGGGACAGTGGGTGCAGTGTCCCCTGCTGCACTCACAGGTGTCTCAGACAGGGACAGCCCAGCCATGCTTCCACTGCCTGCAGAAAGCTCCAAAGTCAGGAGCGAACCATGTGGAGATTTTTACCAGCTTTCTTCCCTCTTACACCATAATTCAACCATCTTTTTCCTCTTCCTGGGACCACCAGGAACCAGGGTTGGCCCTACAGCAACAGGCTGTGCCTGGGACAGTCTGTAAATACTGGGGAGCCACAGGAGCTGCTGGTGGAGCCACCCCTTTGCCACCTGTTGGCATTAGTCAGTACACAGTGCCACAGCTGGTGCCTCTCCGATGTGGGTAATGAGCTCAATGGCATCGTCTGAGTGCTGGGCACAGTAATTGTTCCACCACATTTCTTGTGTTGTTTAATACTTAACTTTGTGTAAATGTGCAATTCTGGTGTGAAAACAATCCTCTTCAAGCGCCTAACAAAGTGGTGCAGAGCTGGGGCACAGGGCAGGGAGTGTGTCTGCATGGGACTTCTGTGGGAGCAGCCTCCTTTTTTTTATTATTTTTGTTTTGTTTTGTTCTGTTTTGTTTTGTTTTGTTTTAATTAAAGCTCCAAAACGAAACTGAGAGTGGCAGAGGTTAGTGCTGTGCCTTGCAAGGGTGGCAGGAAGGGAAGGGGCCCCTGATGGAGGTGCAGGTGGAGTTGTTAGATTGGTCAGGTGATTTTGGGGATGGTGCTGTGGAGCAGGAGCTTTCCTGCCCTCAGAGGATGCTGCCCCTCACTGAGGAAGGATGGGATGGAGAGGAACCCCACAGGCCATGGTGACCCCAGGAGACTGAGGAAGAGGGGCATGAGGTGTTGGCACAGACAGTCAAGTGGAGGAGGGATAGGAACTGGTGACAGGGCTTAGGGTGATGGAAAGAGACAAAGAAAACCCACTGCCTTGAAGCACACTAAAAAGGCAAGGGAAGAAGGAAGGGAGAGGAGGAAGAATATAGGCTGAGATCCTCACAGAACAAAGCAAAGATTAAGGTGACTCCTGAGAGCTTGGGGAAGCTGGAACCAAGCAGCTTTGGGAGATTGTGATCATAAACAAAAAATAAAACCAAAAAATCAGCCCAAAACACAGACAATTTTATGCAGACAATGATGAAAGCTGACCTGGAGATGAGAAGACAGGTTTGAAGTGTTGAAGCACTGCAGCTCTGAAGCAGAAGGACCTCTGTTTTCACAGAGGCATTTTACTTGCATAGGTAAGGGATGATGTGCTGCTGCCTTTGGTGGGAGACTGGTTTTGGGGAGGGCTTTGCTTCAGGGGGTAGTGGCAGCTTCTGGCAGAGCTGTGCACCCCCTCTGTGGTGAGGGTGGCAGTACCCTGGCAGTGGGGACTCCCCAGGGAGCTCTCTCTTTGAATGCAGCAGCCTGAGCAAGACACCCACTTCAGAGAGACCTGCAGCATCTTACCTCTGATGGCTTTTCCTTCAGACCACAAGCTGCCTGGAGTGACCTGACCCTGTGCTGGCAATGGCTTCTCAAACCGTGATCACGGTCCAACCCCAGTTTTCAGCTGTCCAACAGCCAGGGGAGTGGCAGACAGGGCTGCTGGACTGCTGCTCCGACTGCGGCGTGTGTGAGTACAGACATACCCCTCATTCCTGCTGTTGCTCATGATGTGTTCCTGGTGTTTTACCCTGCTCCTTCTGCAGCATTACCCCTGCTGCAAACCCCACTCCCGTGGGTACTGGAGGCAGAGCAGCTCTTGCCTGATGTCAAGAGCCACAGCTCCTGGCTGGCTTTCCCCCCTTTCCTCCATCTTTGCACCCCTCAGCCAAACCCACGTCTCACTGTCCTACAGGTCTTTGTGGGATGTTCTGCTTCCCCTGCCTGGACTGCCAAGTGGCTGGGGACATGGACGAGTGCTGCCTGTGTGGCTCCAGCGTGGCCATGAGGACCCTGTACCGCACCAAATACAACATCCCGGTCAGTGACTCAGCTCAGGGAAGGAGAAAGGGGTGCCCAAGGGGAAGGACAGAGGCAGGGAGTTGCATGGGCATCCCGGCAGACTGGAAGTCAGGGACACATCTGCCTCACCACTGTGAGCTGAAGATAATCGCACCACACACCACTTCACCCCAGCCCTTGCTTGAATATGAGCAACAGTGTGCTGCAGGGCCCGGGTGAGCTGCCCAGGGGTGCAAATAGAAAGGCTGAAAGGCTTAAAGGTTGGTGTGGGAAGGGGTTACTCATGCAATGTCCCTTGCTCCATAGGGCTCCATCCTGGGAGACTTTTGCACTATCCTCTGGTGCACCTCATGTTCACTCTGCCAGCTGAAGAGAGACATCAACCGGAGGAAGGCGCAGGGCATATTCTGGTAAGCTGGGGCTGCTGGTGCTGCCTTACCTCACTGCTGCACAGCACCCAGTGCCTTCCCGTGGTCTCCCTTTCCACTGACACCTGACTCCAGACACAGGGTTGCTGCAGTGACGGAGCAGAAATGGCTGAGGAAAGGCAGAAATGGCTGACCCTCCTCTCCTGTCCTGTTGCAGATACTGCCATCTTCAGTGCACCCTGTGGAGCCACTGCAGGCAGGAGATGCTGCTGCCCTGGATGTTGGGAAACGCACCGTGAGGAGTTTGCCTTCACTGTGCCTGATCCCCTCTTCCCTGGGTAACGCCAGCAATAAAAGCACTGCCTGTCTTCCTGCCCATGTGTTGTTATTTATGTCTCTGTGTCCTTCTGCAGCACCAGAATCAGTGCTGTACTTTTCTAGGCTGTGTGGTCAGAGCCATGATGAGGTTGTCAGGTAAAGGTTTTCTCTTGCACACCCACGCTGGAATGAGTCCAGACCACAAAATTCAGTGAGGAGAAAATAAAATAAAAGTCAAATCTGTTATGGGAACAACTTCTCTGTGGACACTGCTAATGGGCAGAGCTGGTGACAGCATTGCCTGCTGCTCAGAGAGGCCCAAGAGAAGTGATCCCATCCCTACTGCTACCTGGACTGTCCCCAGCACCAAGACACAAGTGGGGAGTGATGGTGATGCTGTGGGATTCCCAGTCTCATTCTTCTTTCCCCACACAAACATTGTCAAGAGACCATCACAGGGGAGCTGCTTCTCTGTGGGTCAGACCCCTGCAGCTGTGGGTGTTAGGTGTAATATGCTGTGGTGGAAGAGCTGGGACTTAGGGGTGCAAGGGTTTATCCATTGCCTGCCATGGTGACAAACAGGGACGAGGTAAGTCTGGGACTAGGGTTGCTCTGGCTCAGATCGGCTTAAGGTTTATTGCTTTGAAGAGAAAAAGGTGGGTTTTGCCCAGAGTGGGCTGCAGGGGGCCCGGAGGCTCTGTCATGTCTGTGCTTCTGTGCTGGCACCTTCAGGGCAGGAGCGGGATTTATTAAAAAATACTTCTTCCACTCCCCTGCTTGCACCATCACAACTCCCGTTGCAGTTTCCCCCGGTGTGCAGGGGTGAGGCTGTGCCGCTGCTGACTGCGCGTATGGGTGTGTTCATACACATAAACCTGTGCGCAAAGAAGCAGGAGAAAGCGGCTGTGCTGTGGTGGCAGTCGGAGCTGGGAGCTGACAGTGTCCGTGCTGTGGGGACAGATGTCACGGGTGGCCACAGGCATGCTGGGTCATCTCTGCTCCCTCCTGGCTGCTTGTACTAAGTCCCTGCCACTTGCATCCTGACAAGCACAGAGCAGGGTCGGGCTCAGACCCAGCCCACAACACAGGCAGCTGCCTGGTTTGAGGTGGCCAGTTCAGCAGCAGCCCGGCTGCTGCAGCAGCTCATGGATGACCTGGGAACACCCAGGATCAAGGGCTTCAAAGCCACACAGCCAGGCATGCTGAGGTCCTCTCTTTCCAAGGACGGGTGCAGGCCCTCTGCCTCCACCTCTCCTCTCACAGGTTGTTTTGGGCTTCCCTGACAGTCATTCCTGCTAACGTCCTTCCACTCCTAGGCCCATCCTTGATCATGGAGTCTCCTCTCCAGGTCTCTTTCTCCTCCAGCGCATGCAGGGGTTGGTCCATTGGGACCAGGGACCAAAGCCATGAACCCTGTAGGGACCTGTGTCCTCCACAGTGAACCAGAAGCAGCCAGAAGGCTGCTGAGCAGACACAAGGACATGGAGGTTTTGATTCTGTGAATTTCTTTATTAAAAGTTACTACAAATGGCCACTACTAAAGCAAGTACGTACTCATGATCACTTACCTGTAGGCATACCTATATGCATTATTTGAGGTGCTACTAGCACGACCCTTGCCAAACTGCTGCCAGTAGCAGGCAGGCAGGAAAAGCCTCTCGTCGCAGGTGATCCACATCACGGAGCCGTACAAATCCAGAGCTGCACCCGCCCGTATCCCGGTCCCTGCGCGGGCGGTCCCTGGCTGTCGCACGGCCCAGCCAGTCACTCCCGATGTTCCACCCTTACGGCGCACACAAGGACGCGTGATAAGCTTGGATTTCCCGCAGGGATCCCGTTTTTCCCGTGAGATCCCTGCAGGCTGTTCCAGCGCAGTGCCAGGACTCGGCACTTCCTCATCTATCCTGCCCCAGGAGCACCGGGGCTCTCGGGCTGAGCGCCACTGGGATGGACCGCATGTCCCAGGGACATGAAGGGACATGGACGTGCTCGCAGCACCCCCAGGCGAGGCACCTTGGTACCAGGAATTCCCGGTCGGCGTCAGCCCTGGGCTGGCAGCTGTCCCCGTGCCCCGGCCGCTTAAGGACGAGGGATGGCCGGAACAGAGATATTTTCCTGGTCCTGAGGCGTTTCTGGCAGCAATGTTAAGCCTTCCCTTCCGATTCGAGGGGTCCTGCATTGTTCTTCTCCACCTTCCCTCAGGCCGCTGCCAGCTTGCTGGGGCCAGGATCATTGTGGTTTCCTTATGATGCCTCCCTCGAGGCCAGGATCGTTGTGGTGATCGTTTTCCTTGCTGGTGCTGAGACGGGTCCTTCCTGACCCAGCTCTGCCCTTGTGTCCTCACGGGGCTCTTGTTTGCACAGGCAGTGCTGTGAAGGCGTAGCAAGGAGCCAGGAGCAGCCAGGAGCCAGGAGCAGCCAGCTCCAAGCCTGGGCGAGAGGCACAAGTGCCTACCTCATCCAGGGAGTGTCAGGGGACACAGGAGCTGCAGGCAATGCCCGGTGAGTGCCTGAAGTGACGACCAAACAGCCCCACACCCAGCATGCTGTCAGGGCGGTCTCTCGCTGCTGGCCAGGGTGGGAAAAGCCCAGGATAACCATGGCTGGCTGGGTTGGGTCTGCTCCTGCTGCCTCTGCATGAATACATGTGGAGGCAAACAATGCCAAAAGGGTCTCAGTGCCACAGCCCCCCAGACCAAAGCCCCACTCACGAGGTCTATGCCTCACATTTGGGGGGCTGGGAGCTGGGAAGGGAGTTCAGGGAAGGTGAACCAAGAGCTGTTGGGGTCTGGCCCAGCTGTACCCCGTTGCCAGCAGTTCTGTGTAGTACTGGGGACAGCCCAGTGTTTGTGGGTACAGTCCCTGTGCACACAGGGGGGGTGAAATGCACCCTGCTTAGCAGGCGGGTTTAAGCAAGATGCCCTTCCTGGGCTGCCCTTCTGAGAGAGACGTGACTCTTCTGGATGGGGAGGGGAACAGGCATCTCCTGAGGGTCTCTGGGGTGTGCTCCCCGGAGCTCTGACTGACTACTGTCTCTCCTCTTTTTAGGTACAGAGGGGGCACCACTGCCTTGTGCTGCTTCCTCACCTGCCCCCACAGCCTGCGGTCCCTCAGAGCATGGCTGCCCAGAAGAGCCAGGGTCACCCTCATCTCACTTTGCTGTCAGGAATGGGACTAAGAGTGACCCTCCACACAGTGAGGAGCATGTGACATGTATTTAATCCCCAAAGGAAGAGGCCAGGCTCCTTGCTGGGAAGGGCTCCCTGTAGGGGACAGCCCATGTGGCTCTTGGGTGAAAGACACCCTGGTTCCAGCTGATAGGCACTTCAGCTACTGGACACTTTGGATTAGAGATACTTCTGGTTCTCACAGTTCTGGCTGATGGCTGCTCCAGCTGCTTACAGCTCAAGGTATTTGATGCTCCAAGTGATTTCAACTCCTGCATCTTCCAGCTCCAGCTCCAAATCATGGTTCTGGCTGCTCTGCCATTGAGGTACAAGATGCTCTTGCCAGCAGGCCTCCTCTCCTTGTTACACCTTGGGTTAGGGACACTTGGGTTTCTCCTGAATTTCAGGTCATTCCAGCTCCTGGACATGGTATGCTAATTACAGGCAATGGATGTTCCACTTCAGGATATTTGAAGCCCTGAGCTATTTGGGCTCCAAGCACAGTTCAGAGAAGGGATGTTCCTACTACCTCTAGAGGCAGAAATTAAGTCTGGGGGCTGTTTTCAAATAGTCTGAGGAACTCCCAGAAATGGGAGACAGCCCATCCCACAAAGCACACTATTACAGTTGGAAAACACCTCCAAGATCGAGTCCAACTATCAACCTAACACTGCCATGTTCATCACTAAACCACATCCCCGGGTGCCACATCTACACATTTTGTTAACACTCCCAGGGTTGGTGATTCCACCACTTCCCTGGGCAGCCTGTTCCAATGCCTGACCACCCTTCCCATGACAAAATTTCTCCTAATATCCAACCTAAAACTCCCCTGGCACAACTTGAGGAAATTTCTTCTCATTTCCTCTCATCCTATCATTTGTTTACCTGGGAGAAGAGGCTGATCCCCACCTCTCTACAAACTCCTTTCAGGTAGTTGTAGAGAATAAGGTGTCTCCTGGGCCTCCTTTTTTCCAGACTAAACATCCCCAGCTCTGCACTGATCCCACAGGGACATGAGATGATGCAGTGAGGCATGACCCTGAGCATCAGGCACTCTCTGAAACTCTTCTCTCTTCAAGGCTAACGTAGTGTGAGTGTTGATGTAGTGGATGGTGGTAAAAGCACAACTAATGCAAGCCCCTCCTGAAACAGCAGGGTGGTTCCAGGGTGGTTCTCTACGTTTCCAATAAGCTCTTTTGCTGTTCCTCCATTTTTGCGGCAGAGCAGTGGTGGTGCTGCCTGCATGAAGTACAGGGAAATAAACCAGACCACCATGTTGCGGTGGCTAAGTCCACTTTACACCCCTCAAGTTGCCTTGAAAGCGGTCTCTCCTTACAACACGGTGCTAGAAAGTTCTCCCTTTTTCTACATGCTGCTGGTCACTGGCCCTCTCCCCCTCCCATCCCTTTTCCCATTGGCCCCTGTTATGTCATTCAGCCTTGCCTCTGCCCCCTAGCCCTCAGACTATTGGTTTTGGATGCTCTGCCTGCCTTTGGGCGTTTTCGATAAAACGGGCACGGACTGTCGGTTGTTGTTCTTGCCTCTGTTCCCTTGGGGTGTTGTCATTAAACGCCTCGGAATTGCATACAGAGAACCCCTCTCGCCTCTCTGTCTCCGGTTTGTGCACACACTGTGGGTGTGAGCGGCTGTTCGTGACCACCTGTGAAGGTGAGACTGTGTGCATGCGTGGGTGCTGGCAGAGGGCCGCCCAAGCGGTCCACGAGGGACCCATCAGGGAAAAACGCGGCATCGACCCACCGAAGCCCTCACTTCTTTACCACCAAGTTTCACATCCCACACTGTTGCTAATGGACAAACTCGGTACTATTTCTTTTCTTCCCCCGGGCCTGGCCCCTAAGCAGCTTTGTGTTTCAGGAATCTGTGCAGCGTGAGCCGGGAGAGCAGAGTGTCACTCACTAGAGGGCACCAGGGAAGAAGGATGCTGAGAGCTCCACTTGCTTCTGTGCTTCACAGTCTAGCACACGAAAGAGGAACAGTTTTTCAGCACTGTCCTGCTGCTGCTGCCGTTTGTCCACAGGAAATTCCCCCATGACTGGACATTTCTGCTCTGGCACAAGATCACAGCAATTTAGCAGTGAGAAGGAAACACCTCAGTCGCTGGGACATATTAGAACATCCATGAATGGATGCATAATCTCTGAGGGTACCTATCTAGTTGTCCTTGCCCTTTGTTTGTGTTTGGGACATTTCACAGAGGATGCAGTGCTTGCCACAGGGGTGCTTCGACTCCCTCCCTGGGACTTGTTGTCTCAAAGAAATCAGAGAGCTGTGAAGGAAAACAACTGCAGACATGGAAAGGTGTTAGCTGGTGTTAGCAGCTTAAGGAACTGTTGTGTTCACCAAGAGGAAACAGAGCTCTTAGATATTTCCTAGGTATGTTAATTCTCAAGTAAGCCAGGCTTTGGCCTGAAAAGCAACGTAGAGCCAAAACACCTGTAAGACAAAGCAGGGTTGTGAAGGCTTATAGCTCTAAGCCTAAATTCAGGAGGCTGGAACACATCAGTGAAATGCATCTCACTCTGAGCATCAGAGAACCTGGTAGGAAACCTCCCACTCAAGTAAAATGTGTGATGTTAACATCACAGTGATTTTACTGGTACTTTTCTGGGGCACAGTCGAAGTCATTTGATATGGGAATGTTAAGCCTTACAGGGGAAAGGTTCATCATGTTATTTCCAGGGCAAATGAGGCAGACCAAATGATTCCTGAGAGGTTTGACACCAAGCTGGAAGTACTGTACTGTTCCACGCCAGCCTGATCTGCAGCTCAGGAGAATTCCCGGTGAGCATCATATTGAGTAACGTTAGATTCATCACCTCAAGTCTTTCAGTAGCAATTACTCATACAAAATGTGTTTTCTTCTCCTCCCTGTAATAAATTTTTATTATGTTTTTCAACATTGCCTTCCTGTGCTGAGGTGGAAGTGCAGAGCCTCATTCAACTCTAAACAAAGAAGGGTCACAGCCCAGTACCTCTCCTTGGCTGGTGTGGTTGCTGCACAGATTCCACCTTTTGTTTCGGTTAATGGACAGCTGGTGGTGACCTTCTGCCAGATTTAATATTTAAACAGCACATGGAAGCTGCTTGGAAGCATTTTCTGATAAGGGGATACCTCACTTACGGTGTGTGTAACATCTCAGGGTTTATGTGTTGTGAACTGACCAAAGGTCAGCTGCATGTTGTGGGTGTGCCTCACATCTGACCAAGCACAAAACACAAGTGTGAAAGGTTGAACTCCATGTTCAATCAGTTACTAACATTAAGTAATCCTGCGATATACCACAGGTTTGCCCAAAGACAGATGAGGATTGTCCCTTGTCATGCATTCTTATCTGACAAGCACCTGGGGTAGGCACGGCCTTGGAGACAGTAAGATAGAAAAAAATTTATGAGGGTAGAATTTATTACCTAGTTTTGCACTCCTGAGGGCACAGGTTTTGAGCCCTGCAGCAGTACATGAACCCTGGGTCCACCTGATCTCCTGGGGAGCCCTGCAGCAGCAAAGCCAATGAGATGCCAGAGTGTGCCC
Source organism: Coloeus monedula (assembly GCF_965178545.1). Classification (NCBI taxonomy): domain Eukaryota; kingdom Metazoa; phylum Chordata; class Aves; order Passeriformes; family Corvidae; genus Coloeus; species Coloeus monedula. The sequence goes on along the minus strand of NC_138785.1, from coordinate 14,111,293 downwards.
TCTCCCTCCCTAATGAAATCTATAACCTTGTCTCTGAGGAATCGTGTTCCTACAGTGCATTTCTTCTATTACTAATTTGAATATGAATGGTTCTGTATTATCCTTATACAAGACAATTAAGCATCTCAGCAGCTATCAGAGTTGATAACACAGTCCCTTCAGACTCACTTACACGTGTCTAAGAGAAAAAACTTCCCAGTGAAATTAAATTGCTCCTGGCCAGTTCCTGAAACTGCATAAAGACAGGCTGAATTCCTTTCACTCAGTGTTTCAGACTCTAATGCAAGCTGGGGCTTTCCTTCAGACAGTCTGCTTCATGCCTGAAGACAGGAAAAACTGTGAATTGATGCACTCAGAAACGATCACAAGGATACCTGTGGCTCACAGTTCAAAACCCCAAATCATATTGGCTCTTAACAGTAGAACAAATATCTGTGCAAACAAAATAACCACAGTTTTTCCTCTCCTTTTGTTGTTGGTTGGTTGGTTTAAGCATGAGCACCAGTCATGCTGAGAGCAACAGCACCTCTCTCTGCATCTTGTGCAACTGCTCTGTTTTTTCCTAACTCATAGAGGAATATCCTGAGTTGGAAGGGACCCAAGAAGGATCATAAAGTCCAACTCCTGGCCTGGCATAGGACAGTCACAAGAACCACACCATGTACCTAAGAGTATTGTCCAGAATCTTCTTGAACTCTCGTCAGGCTTGGAGCTGTGACCACTTCCCTGGGAAGCGTGTTCCAGTGCCCAGCCACCCTCTGGGTGAAGAAACTTTCTTCTAATATCCAACCTAAACTTCCTCTGACACAACTTCAGGCCATTCCCTGGGGTCCTGTCAGTGTCTCCACAGAGAATATTTCAGTGCCTGCCCCTCCTCTTCCCCTCACAAGGAATGAGGTGTCCCCTCACTCTCTTCTTCTCCAGGGCTGAACAAGCCAAATAACCTCAGCCACTCCTGGTATGGCTGCCCCTCTAGAACATTCCCCATCTTTGTTGCCCTCCTTTGGACCCTCTCTAATGGCTTAATGTCTTTTTTATATTGTGGCACCCAAAACTGCCCTCAGCACTGGAGGTGAGGCCGCCCCAGTGCAGAGCAGAGCGGGACAATCCCCTCTCTTGCCCAGCTGGCAATGCTGTGCCTGATGCCCCCATCACACAGCTGGCCCTCTTGGCTGCCAGGGCACCGCTGACTCACATTCAACTTTCCATCAGCCAGGACCCCCAGATCCCTTTGCACAGTGCTGCTCTCCAGCCTCTCATTCCCCAGTCTGTCCATACATCCAGGGTTGCCCCATCCCAGGTGAAAAATACAGCACTTGTCTTTGTTTAAACTTCATGTGGTTGGTGATTTCCCAGCCCTCCGGCTTGTCAAGGTGTCTCTGCAGGGCCTCTGCCTTCAAGAGAGTCAACAAATCCTCCCAGTATAGTAACTTACATAGAACACCTTTGAGTCCTGCATCCAAGCTGCCTGGGAATAGCCCGGATCTGATACTACAAATTGTCTGCTGAGGTTTCCGGCCCAGGCTGCAGATATGCTCCCTGAATGAGATAACACTATTTCTGCACCTATTCGGTCACATGTGCATCTTCTCAAATGCCACTGGGACTATGAAATGATTTTCACTAGCTGCTGGCATGCTTAAAATCTCGTATAAATACAGTAGAGGGTTAATTATTATAAAATCATTGCTAAAGGAAAGAACAAGGTCTCAGGAGCATGGTTCATGGGCAATGATATACTTACCTATCCCAAGTTACAGCCACCTGAAAAATCTGGCTCTGTAGTGTTCGTTACAGGAGAGCTCTTACAGGCAGCCTTGATGTTTAATAATTAGTGATAAGTCTTGCTAGGAAAAAGAGAGGATAAAAATCATTATTTTAACTGAAAACTATCCATAATGTGTACTCTTCTGAGTCATCTGCCAAGAAGAAAGATTGTGACTCCATGGCCTTGTGCATTTGTCAAAGCTCTGGCAGAGCCATCACGTGGGATGGCACCAACAGAACCAAATGAGTTCCTTCAGCATCCCCCAAAGTTTGCTCAACCTCATCTTTGGGGTTATTGGAAGCTGCAACTGTCCTGGAAAGCAAAGCTCTATCAGAGAGCACATATGAGAGGTGGCATGCCCATCATTGATCCTGCACCCAGTGTTAGCACAGCTCCTGGAAAGCTGTGGCTGATGCTGCCCAGTAACCTCAGCTGGGGACCAGCGCTCCTACCTTTTGTAACAATGGCTGCCTCAGCTTTGGTTCCTTCCACAGCACCAATGACATGCCCACATACTGTCCTGTGAAAACCCTGCTCTGATGGGCTCAGAAAAGCCTCTGCATTTTTGGAACGGAAGGAAAACATACCCACCTCCAGGACACTGGGAGAGAAGACACCATAGCCAGGTGAGCCTTTTCTAACATGCCATGCTGGCATTCATCCCACCCTGCCAGCTTTGCCAGCCCTGTCCATGGTTGCAAGCCTCAGGCAGGTGGAGATGTTCTCCTTCACTCAGTGTCACCGCTACTGGCATGGTAGGGTTGGGGCAGCTCCCGGCGAGGTCCTGCCCTTGCAGCTTACGACTTGTTCAGCTAAAAAGAGAAAAGGTGAAGGCTGTGGCTCGCCCTGGCCCTGCCCTCCCCAGAAGGCCCTGTGCCTTCCCCAGCGTACAGAGAGGGTGGAGACTCCCCGGGGTGACGGGTCGCAGGGAAGCCAGCTGCCAGCTCGTCCTGCAGCAGATGTGATGATCCGGGTGGCGCTGCCCTGTCCCGCAAGCTGAGCGAGCCGTCGGCGCTGTGCTCCTGTACACCTCCTGCTCCTCCCTTCCCTGGATCCTGCATGCCTCCCAGCGCCTCTGCCACCTCCTCAGCAGCCCCGCAGCGTTGACCCGGACCTGCTGCTGGTGAGTGAGTCGGTAGCAGCAGTTCAGCCCTTTTACTGAGGCACCTTTAGCTCGGTGTAGTGGCGTGCTTCCTCGCCCAGGAATTGCTTACCGTGCCATTGCTGCGGAATTATATTCAGCAGCTGTTTTTCTCCAACAGCCAAGGAAATCACAGCGAAACGCTCGCCTGCCTTCTCCTAGCTTTTCAAGGGATCTGGTTGGGAAGGCAAGAAATCAATGAAAATGTGCTTTATAAAATGCTGGGGGGGGGGGGGGGGGGGGGGGGGGAGGGAAGTTTCAAGGCTTAAATTAAAACAAGTAAAAAGGTGAAAAATGAGAAAATTTTACAGGAGCTGCCATCCTCGGTGTTCCCTCATGCACATCCACGTGCATGCAAATGCCTGCACGCACCATGCGCTACTTGCTCGGTCCCCAGTTAATACACAGGGCTCTTTTCATGGAAGGTAGGTTACAAATCCCCGGTAAATCGGATGCCAATTAACTTACAGACTGCCAGAATCGCATTATCCTTATTTACTCAAACGCTTTTAATTTCCTGCACGTGTTCCTGAGAAAGAGGAATGTATGGTCCTGGCCCCTTTGCATCCCCACAGAAATTCTCTGGTCAGTCCACATCCCTGGAAATGGCTAAAGAAGCAGGGTAGAAAAGGTATACTTACAATTTCTGTGAATTTATATATATCCCAAGTCCAAAATGCACATACAGTACTGTCTCAGCCTGCAGGTTGCAAGACTTAACTTTCTACCCATTAAAAATATGAGAAATAATAACACACTTAATTGTGGTTTCTCTGGCATGTTCAAGTATCCAGAAAAAACAAAAGACTGCTTCTAAAAAGGGTTTGGGGCAGCTTCCTTTAGAAAATTCTGCTGAAAGCTGCTTCTGTCTCTAAAATTCTTTCTCCTTAAGTAACTTCAATGCTTATTCTCTACAGAGATAAAATCTTTTGAGTAACTGCCTGGATTTTAAAAAATGCACGTCTGAATTCTGTTATCCGTAATTTTACTATCCCTCCTAAAGTATTGTTTTTTAGTATTATGGTTTTTTTCTACTTGAACTGCAAATCCCTCTGGTGCCAAAAGCTTTGCAGGAAGACTGACGGGAATAAATGTTCCTTAGCTTTTTGTATAGACAATATATCTTAAGGCACACAAATACTTTTACTGAAACTGTTTGAAAGACTCCAGGTATGGTATTGTTGAGGCTCAAGTGGGTTTGTATCAATTGAACTTTGTAGCACATTTCGTTGTTGTTTGATGGTTTTGTTCAGTGCCCCTGTGTGTGTAGGAAAAATGAGACTTTCTACTTTACAAGTCTCAGAAGAATACTCAGGAAAGTGACTGTACTGAGACTTTCATTTTATGTGCATTGAAACAGTGGGCAAAGAGATTTCTTGGTTGTTTTTAAGAAAGTAGTTTCATTTTGCCATTAATGAAAGGTTAAATCTCTAGATCCAGTACTTCGTCTCCTGACAAAATTTTCTGAGACTAAATATCTCTGAAGAAAAGGATTTTCTATTAGGCTTGAGCTGAAATGATGCTGAAATCAAAGGCAATAAAAATATTTTAGATCTATTTGGCAAGCCAAAATTTACAAAATTTCCTGAGTTTATAAGTTTTTTATTTTGCTGATGCAAAGTGTGCTATAGCCAGGGTTGATATGATAAGGATATGAAACACTTTATTGAAGTTAACAAATACTTCTGAATACAGCAGGCAGTACATGTTGTCATTGAATCTCCTGCTCATTTCTGATCTAAAGTAAATATTTGTAAGCCATTGGCAATGAAATCTGAGAAACTTCATTTAAAATTTGCATAGGAATTTATTCTATTAACATTCATCTTGGTTGTTTCTTTGTCCTGCAAAAGCTCTGACTTAAAATGTTTCATGGCTGTATATCACATTAAACTCAATTAATTTTTTTTAAACAATTAAAAGCTGCAATATTTTAGAGATTCCGTTTCTAAGGAGCAATTGCAAACAGCTGATAATTACATTAGCTGTGAAGGAGCAGGACCCTCTGTTTGTCTGGTGAAGTTTATTGCTAGATCAGAAATGGGAATGTTGATTTTCAAAATACCAAACTGATTATCTCGCTACAACTCTTTACTCCACGGTGAAAAAGAGGCATGCAAAAAAGCAAAGCAAATCAAATGCCTAATTCTAGCACATGAGCATCATTTCTATTGTCAACACTTCATCTTCTCCCAGCACACTGTTAGCTGAGATCCAAATTGCCACTCTCAGAGGCTTCCACAGATCACCCACGCAGCACCACCGCTGACCCCATCTCGTGTTGGTGCCAGCCCTGCTCAGAGGCAGAAGCTGGGGCTTGGGACTTCCTCAAGCCCCTTCCCAGCAGCATGTCCAGAGCCCTGTCATTCTGCCAGCCAAAGGAGGTGCTGTGGTGGAGACCTTGCAGTGGTTATGCCCCTTTGAGAACAGAGCAGCCAACACAGGTTTCACACAGTGGAAATAACCACTCCAGCTTTAAGCAAATGAGCATTCTGCAATTTCTTTCTGCAATAAATTCTAGCAGCTCTGAAAGTGTAAAATGCTATCTTCAGTATTAATGTAACCTTTGAAGTAGATTTTTTTTAAACTTTGATAAATGGCATGTCCCCACCAATACACGTTTTTCTGAAGGGAGGAACAGAACACAGGTAAATCCAGGTGTTCCACCTACAGCACCCTATCCTGTCCCTGCAAGTGGCACAAGCACCCTGCAGCCAGGAAGGGCTGTGACAACTTACACCAGGGGTCCAGTGAGACCTGAAACCAGCCTCTGCTCACAGCTGCTAGTAGTTAATGCTTTCCCAAGGGACAATAGCAAAGAACATTGGTTTTGTCTGGCAATTTGGGCTATCAAGCTTTCCTGAACTGGAATTTTCTTGCTGACAACTGTATTAAATAGCCATTGAGAGGCTGTTTGCTATGGGTGTATGTAATTCTTCCCATACCTGATTTATTTATATAGCTTCTACACACATTTTTGCAAGGATGTGTACAATCTCATCATAACTTGGTTGATAGATTAAATTTGACTATGACAGACTGTCTGTTCTTAGGAACGACTCTGTGGAAACAGTGTCATCCTTTATTTGTGAAAACAGTTTATAATTCTCTGCTTACTGTCTACCTGTCTAGTTCAGTCTGGAAGACTGAATTTCTTTAATTCCTTAAAAAAAAAAGGTTGTTCTCTAAAGAGCATTTCAGAAATTTCAGTGCAAGTGTTGAGCTTGGTTTTTATGCCAGTCTTTGGAAAAAAAGACAAAAACCCCAACAAAATCAAATGAAACAAACAAAAAAAAAATGTAACCATTCTGTTGATAATGCCTGAGGTCAAACTCTACCTCATTTTTTTTTCTCATTTGCTTGTAATGTTGCATCAGCAATACTGAAATATTAAGCTGAGAAAAAAAATGCGATCAAGCAAAATACTGATCCAAATACCTTATATATGTTGTGATATATCACAGTCAGAGTCACACTGTCTCCTGACTTCTGCACTCACCTTGTGCTGCTTGGTTATCCAACAGCTCAAGGGATTTTCTAATGCCTACCCTTGGTGTTGCCCCTGTGGTTGAGTATTTGGCAAACAGCTCGGCAAACAGCTGTTCAGAACTTGGTGAGACTCCCACTGCAGTTCTGAATACACATCTCTGAGTTACCAAAGCATCCTTTCAAAAGGTAGTGATTTATGTCCAGACAGATTAGCCCAGAAACTACAGGAAAAAATAGCCTTATAAAATTACCTGTCCTCCTCCAGGTAGGTAAATCTTCTCTGGCACAAGTGAGAGTGTATGCAGTTTATCAGTAAAAGGCCTCTGTATTTTAAATGTTGCACATTTGATTGATGTTCAACTTATTAAAAATGCATTCTAGCTCAAATTAAAGCTAGACCCATTGTAATTACATTTTGAACACAGTTGCTTTGCACTGGGCCAAGATTACTGATTACTAAAACATTAAGACCTTATCTTTTAGTCAGCACAGAAGACTGCAGCTTTCTCAGAAGAGGCAATCTTGGGCTAAATTTGGGATAGCATCCCTGGGAGACAGATGAACCAGCTTTATGTGCAGATAGGCTGGTTGCTGAACGTAGAGCTTCCAGAGGTTTCACTGTGCCAATAGCCACAAAGGACAGCTCAAGCTGTCTGTCAAGCAGCCTTAGCAAACTGACAAGATAAGGGCTTGGGTTTGGGTTTTTATGTGACCGTATGAGCCTGTTAGATTAAATGGTGGTGGGGTTTTTTTTTTGTTTTTTTTTGTTTTTTTTTTGCAAGGCTCCTTTTTACTAATGGCTCTCAAATTCATTCAGCATGTCTGAAACTGTCTCATAATTTGCCTCCTTCCTTGCTGTAAGCAGTGTAACTGTGCTGAGTTGGAGGACTGGTCACCCATATCAGACTTGGCAACCATATCAGTTTCCTTGTTGCTATATCCTTGGAAAAATTATTTAGATTAATAGAACAGTTGTTGCCTGTGGCCAGGTGCTGCTGCTGAGGGGTATTTGGACCGGGAGGATTCTGTGGGAAAGATCCTGGGGTTGTGAGGGTTGTGGGGTTGTGCCACCTGAGGTGGCAGACACAGCCACCTCCAGCTGGTGTGACAAAGCTGAGCATGTCAGTGATGCTGGTAGAGCCTCTCTAGAAACCTGTGTAAGAAAGGGCAAAAGTTGTTGTTCAGCAGCTGTGAGAGAGAAGTGAGAAAATGTGAGAGAAACAGCTCTACAAACCCCAGAGAAGGAGGTCCAGGTTCCAGAGTAGATATTCCCCTCAGAGGGTGGCTGGGTGGGCAGCTGTGGCCACCCAAGGTCAGCCCACCCCAACAGACCATCAGGGTGGAGGGAAAGTCTTCTACCTCCCTAACCCTGGCAGACCCAGCTCCTCATCAGCTTCGTGTCATCTCCAGGTCTGAGCCCACAGGACCCAATGTTCCTATCCAAAAGAGAGACTCCTAGATGGGCATCTTCCAAGCCTACCATAGGCCCAGTGCTGAACACCGGGCCCAAAAGACACATGTTTCCTCTTCATACTTAATCAAATCTTCCCTTTCCCCTTTCCTGTTTTTTACTTCCAGAGGAAAGATGGCAGAATGCCAGCCACACCTATGCATTCAGATGTCAGACTCCAGTACAAATGGCATTCCCAGCAGAAAGCAGTCCTCACCAGACTTTGCTGGCAAGGCAGGAAGTGTGCTCACCTTCCACAACATCTGCTACCGTGTGAAGACAAAGACTGGGTTCCTGTGTTTCCGAAAAACCGCTGATAAAGAAGTTCTGAGAGATGTCAAGTACGTATTTAAACATCTCTCTAGAATACATGTAGGTTTTATTTCTGCCCAGAGAGTTGACTTCACTCGTGTCACTGAGCCATTCAGCACAATATGCAGATTGAGATTTAGAAGAATTATTTGTATTTGTGGTTGCCTTGTGTTTGCTGCCAGCTGTGCTTAAACCCAGGCCCTCAGTCACTGGGCTGAGTCTGTACATCAGAGAGCTCACTTCCCCTGGCCCTGGGGTACAGCCCTCCTGGTTGCTATCAGCACGAGGCACACCAGCCAGCTCTGCTCGCTCTACACTACCTGGCAATCCTCCTACTGTGCCAGGGTGTTTAGCTGAGATACCAACAGCCTGTCCCCCACACTTGTGTCTCCTTCCCTCAGGTGGCCTTGGGAAAGGTTAATTTTTGGGGGGGTTTAACTTAAAATGTTTAACACATTAATATATATGAAGGTTAGGTTAACTTTGAAGAGATGTAAAGGTTTCTGGGTTTATGGCATTTTTTTGTTGAGTTCTTTTGGTGTTTTTTCCCCAACAGTGAGCACTACTGCAGTAAAGCAGTCATGTCATTATGGCCTTTGTTCAAATAATCAGTGAATAAAGTTTGTCCATTCACAGTTCAGTAAATTCAGTGGCAAGTGTTCATACAATATGCCATTTCAAATTACCCGTGACTTTCAGCTCTCCAACTCCAGTTTCTATCATAAATATTCACCCTTTTGTGTAACTCTGTCTGTCCTGCTCTTTGCTCAGGGAATTTCCACACCTGCTAAACATGAGCTCTTAAAGGTTTTGTTGCTTTCCTCAAAAGCCATGTGTTGTGGTACCTCAGTTGACTCACATGGGTCATTTGTGACTTTTTCCATCTGGCTTTTGAGTTTCATGGGGCTTTAATGCCAGATACAGAGAAACTATCAACTGCATTTTAAGTACAGACAAATCCCTAGTTTATTCTGTCTATAGGGACCATTATTCTCTCTGTTGAGAGAACAGAATATGGCTAAAGCAAGTGCATGCTTCTCTTGTAGAGATCCATGGGGTAAAAATATATGTACATATTTTGCTACATTTTAGTCATGTTTCTGTGCTTAGGAATAAAAGTTAAGGTGAAATCTGATCATAAATATTGCTTGTGATTAGGCATCTTTATTAATTCCAAAATTAATGGGATGCAGAAAGTAGTAGTACAGATAAGTTACACTGGCCTACCAGTTGAAACAGGCAAAGAAATAACCCCACCCTAATTATTTTGTAAAACCTATCTGTTTTGTCTTACAGTGGCATCATGAAACCAGGACTGAATGCGATTTTGGGACCTACTGGCAGTGGTAAATCTTCGTAAGTGCCCCCTTTGCCCTCCACAGAAATTACCCCACGGGGGAAATGAAACTGCACACTTCTAGCATAATGCACTTCTCTTTCAGAGAAAGAGTTTTTATTTAGGTCTGTGCAAACCTCACTGTTTTCCGAGAAATACTTGAATTCAAAAAAGGCAATCAGTTTGTATGAGAAAGGTGAAATTCAGTTTTAGTCCACACCTTGCTGACACTTGCTCCTTACACACCATTCTAGCTTAAAATCAAGTGATTGAAAAAATGGACACGAAACTGCACAGATCTCATTTCCTTAGGAAACCAGGACAAAAGAAACTCAGTCCTTGGAAGTTGCTGGGGGTTTTCTAAATTGCAAACATTTAATGTGATACGCTTTTAGGTAGCTCTTCGTTCCGTGAGCTGGGTTTATGGTTCAGAGAGCTTTGCCCCCTGCATGTTCATCTGACAAAGTAACCAAATTTCCCTTTAGGCTGCTCGACATTTTGGCTGCAAGGAAGGATCCCAATGGGCTCTCTGGTGACATTTTGATCAATGGAGCTCCTCAGCCTGCCAACTTTAAATGTACCTCTGGGTACGTAGTACAGGTAAGTAATTTTTATCACTGCGGATTCTACTGGGAGAAGTTGCTGCTGTGTTGCAAATATCTTGCCTTGACCCAAGAATCTAGGAAAACTCCTTAAAATTGCAGTCAGCATGTTACAGAAAGGCAGTCTCTCAAACCACATGTAAATCTCAACTTCTTGCAATTGACAGGTTCCCTTTGCAAGAGACAAGAAGATGGTATCTAAAAACCTCCCCTCCTTCCTCCTTTGACAAACAAGTTGGGAACACCTTCATCCTAACCCACATGGACCCAACCTCTGTTTTCCTTCCCTCTTTTCTCCCTGCTCTCACCTGTGGTGGGCTGAGGCTGCACTGACAAACACACTGTGATAATGACCTGAGCTGTAGTTACTCCTTAGGCCCCTTCAGCCCTTCAGTCTCTCCCTTGACACCTCCAAAAAAATGAATAAGGTAAGAATTCATAAGGGATAGTTTTTAGCACTTTGCTCTTTATGCGTTTTGATATCATGCATGATGGAGGCTGTTCCTATATGGCATTGCTTTATGAATTAAGGCAAATACAATTACATACATGAAATCCACTCTCTGCTATGACACAGGCATTGAAGATGCACCTTACTGCATGTTCTGGCTGCTGCTACTGTTCCTCTGCATGCAAGGACAGCATAAAACATAGGTAGATGCAGTTCTCAGAGGAATAAATAGAAACTGCTGAGCAACCACTAAGTATCTACCTTTTTTTTTAATGAAGGATGATGTAGTGATGGGAACCCTGACTGTAAGAGAAAACCTGAAGTTCTCAGCAGCACTTCGCTTGCCAAAGTCAGTGAAGGAGCAGGAAAAAGATGAACGAGTGAATCAGATCATCAAGGAACTGGGTTTGAGCAAAGTGGCAGATTCCAAGGTAAGGCCTGTAAACAAGGTGCTTAAACCATGATCCAGTAGTAAGTGGTTTATTAATTAATCAAATGGCTCATCATGGCAGAATAAAAAAAAAGTAAACTTCAACAGGCTGTTTCAGTAACACAGTAATTAATAACATTTCTGTACGGAGATCTGTACAGACTGTGCTCATGCTGCCATATGGTATTACACTGCAGGGAAAGGGAAAAGGAAAGGGAAAGGTGAAAGGTGAAAGAGAAAGGTAGTGATTGGAGAAAAAGACAAGACCTCCAGCAATACTAACATTAAGAACCAGGCTGTGTGTGAGATAACATTTACATCTGCTCCTGAGAGTAGGGCCAAAATTCCTTACAACTCTCCCTAAATACTGCCGTGTGGGAAGGATGCTGTTCACTCAAGGATTTCTCTTTGGGCCAAATAAGACAAGTTTCTTGTTTTCTATCAGGTTGGCACCCAGTTCTCTCGCGGGGTGTCTGGAGGAGAGCGGAAAAGGACCAATATTGGGATGGAGCTCATCACGGATCCTGCCATCTTGTTTTTGGATGAGCCAACCACAGGACTTGATGCCAGCACTGCTAACGCTGTCCTACTGCTACTGAAAAGGTGATGGCCTTGGAAACAGCTTCCCATTCTCAGCACTCCACTCTGCTGTACTTCAGTTGTATTTGACTTGAATTACAGTTAGAATGAGCAAACAGGGAGTTCAGACATCTAATTATTTACCAGTGAGCCAAGGATGCAAAGAGGGTAGGAAAAAACCTGTTAATTCTCTCTCTCCAAAGTGAGAATTCTTTTCTCACACAGACACTGTAAATTTGGCCCAAATATTTTCTTTTTTCCCCTTTCTTCTCCCTTCTCTGGCATAGCAACTTAATCAGACTTCATCAAGACTTAACTGAACTTTCAAACTCATTATTATTCTCAAATTCTAAACACTGAATCAATTCTCAAAGCTGACATCTCTGTCATTCTTCACATTCAGGATGTCAAAACAAGGAAAGACAATCATCTTCTCCATCCACCAGCCTCGGTACTCCATATTCCGACTGTTTGACAGCCTGACACTGCTGGCTGCAGGGAGAGTGCTGTACCATGGCCCGGCCCAGCATGCCATCCAGTACTTCCAGTCCATCGGTGAGCTCAGCTTCCAGCAGGGCCAAACTTTGGTTTGCACCAGCTTGAGTAAAATGCCAGTAGCTCTGGGCCGGAATTGGACACAGTGTGTCCAAGCAAGCCCAGCATTGTAACAGGCTGAGCATTTCCCTGGGTGTTTCCTCTCTTGACCCACATGTGGATTTGGATGAGCTGTTCCTGGGTGCATCTTAATTAGAGAAAGCCCAGGCTAGGTCTGGGAAGAGCATGCTGCCAGCCGTCACCTCGCTTTTGCTGACAGTGCTGCCCAGCAGTGCTGCTCATCCCTCAGGAAATCATGGACTTTCTGAAGGCTGCCACGCCCTTGGTGCAGACTGCTCCGTGGGCAGGATGTGTGGCTGTGCTCCTGACAGCCAAGCACAGCCCTTGGCCAGTCACACAACCCCACTCAGGGCTCTTAACACTGTCACCACAGGCTACCAGTGCGAGCCCTACAACAACCCCGCAGACTTTTTCCTGGACGTCATCAATGGAGACTCCACCGCTGTGGCAATGAACAAGGCTGATGAAAGTAACACAGGTATGAAACCCAGAGCTGAGTCAAGTTGTCCTAACATGTGTGGGAATGGGAATTTAAGAAACTGTTTTGTTAACCCTCAGCACAGAGAAAGAGCTTCTTTCATCTTCAAGGCAAAGCAGCTGAAGTCCTGCGGAACCAGAGACAATAAACCAGGACAATTGTTCCAGTTAAGGACATAATTTGATGCAGTTATGACTTGCATATTTTACCTAATGGAACAGTTTTTCCATTAGGAAATTACTGTTTTCCTTCCTCTGAGCAGGGTGGGAAGGGGTAGAGATAGGGTACCACTGCTCACCTGATGTTTCCCTGAAGTTGTGCAAAGGCAGAAATTATCCCCAAACTAACAAATCAGCTCTCACCTATTTTATGGAGCATGTTTTCTCATCCTTTTTTGCTGCCACTCACTAATAGCTTACCTCTTTTCCCAGGAGTGAAAGGGCAAATGAAATAATGAATACTCTGTGTGCCCAAACACAGTTTCACTATATCTTTACCAAAGGAGCAGCCATCATTTTACAAAAATGCTGTGATCAGGGTCTGGCAAATATTATAACTGGCAACACACATCATATCTGCCATTGGAAAAGCCCACACTGCACTATAGTTGAGAAAAAAAGGAGGTCCAGCTGAAATTTATTTATGACCAAATTAGAAACATGCAGGATTACCTGGATCAAAAATCTGGGAAGTCCAGGATTATGTAATCAGATCTGTGAAACAGATCACTTACAGAAACTTTTGGGGGCAAAGGGGATGTAAAAATAATTTTTTCATTAAATGCCATATTGCTGCCAGGTTGAAACTCCCTGGGCAGACAGGGGTTTGCCTGGTCAGAGTGCTGAGAGGCTGCTGCCTGTGGGACAGGTTGCACAGACAAACACAGAGGTTTGGTCTTATTTATACAGACTCTTATGAACTGCCTGCTACAGGACTGAGTGCAGTGAATCACTGGAACTACATGTGCATCTTAATTCTTCTGGTTTTTTAATCTTTTCAGCAGAGAGCACTGAAGAACGCTCTGAATATGATAAAACAGTGGCTGAACAGTTAGCAGAAAAATACTCCAACTCTGCCTACTACCGAGAAACAAAAGCATATTTAGAGAGCGTTTCTTCAGGAAATAAAATGAAAACCAAAGGAATTTTCCGGCAAATCACATATGCCAATTCCTTCCTTCACCAGCTGAAATGGGTGTCCAGGCGCACATTTAAAAATCTGATAGGAAACCCTCAGGCTTCCATAGCTCAGGTAAGGCTATTTGCATCTATAATTTTGTTGTATACATTGAATTTATTCAGCTCCTGGATTATCAGGCAAATCATTGGGATGGTTTTGCCTCTTGATATTTTGACTGCAGTAAGCATCTGAAGAAAGAGTGCTCAAGATCTAGGAATGTGGGGAAAGAAGGTGTCCTGAATGCTCCCAAATGTTGGACTGTTCAGTAATTAAGTTTGGACTAGTGAAAGACTTTGGGAGGCAAGACCCTTCCCAGCAGGGCATTTTGCTGCTCCCAGCCAGAAGCACATTAGGTCCCAAGCAGTTTCACACATTTTCTCAAGAACATTCTTCAGATTTGACTCTAATTGTCCAGACTCAGCACTGTGGGGTTTGGCCTCAAATCCTTTCCCCTGTCAGGAAAAGTTAACAGACTGCATTTGAATACTTAATTAAACTTCAGCACAAAATGAAGTGCTGGCAGTTGGCTCAAGTGCAAAAATATTTTCACAGTCTCGTAATGTGTGTGCTGTTTGGTCATTTGGCTGTTCATACTGGTGATGATGTCATCTGGATGAGGTGTCATGAAGTCCACAATGGGGTCTAACACCCACCATGGAAGATAAACACCAGGCTCTGTTAGTGCTGCTTTTTCAGAAGGATCAACACCAAAAGTGTTGACTCCTTCAAAGCTGCACATTGCCTTCAAAAATAAAGAATGTACGGCTGGTCTCTGCAGAGTGACTGATCCTCGGGAATCCCCTAATTCATGGACCAAACTCTGCCGTCACAGCACCACCAAAACTCCCACTGCAATTCTCAGCAGTTCTAGAGAAGCCAATAGAAAAATTGGCCTGTATCCAGGGGTATAAATTATCTTCATCATGGTTTATATAATGAGTGAATAAATGGTTGGTGTGGAGGTAAACGAGTCCAGAATCCCTAGGTTAAAAGGCTTTGAGTACATATGTGTGCCTGTATGTTGATACTATGGAGATCCTTAATAATTGCTTTGTAAAAGCTTGACCTTGTGACAAGAATTAGGCTCTCAAGAACCTCCTTAATAGCCCAAGGTTAATGGTCCTGACTTGTTTCTCACAGTCTTTTTTATCTCCCCACTCTAATTAGGGATGGATTTGTCCAGCATTCTTTTAGGGGTACATGGCTCATTAAGCCTTTTTTTCATTAATCTGCTCCAATTTGGTCTTGCTTTCCACTGCAACTGGTTTAGGAGCTGAATTATCCCTGACATTTGCTCCTTTTGGCAGGATCTTAGCGAGAGGGTACCATGGATCAAGTCGTTTATGGTGTTAAGACTCATGCATTGCTCGGGCTTAAAAATGACAGAACTGCCTGATACCATCAGTTTTCCTGAGCTTTTTGTCATTTGCATTTAGCATTTAAAACGTGTGATGCACACACTTTAGTCTTTTAATTGACATCCTTGAGGTAGCTGTTATCTCTACTATTTAAATAGTTACAGACTGCAAATACCAGCACATCTGCAGTCCTGTTGTAGCATCTTGTTAAAAACAATCCCATTAATATGATGTCTGATAGAGCCCAGTAATTACACACTGTGGAGCATGAAAATAAGCTGTCTTCCTCATCCTGGCATTCAGGAAATGATACTGAAGCAATGATAATGATACTTTCCCTCCTCTTTTCTCTTTTTCCCATTTAGGTGTGTGTTACAGCTTTTCTGGGACTGATTGTAGGTGCCATTTTCTTTGGACTTAAAGAGGACTCTACTGGACTACAGAACAGGTCAGTCAGTCTAGGTAATGGATACTCAAAAATTTGATAAAGCTCCCTTTAAAGGAGCCTAATACCTCTTTAAAGCAAGTGCTTCCCTTCACATCAGTAGGTAAGGCCAAGTCTATGTGTCTTGGAAGCGAGGATGTGCTTTTGTCCCTCTAGCAAGGTCCCTGCAGAACTGAGAGGGTTAAAATGTACAGACTTGTGGCTACTTAAACCTAAAGCTTTAATCTTGCAACTCTTTCTATTCACACACCTGAATTTACCAGCAGTAAGCCACCTAAAGCTAGATTTTCAAATTATGCTGGTCTATGTATCATTTTGACAGGGGTATGTACCTGACCTGACACGTGAGTTTGCAACTATGAAACCTCTGCGTTCTTAACCTTGAAACACTTCATAGCATTTACTTAAAAATGGCCAAGTTTTAAAGTGGGTATGAAGTGCCTTAAATTTTTTTGTGGACAGGTGAAGACTACTTCTCATACTGCTTATTTCGTTCCTCACAGTTTGCAGCAGACCAATGCCTCACAATCTAAGAATCAGAATTCAACAAGTCAGGAAATTGCATTAAGAAAAAAAACAAACCACAACCCCTCAAAAAAAAACTAAAAAAAACCCCAAACAAACAAAAACCAACTCAGTTGATTTTCTGTCCTTTGACTGCACCAGAAAATGTGCCATCCTTGCATGCCAAAAACTACTCTGTAGTGGAAACACTACATTTACATCCCATTTTCAACAACTGCTTTCTATTTTGCAGAGTGGGTGCAATGTTCTTTCTGACCACCAACCAGTGTTTCAGCAGCATCTCAGCTATTGAACTCTTTGTCGTGGAAAAAAAGATATTTATGTAAGTAAAGCATACAAAAAGGTTATCAGGCACTACCGTTAGACAGTGAGATTGTCTGACATGCTGTAGCTGTCATTTAAGTACAGCTAGTACAGAGTTTTCAAATTATTTCACTGATAGTGCTCATTGCAAACGTACTCTGGTAGTCTGCTAGTAAGTTGTCTGCAAACACCCCAAAAGGTACCTATGATTACCAATGGCTCAGAGATTAATATTATTGACACGGCAGGAAAAAAACCCTTGAAATACTCAATTTTGGCATTGATTAATAAGTTTTTGATTTGCTAGTGAGGGCAATGGATATAATCTAACTGGATTTTTTAAAGCTATGCATATTATGGCATAAAAAATATGAAAATTATCCCAACTTTACCTCTCTGTCTCAATGACGTGACACATAAATTTACTAAAAATCATGTGCACAAATCCCCATGTTTATTTGCATATGAAAATGTCACCAGTTCTGTAGTGTGTGGCTTACTGGACAGTTGCATTACAGCCTAAGTATGAAAGATTTTCTTCCATTTTGAGAAGAAAAATTCATCCATTTTGAGCTAGAATTCATTTGTCTCCGGGTGAAAATAATAAAACTAGTTTTTAGTGGTTAAATTTGTAATGTGCTGTACCTATCTCTGTGTTTCAGACATGAATATATCAGTGGGTACTACAGAACGTCTTCATACTTCATAGCAAAGCTAATGGCTGATTTAATACCCATAAGGACTCTGCCCAGCATCATCTTCACCTGCATAGTTTACTTCATGCTAGGCAAGTATGGCCACCTACAGCCTCATTCCAACCCCCTCAATAAATCAGCATGGCACGTGCACTTGATAGATGTGTATGTACACATGGATATTTATATAGGTTTAAGCCCTACACTGGCATGGTAGTGGTTACTGAGCTTACTTGTAGCACACCATGTTGTTTTCTACAGAAAAGGCACAAAGATTTAAGCATTCATCAGAGAATCTGTGACATGTCTCATCTCCACTGTCCCTAGAAGGAAGCCATAACCATTACCACATAGTTTTGATCTATTCCTTTTCATCTACAGCCATCTTGGCTTCTGATTGCTTTACTTTTCTGATCCTTGCAAGAACACCTAAAGGAAAAGGTTTTGTTTTAAGATCTTAATACTGTGTGAATTAATACCAGCTTGTAGGCTTGGGTCTGAGTTTTTCCCCAAGCAATGGGACACAAGGACACATCAGCAAGAGGCTCTCAGACTGTGAAACTGGAGTGAGACAGGCCTTGCTAACAAATCCATAGCCACCCAAAGGCCGCTAGGTTGTTTAGGAGAGCTCTCTGCTGGAAACTAATGGAATGCTGTACAGCTGCTGCTCACGGAAGTGCACTAGAAGTTTCTCCTTTGATGGACAACTTCAAGTCACTTTGGATGTATGAAGTACAGTACTTCTACACATTCTGCTATCCTCACTGTTACTGCAGTTTTGGGCATACTACTTATTCATCCTGTCCTCCACTGTCAGGACAGACACAAGCACCGTGGCAGTCTTGGGTCTCAGTGACACAGCCTATGCTGGCAAACAAAGTGTATTCTGTTGGCAGGACACACTAGGAAAGTCAGGATAGTGTTCAGGTTATGGCACAGCTTTCAGCAGGATTGTACTGAAACCCTTCTTGTTCTGATCTTTAAGGTTTGAAACCAACAGTAGAAGCCTTCTTTATAATGATGTTCACCCTTGTGATGGTGTCCTACACAGCCACTTCCATGGCACTTGCCATTGCAGCAGGACAGAGCGTGGTCGCCATAGCAAATCTACTCATGACTATCACATTTGTTTTTATGATTGTGAGTAGCACTGTTCAGTTCTCTAGACTGGATCCTGAAATCCCAGAAATGCTGAAATGCAGAAATCCTACTAGCCCAGAGTTCAGCTGAATTCTGCAAAAAGTCTGTTGGGGTCAACATATCCTGATTTGTCTGATTTGAGTATCCTGATGCTGCGGGGTGGAATATTCTGATTTGTCCTTTGATTTAACAAGAAGTGGGGGGCTGGAGGGTTGGGTGTGAGGGGGAGAGTGGTTCCTGTTCCTCTTGTGAGTGCCTCTGGCAGCCACCAAACTACTTGAAAAGTAGGAAAGCCACTTGGGGCTACACTTCATTCTCTCTCCCTTAACTTTGTGAAAAGCAAATGTATCTGGCTGAGAACATGCCCTGCAGCCCCCTGCTTTCTGAGACCATTACCCCAGCTGTCTTCCTCAGCTGCAGAGCCCACCTTCAGCATGTTAAACTGGACAACACACAGACAGCCACAGTCAGGAGACAGGCACCTTAAACAAGGCAGCAGCGCTGAACCCACAGCCAAAATCCACATTGCCTCAGGCTCAGGGAACCCTGGCAAAACCCAGAGCACACCTCCGGCAGTCCTGCACATGGTGGAGCAGAAGAGTTCACGTGAACCCGTGTGGGACCCCCAGACAGGAAGCACATGGGTTTCCTGCTCAGGAGAAAGCATTCCCTGTTACTCATTTTGGGGGAAGGATCTGAGGTTATGGCCCAAACCTTGGTAACATATAAATCCTTCCCTATCTCTTGTTTTTCTACTGGAAGAGTTTCTTCCTCTAGGAATGCCTTCCCATTCTTTTTTATCTGAAGAAGCAAAGTCAAGAGCTAGAGAAGAACACATGATAAAAACATGTACTTTGTAATTTGTTTTTCTTGCTGTTGTGGCTTTTTTTTTGTAATTATTGCATCTAGCTTTTCTCTGGGTTGCTGGTCAATCTCACAAGCGTCCTGTCCTGGCTCTCCTGGCTCAAATACTTTAGCATCCCTCGATATGGAATGACAGTAAGTGCTCTGTTTTCCTGTCTATAAACCTGGAAATGGTTTGCTAGAAAGGAATGTCTTTAATAATGATGAAAAAATCTTCAAACTTGATGGCCTAATGAGCAAAAGGATAGCTAATTAAGTACAACAACCTCTGAGTGTTGTGCAGTACCTTGAAACAAGAAGGACTTCTCATCAACCAGCACCCACTGCTGTTTACAAGACCTCATTTCTATAATTTGAAAACACCTCATATGAGAGACACAGCTACTACATCCACTGGAATTCAGCTGGACAGAAATGTTTCAAAGTAAAGAACAATGTTATCCCCCCCCCAAAAATTAAAAATCTTCTATTTGTCTTTTCCATCAATCAAATAAAAAACTTGTCAGGCTAAAGCTTTTCTCCTAATTTGTGAAAATTTAAGCCAGGGTGATATATTGCAGAGAAATTTGGTCTTTACTATGCCTGTGCAGAAACAGTCTGGCCTAGGGGAGGTGGTAAAGCCTGTTGTGATGCATGCTTTAGAGGGTGTGGGCTGCATGCATTCCTCTCTTAAAAGAAAGAGAACTCTGCTACTCTGCTAAAAAAATGGGGATTTGGCCCATATAATAGTGATACCATCACATTTTTAGAATGAATTTTGATTGCATTATATCTCATCTTGTTAATGTATCATTCCTTTACCTACTAATTTCTGTTGTCATTGTTTCTTTTATTTTAAAAGGCTTTACAGATCAATGAGTTGACTAATCTGAACTTCTGCAAAAGCAGTAACAACACAGTTTTAAGCAGTGAGAGTAGATATCAACAGATAGGCCAGTCGTAAGTATTTTGGTACACTGAAAAGAGTCCCACCATCAGTAACTTTAGAAGTCCCAGAACATTAGTCTGAGTATCAGAGATACTCACTGATGGCCAGAGAATCTGTGAGTTTTTACATGGAAAATGAACCTTTGACTGGGTTTTTGCATTCTGACTGCATGGAACGTTCTCCTTGTTGTCATATTTAGTACTTGTAACACTAGAAATATCTGGCATTATGCTTCTCACTTTTCTTCAAACTGTATTCAGTGAGAGCTATGCACACATACACTACAA
Source organism: Coloeus monedula (assembly GCF_965178545.1). Lineage (NCBI taxonomy): Eukaryota > Metazoa > Chordata > Aves > Passeriformes > Corvidae > Coloeus > Coloeus monedula. The sequence goes on along the minus strand of NC_138785.1, from coordinate 14,090,918 downwards.
TTGTACAGCCTCACAAAATCCATTTCGGCTTCCTACGTGAAACTGGAGGTGCAAGAAAAGCAAATTTACAAATGGAAAATTAACCACTGACACACAGCTGGTGTTTGCCTGGCCTACTACCTGCATGTAATCACACTACAACTTCCAAAGATCTTCCTAGTTCCTGCTGACTGGTTTACAAAGTGACTAAGTTTATCAATGTGTGTGTATTTTTCTGTAGGACTTGTACTGGAGAGGAGTATCTGGAGAGTCAAGGCATCGATTGGAGCCCCTGGGGCCTGTGGCAGAACCACCTGGCTCTGGCCTGCATGACAATAATCTTCCTTATCATCGCTTACCTGAAACTGCACTTCATGAAGAAGTTCTCTTAAAACCAGAGGGAAAGATGCAATTCCCACTGTTCAGTAGTTTGGTGAACTGACTGTGCAACTGACTTGATTATTTTTAAAGACACCTTTCTTTGTACTTTTATTATTATCCAAGTCAACAACGTGAATGCCATCCTTGTATATTAAATACTTACTGTCAATTTCCTCTGCCAAGATGTTTAGCACGGCTCACTCCTCTTTGCCACAAAAAGTGTACAGCTATTCATTTCTTCAAGAGACTATTCAGCCTTTCTGCATGTTCTAACTAAGAACTTGCCAAACACTATAACTAATGTTCAGTGGCTTAACCTGAAAAAAATAGTGGTACCATGCTTTAATTAGCACCTACCTTCACCACCAAGTAATTCAGTCCAAAGTGATGCTTATCAGGACACCAACACAGTCTCAGCTGCTTAAGTGGTCACAGGATATGTGAGACAGGGACAAAATCCTCTCCATCCCAGTGCCCTTTTCTATTTGGGAATCATTACTGCTCTAGAATGTACTTATTGATGCCATCAAGCCTTTCTTGCCTCACTCAAGTGGTAGAAGCACTTTTTTAAATAAAGGTGTTCTGACTTACTGCGCCAATTCCCATAATCCTTGTCCTGAAATTTGTATTTCCTCTGCATAACTGCAAGTCATCTTCACTGTCCCATTTGTGCTGCTGCCATGATTAGTTCTTAGTCATTTTTATGGTGACCAATTTCAAGTGCATGACTAAGCAGGATGGTAGCACCTTTGTAAGGGTCCATAGATAGCAGCAATCCCTTCCTGGCAGGCCAGCTTTTCCCTGGCCATGTGCAGCAACGCTAGATCATCTCCTTCTTTATTTGAAGAGTTATGCACAGTAAGCACATAAAAATGCATAGAAGACAACTTTACAGCTCTTTCTTGGGCTGTTACTGTTGTTCTCATTGCTCCTGCAGTGTTTGCCCCAGTTTGTGTAGGTCATAAGAAACAAACTTACAAGACCTTATTCCTGTAAGAGATTTAGAATCATAGAATACCCTGAGATGGAAGGGACCCACAAGGATCATCAAGTCGAACTCCTGGCTCTGCACAGAAACCCCAAGAGTCACACCCCGTGCCTGAGAGTGTTGTCCAAAATCTTCTTGAGCTCTGTCAGGCTGCTGCTGTGATCCCTTCCCTGGGGAGCCTGTTCCAGGGCCCCAGGGAGAAGAACCTTTTCCTGACATCCAGCCTAAACCTCCCCTGACACAACTTCAGGCCATTTCCTTGGTGTCCTGTCACTGTCACCACAGAGAAGAGATCAGTGCCTGCCCCTTCTCTTTCCCTCATGAGGAAGTTGCAGACTGAATTGAGGCCTCCCCGTTCCTGTATGGCAAAAGCACAGCTTGAGAACAAGCAACCAGAATATGTTGTTTGCAGGATGGTAATCTACTTCCAATAGAATATTTTATTAAAATTTTCTGAGGCTAGATTAGTTTTAAGGCAAGTTTAGAGGCTATCTGTAAAAATCTCTATGAGATTTATATAGACGAAAATTCAGCTTTTATCTTTCCATAACATTCAGAGCTGGGATGCTGCTTATACATCAATTAAATTATCTAAGCTTTTGGGCAGCTCACGTGTTCTAAACATCTTCATACATATGACATTAGGATTCATGTTGATCTAATCACTAATTATTGTACTGCTTTTTTGATAAGATGTCATGCTGCTGGGGAAAATGAAAGCTTCAGAGCACAAAAAATTGGGAGAGAGTGTTCTGTACCATTATTTTACTTACACATCTGTCCTTTTTAAGCAGAAGGAAACAGTGAGGAGATAACAGCTATGTGGTTATTCAAAAAAAAACTGACAGGAAAGGTACTCCAGGTCCTGTTACTACAAAGAAGAGAAAGCAGAATTTTTGCCTTTGGAAAAAAAAGAGAAAAATAAAATCATCACAGATTTAAAAATGTAGAAATGTACAGCCCAGCTAATTGCAGCTGGTCCTTGTAATTTCAACATTTAAAAAGTTACAAATGTGATCAGACAGTGTTCCAATCAGAAAAGAAAATAATTTCAGTATACAGCAGTGGTTTCTGAGAAAGGAAATAATCAAAGTTGAACTACTCACATTTTGAACTGGCTTTGACACCCTATTGCACAGATAATATTTACCACATAACTCCTAAACTCTTCTTGCTTTCTACTACTAATTTCAGCAGCTGGTCATCTATAAGCACATATTTATGTAAAACAAGTATTTCTTCCAGCACTGTCCAATATTTAACTCTGTAAACTTGTAAAACTCTATACCCCAGTTGCATGTGCAGAAATTAGAGTAGTAGTCATGTCAGACTTCTCTGTCACACTATAGCCTTTAAATGAAGCTTTTATTTTTCTCTTTTTATCCAGCACTGTACTTTACATTTTCTAGTGAAAGGTGTCCCTGCCCATGGCAAGGGGGGGGTGGCACTAGGCGATCTTTAAAGTCCCTTCTAATCCCAAACATTCTATTATTCTGTGATATATCTGGTTCTCCCCTTTAGTTTGGGACTGATTAGTACAACTACATTGCTTGCAAAAGCCAGGAGACACCTCAATAATGCGTAATATAATAACTCTAACATGTACTTTTACAAGCACTGTAAGCAGGGGGGAAAATTAAGAGAAGGGAAACGAGTCCAGAATCCCTGAGGTTAAAAGGCTTTGAGTACGTGTGTGTGCCTGTATGTTGATACTATGGAGATCCTTAATAATTGCTTTGTAAAAGCTTGACCTTGTGACAAGAATTAGACTCTCAAGAACCTCCTTAATAGCCCAAGGTTAATGGTCCTGACTTGTTTCTCACAGTCTTTTTTATCTCCCCACTCTAATTAGGGATGGATTTGTCCAGCATTCTTTTAGGGGTACATGGCTCATTAAGCCTTTTTTTCATTAATCTGCTCCAATTTGGTCTTGAAATGATCCCTGCTTTCCACTGCAACTGGTTTAGGAGCTGAATTATCCCTGACATTTGCTCCTTTCGGTAGGAGCTTAGCAAGAGGGTACCATGGATCAAGTCGTTTATGGTGTTAAGACTCATGCATTGCTCGGGCTTAAAAATGACAGAACTGCCTGATACCATCAGTTTTCCTGAGCTTTTTGTCATTTGCATTTAGCATTTAAAATGTGTGATGTACAGAATTTAATGATTCTGATTATATCACTAGCTCGACTGAAAACATGTTTTCATGTATGAAAATTCCTCTTTAGTTTGCTTACACTTTGACAGGAAGTACTTTAATTTGGACTCTTGGAAGCTTTGAAAGACTTACTTACAGTTAGGTTTTAGAGTATTCAGTCTGGATGAAGATTCTTCTTTTACATCCTCCATCTGAACTACTTTAAAATAATTAAAATAAATCACAAGCTGAGTGTTGTTACTTTCTAAAGAGTTATTAAACCCATTTAATTCCATTAGTTTGAACGAAGCTTCATGATAACAATAATCTTACAAGATACCACTTTCAAATTTTATTGCTTTCAGTATAGAAATGAAGGTTTTGATATTTTCTGTGCCAGTAACTGAGAGTAATTGCTTGTTCCTTGTAGTGAATGTTCATAAAGGCAAGAACAGATAGCAAACTGGGTAGATACAGATAATACATCACCCAGTTGAAGTGCTCATGTCCCAGGAAGAATACTTAAAACTTACACAGGTTCTGAAAGCCATTAATTCAGAGAAGCCTGGAAAAGCTCTATGTTTATTTAATAATAAGAAAAAAGTAAAAGGCAGTCTAAGTGCTGATAGCAGCCTAAGGAGAAAACCTGTTTTAATTGAGAGCTTTTAATATGCAGAAGGGCACTGGCAAAACTGAAATCACTGGTATTCAATTTTTACTCTTTTAGCTTCTTCTTTGTAGCTAAAAATATTTAATAATAAATAACATAAATTGTTGGAGCACTTCTTCTCTAATGAAGAGTTATTTCAGTGGAATTTGAAGCAGGTCAGTAATCCAGGTAGCAGAGCAATATGAATGGCTTTTGATGAGGAGGCAGAAGGCTAGACAGTATGAAAAACAAATTTCATCTTTACAATTGCTGCCTTATTTTCAAAATTGATGTTAGTGAGTTACTGAATTGAGTCTGTAACATATTTACATGCAGTTGGACAATTGCATGATTTGGACTGCTGGCTTTTCAAATGACACATCTAAAAGGCCCATGACACTGACTCGGGGTTTGTGACTTATTTTTTACAGTGTACCAAGGGTTTCTAAATTGTATTTGTTCAAGCAAAGTTTTAACAAGTGCCTGAGTGCTTGGTGACCCTCTAGTTCTCACTCTGGGCTTACATGTTTTGCTGATGAAGCCACTACCACTGTCTGGATGCTTTGGGCTGCACAAGAAATGTCATCTTTCTTGACTTCAGTGCTGGTAGATACAGTAAGAGCCTTGTGGGCCATATACTCACCACCTGTGAGGAAAGACATTTAATTTGGGATTTCCAGGAGGCTTTGAGATATGTGCTTGTAGAGAAGCATTCCACTAAGGCAGAGAATAAATAAGTAAAAAGATTTGCAGTTCTGTGTTGTTCCAGCACAGAGGAAGGATCAAAAAAAAAAAAAAAAAAAAAAAAACAAAAAAAAAAAAAAACATAAAAGCCACAAAGAATTTATGTCAGGTGGACATTTGAAGTTAACAGCCAATAATGATGACAAATATATCCACTAGAGAAGGAAAAAAGAAAACAATTAAGATAGCAACATCACAAAAAAAATTAAGTAATGGATGTTTTATCTGGTCTTCAGAGACTAAATAATTATAGATTAAGACCTCAAAAAACCAGTTTCTTTACATGTGGAAACAGATGGATAGGCTCAAGGGCAGCCTAACCTAGCCTGCTAAAAGAAGTAAGCTCTGCTCCTCCAGTTTCATGTATTTCCTTCATATTTCAAGAGAAATAATGTTTGCCTCCATAAGGTTTTGAGTCATGTCTGGTTCATTCTCAAGAAAGATGCCTTGCCAATATCTTAGTCACCCTGCTTCTTCAAGAACACAACACTCCCTCACTCTCCAGGATTATGAAATAGCCACCTGCCTTCTGATTACTTTTCCACTGACCCAGTGGGAACAGAGTCAAGTGCTTAGGATGCAATACCCAACTCTGTATGACTGCAGACAGGCACTGCAGGTAACATGATGGAGATTGTTTCTGGACACACACCTGCATCAGTTCAAGGTGAACCAAACCTCCTCGAATGATCTCTGTTATGGATTTGTAGTTACGTATTTTCAGTTTGCAAATTTTCCCTGGGATGCTGATAAACATTACAAATATTCAAACTTTTCTTTCCTGGATGAAAAAATTCAGTATTTCTTGCTACAGTGCCAGGTTTTTTGCACACTTTATACAAATGATCTCCCAAAAGAGAACACCATCATTTGGGGAAAAAAAAAAAAGGTTGTAGGAACCCAGAGTGCTGAGAATATTTCTCTGCCTGTTTTTAAGGGTTTTTACCCCCCTGGACAACACTGGTATAGCTTTAAACCTTGGAAAGAATTACCAACAGTCAGACAACAACTAGAAAATACAGTGGTGTGAATTAAGTGATAGACTACTATGTAAGATTGTCACAGGGTGAAAAATTTAGAGGTTTTAGGCTTCTCTTTATAGTAAATAGATAAGAGTAAAAATTATCAAAATGGAGGATTGTTGTTGTTCTCTAGACCTTCTTCTCCTTCTCCTACCACTCCATGTTCTGCAGTAAAAGTAGTTTGGAATGATTGGATAGAAAATTCTGCAGTTCCTAGTCGTGTTACTGAATAATTGGTAAGAAAGTAAAAATAATGTACGTTTTTAGTAACTATTGGTTAAAATATCTTTAAAAGGCTGTGTAAATCTTGATAATTGCTCTCTCTCGCTCTCACTCCTACTCTTCCTCCTTCCATGCTGTACCTGGGTCACTGTACTAGTTTGAAAACAAACCAGTGGAAGGCACCAAGTCAGAATAACAATTTAATGGGGAAGTTAAAGAAAAGGAAAGAAAAAAAAACTAAAAGAAAACACTGGTTCAAACTGACAGAGTCAAGATACAACCTGAGTCCCTGTTAGGCAGGGTGGTGGTAGCAGTCTGCTAGAATGGTGGCTGCAGTCCTCTGAAGCGGTGATCCTGTAGAAAAGAGGGTCTGCTCTTCCTCAGAAGGCCCAGTGGTGGCTGTGTAGCTCCTGTCCTCTGGAAATCCAGTGGAAAGGCCTCCTCTCTGGTGTTCAGCCTCAGCTTATATCCACGCTGGGATGCTTGGTTCCTCCCTCTGGGTGGAGCATCTCACAATGGGGTAATGAGTCATGAGGCCAAGTGTTGATTGGGCTCATTAACAGATGATAGTCCAGAGGGAGTTATCTATGAGTCATGCGGCAGGATAATGATGGGCCATTAACAGCAAGATAGTCTGGGGGGAGGAGGCAAGGAAACACTGCCCCACCTGATTTCAACGGCTGATGGGGATGGTAATAGAACACACTGCAACCCAGGACAGTCACGCTAGTGGCTCAGTCCCTCTGATAAGACTTAATAAACAACTATCTGGAAGCATTGAAACTACAGAAGACGTCTTGCTTTATCTTTTAAACTCCTTGCAAGGACTTTCAGCAAATTCTCTCCCATCAGGAGACTCGATTTATGGCACAATAAAGTGTCGAAGGTGAATAGTTTTCTAATATTAACTGGTAAATGCCATTTTTATAAGCATCAACTTGCTACCTCCTGAACATTCAGTGAAGTGCAAGAGCTCACTTTGTGTTTAGCTGTGTCTTTTTACACAAAATGTAAATAGGAGGAGGAGGGAGTATAATCTGATAATGTAAATAATAGCAATGCCAACAAAGACTCCTGGAGTTGCTCCCCCGGGTCTTCCATGTGACACACTTCTATTTGCTAAATAATCTGTGATTATGTTCTTGCAGACAAGAACAGCTTCTTTCAATCTAAATATTTCCCTCCTTTTTTAAAATGAGTTCTCCAGTCAGAGCTTATTTTCATTTTCCTGTGCCATAAAAAAAGGGAAAAGTCTCCTGAACGTAAATGCTTTTCCTCTTCCAGTCCACATCTCCCTCCTCTTCTTGCTGGGCATGAAATAACAACCAGTTAAGACAGCTAATGCCCTTGTCAAACCTGTTTCTTCACTTAACTGTTTCAAATGACTAAGCCAGGAAACACAGCCTTTATTACACAGCTGGCATCACAGGAACACTGAGAGAAATGGAAATTTCTTTCCAGTGCCTGCCAGCTCTGCCTTTCTGGAGCACAAGGTCTCATGGCTGCATCTTTCTGCACACAGACATCTGAAACTGGGGAGCTGGGGAACTCATTCTGACAGCGTCCACCTCGGCTCCAGGGAGAGCTGATGGCAGTACAGAAGCGTGCTTATCTCAGACTTGAACTGGTAATTGCAAGTTTAGCCTGAAAGGAGCATTCTTTTCCTTTGAGTGTTTCTCAGAGTTTACATCACACCACTCTCCACGCAACAGCGAAAAGCAGCAGCCTGTGCACAGCACACAGGCATTTCTGGCAGTTTTTATTTCAAAAATACCTTAAATGTGAGTGCCCTGAGAACAAAGCCTAACTCTTCTCACTGGAAATTATTATTTTTTTAAAAGTAGGTCTCAAAATCTGAACAGGACTTCTGAACCAAATTCTGACTCCATAGGAGTTTTATATTGTTAATCTGTTTCGTATGAATATTTTTTTACTGAAGATTTTGTCCCCTGTGAATATCTGCTAATCTTCAACTCTTTTGAAGACTTTGCAAATGAATGAATTTACTGGTCTAAACTTTTGTCAAAATGTCACTGGCAAAACTGTGGCTGATGGAAATTGTCATGATCAGTCCTTCGGAAATCTTACTGCATTTATTACTAACAACTTTTTGAGAGCTACACAAATCCAGTACACTCCCCAAATCTCAAAACCCTTCTTGCTCTCTTCCTAGCACTCCACTGCTGGTAGGCCTGCCCCAAAATACCAGAACACCTGCCTGCAGGAAATCTGCTGTCACACTACATCCAAATTCAGGCCTATTACAGAAGGCATAAGTTTCCTGCTCTTTGCCTCCTGGGAAGCAGTTTCAGTCTCCTTGCATATTCCTTGGAGTAGAAATAAAGCAGAAGAGCTGCCAGAACCCCCAATCCAAGGAAAACTTGTGATGCCACTGCAGTTTTAGCATTACTGGTGATTAAGCAGCATGTTTGTAGCAGCCCTTTGAACCAAGCTGGAAGCAGCTGAATGTGTACTAAGGCATCAGTGTGAGGTGACACAAATAAAAGACAACTCTTTTGAATGTCAGTGTGCCACCTGAACCATTAAGCAGCCACTTCACCTTTCTGTACCTATTTTGCTTGATCAGTGCTTAAAACCTGGAAGTCCTTGTTATACAAGTGAGAGTTGCTTGCAGACCTTTTATCATAACCTTTTTACCCCTTTTCCTCAGTTTTTGACCAAGTTTTTCTGGTTTAGATTTACTGGAGAAGAATATTTGAACATACAAGGCATCCAAGTGATGCCTGTGGACATGGAAGAATTACTCCAGAAAGCTTTTATTCCAAACATGCATCTCAAACTGCACTTCCTAAAGAAACCTAACAAAATCAGCAATGTTACAGCATACACACAGTATAAAAAAATATAAAGGTTCCCACTTCTCACACACTATGACTTTTATAGTGCTAAAGGCTTAATATACTTAATAAAGCTAAATAAGCTAAAGGCTTAATATACTTAATAAACTCAGTATGTGTATTTTTCACTAAGGATTGAGATGGATTTATATAAATCATTCAGTTTTCATTAATAGAGTATACTTTCAAGCTGGTGAGACACCTGTCAAGAGAGAACTATGAGTGTTACATGTGAGCCCAGGCTTTCCAAGCACTACTCAAACCCTCCAGATGCTGTAGTATTCCCTGAAACAAGGGTAAAAATAAAAGGGAATAGAGAAAAAAAAGAGTTAAATTACACAGCAAATGTGAAGTAATGAAGAGTTACTGGCAGTGGGAGCTGCTACCTGAAATAGCAGAAGGCAGAGCTGTGCATTTGCAGAAACACAAATCTGAAATAAAGTCTTAAAAACAAGGACTACTTGGGCAATAAAACACTAGGATCAGCCCAGTCCTCTGCGCTCATTTACACCCTCTACTCCCTTTATTAGGGAGAATAATCTGAGAATAAGATATGAGATAAAAGCAACACAAATAAAACGTAGGATTCTTCATGTTTCATCATAAACAAACCAAGTGCAGGGCACAAAGTTTGCTTTGTAGATTATATAAAATGTTTATTAGGAAGTAAAGTGCTCAGTTTTACAGATCAATACATTCTTGATCATTGTAGAAGACTTGCATAATTAACAGCTTCCTAATAAGACCAAACACTGTACATTACTATGCAAAAACCGTACCTTTGACAAATGATACTATAATCTAAAATTGAAAAATGCATCAATAAAATGTCTGTAACATTTTTCAAGTGGCAATGCACTTATTGCAAGGCCCACTGTCAACACACATGGGTGCCCCAGGGAAACTTACTGCACTTCAAGATGAAGTTTGTTATCAAGTAACGACACGTTACAGAAATACACCCCAACAAATACAGCTATTAAAGCAAACATTTTCATAATAAACACATAGTACAAACAAAAGATGAACCGCGTGACTGAATTTACATTTTGAAAGACACATTTTGGATATGAATATAAAGACAAGGCTCTGTATATTTAAATTGCTTTGGTATTGTATTTTCTGTTTTCCTTGCACTCCAGCTGGCCATGTGTACAGCTGGTGTTTCTTTTTGGTCTGTTTGTTTACAGTCAGAAATGCAGTTCAACACTGAAAAGCTTTCCTCAGAAAGGTTTCTGAGGTGCAAAACCTTTCAATCAAGGCAAGAGAGAGCTTAATCTGAATGCCCTCATCCCACACAAATGACGTACCCACTGTGCTGCGCACTGTTTTGGCAAGTTCATGAGAACTCTTGGGAAAGGATATGAATTTCTTCCCAATACAGGACAAAATAATCCACAGAAGAACCCCCACAAGAATCATAACCCGTTCTCACACATAATTCTGTTCCCGAGGCACAGCTACTATGAAATTCCAACACTGAATTTCCTCCACTTCCACCTAACATCAATTAGGTTTCTGTGCGTATGGTTTCTCATAAACTTAAAAATGGAAAGGCACGAAGTCTATTTGGTTTTAGCAAGTTCTCTGGTTAGAGGAAAGGCATTCAGAGCCACTGCTCATGCAGGCAATGCCACTGCAAGAATATATGGAACACGGAAGCTTTGCCTAAGTGGCACTCCCACAAGAACGAAGAGCTAATAACTGCTTGCTGAGACAGAAGGCACCAGCATAACACATGCTACTCATACTTTGTTAAACTGGCATTTTTCCTCTATATACCCTACCAATAGCTGAGATGTGATTGATTATGTAGCTTTCCATTATCCTTTTCACCAACTCTGAGTCTTTAAACACAAGACAACTGCCATCTTCAGGAAAAAAGCACAATTGACAGCCTCCCTCCTAAACCAGCATTCCACATATGGAAACATATTCCTAGGCAAAACTCCAAACACTGCCTCAATGCTCTCTATAGGAAACCAACAGAATTTCAATGTTGCATCTCCTCTCAAAAATAAAGCTTCTGTAACAAAGAAAGGAGAGGGCATTAAATACTAAAAATCAGCGATTATACTATGAACACCTTCCTAAAGGAATCCTGTGCTGCACCTCAGCAGAAGAATCTATGTAGAAATGTACCTAATAATTTCACAAGCAGTTCAGTTAAATATAAATACAGATCACATAGCTGAGATGTGATTAGAGCTTCACATGGCACAAGATCAGATTTTCCCAACTGTCAGAAACTCCTCTGCCCCCTTCCCTGTCACACCCAAGGAAAACTTGGTGATTTTCAATCCCGTGTGCTTTTAAATAACGTATTTTCTGCAAAGTAGCTGTATTTATTTAAGAACCTCTGGAATGTTTATCCCAGGAACACTTAAATCATGAAAACATAGCATTAGAAAATGGGCACTTTGCAACATAGCTGAAAATTATTGTTAGTTGGGTGTGAAGAGGCAGTTCTCAAAAGTTTCTTCCGAAATCCTAATTATAATGCATTCAGTTTCTACCACAGAATTATGTAATTTACAGTTGTACAAACTAAGTGCACTTTCTTCTGCTTAAAGAAACGTAGTACCTCTAAAAAACAGAAAAAAAGGAATACTTTAAGTAAAATATTAGTATACCAAGAATAACTCAGAAAGACAAGTAGAAACTCAAATTTCAAAGAAGTGCTGTTTTATCTGTCAGCTGTTAAAATGAATAAGACAAACTGCTGCCATCTTATTTTAAAATTTGCTTTTAAAAGCCTTTAAAAACTGTATTTTCCAAGAGGAAGCAGAAAATTAATAGCCTTTTATTTTAGTGTGCCAGCCACCGCACATTATTTTGTCTGAAGCTTGCTGCCCTTATGCAAGTGTTCCCAATAATACTTTTATGGAATCAGAATTCTGTCCTGGTAGATTTTATCCCACCTGATATCCATTCAGATTCCTGCATTTTTGCTTCCAAGGCTGCCACTCTCACTGCTGGCATCACACAGGCCTGAAAATGATTGATGGAGTGACTATTTACTTTATCCCACCAGTGAAAGTTGTCCTCAGTGGTCTGATCAGAGCGATCCCCTCATGCCGGGGAACAGCACTGGGGTATTTGCAGGCTGAATACTGACCGGAAACATTTGGAATCACCTACAAAGCTCAACCTACACATGGATGTTGTTTCCCCCATTGCCTGCTCCCGCATCAATGCCATCTGACTGGGAAGAAGATGGCCGGGAGTTCCTGGAGCGAGGTTGGCCATTCAGTCCCAGGGGCGTTCCCAGCCGATGGCTCATTTGGGAGGCCGTGTCATCCGACTCCCAGCGCTCCAGCTCCTCTCGCACCAGCCGCTCCATTTGCTCCCTGTGGATTTCGTTATCCCGGCCCAGTCTTTCATCCTAAACACATTAAAAGACCCAAGCTGGAAGTGCAGCTTCCAAACTGCAGTCTAGGCAACCCAATACAACCACAGGAAATTTTTACGCCACTCGAGTACTTCCATAGGCTAATGGGGAAACACAGCTCCCACAGCAAATTGTTTTATTTCCAGTGATGAAATGACCAGGTTGTCACCTAGGAAAGCACAGCCTGTATTCCAGCTGACAGATTTTAGAACCCACAGAAATAATACGTTTCTCCCACTGGCCACTTCCAAAGGGCCCTCAGGAAAGAGGGGGTGAAAGGGGAAGCAGTAGAAGTCAGGTTAGCCTGGTGACAGAAGTGAACTACTCCCACCTGTCACACACAGTCCCAGGAGCAACAAAGGAGAATAAGAGCACGCTGGGCCTGCTGGGCTGGATCCCCTAAACTCCAACAGACTAGTCCACAAAAATATTGTATTAATCCCAACAGACACCAAGGGATGGAGGAGCTGCTTCAGCAACCACTGAACACCATTGCTGTCCAGATCACGGGTTTAAATGGTGACATAGGCCTGCTGTAAGACATGTTGTCATATCTGAAGTTTGGATCCCAAAATTTCATGGTTTAAATTTCATGTTTTTCTACCACGTAACTGAAATCAATCACCCATTGCCAAAGCACCCACCTCCCCTTTCCCACCACTCCTCCAATCCTGCCAAGCCAAGCAGTAGGAAGCAGTGCCAGCAGCATGGAAAACATGCAGGTTGTAACCAGACCACGGAGAGTGGGTTTCTTACCTCTGTCACTCCATCTAACAGCCTTCCCAACACATCTCTCCTTTTTAGCTTGGCCCTCTCCATGGCCTCCAGCTTCACGATAACAGCATCGATCTTTGAGACAATACTGCCGATGGAGTGCTCCATGCGATCCACCCGCCTCATGAGTCTGAGGGCAACAAGTGGGAGCTTCAGTGACTCACACATTGCCCGGTCAGCACTGTTCTAGCATGTCAACACACAGAGCATACAAGGATGAGACACTGCTGTTATCCAAGCACGCTTCTGACTTCCCACAAACCAGTCCTACTGTCCAGGAGGGACAAGGTACAGTGCAGCAAGAAAGTAAAATGGGGGCAAAGCACATGGGGAAAAAAAGTACATCTTGCAGTCTGCTTTCACTGCTCTTAGGGCATCATCACGAAAATTTGTTGGTTCCAGTTACACAATTCTTTATTCAGCTAGTGCTGCTGTAATTAATTAATATGGAGATCTATCATTTTGGACAAAATACACACTCATGAGTAACTTAATCTTATTAAAAACAACCATTGAAGATCTCACTGAACCTAAAATAAACTCAAGGTTTTACTACTTAAAAAAGTCTTTTCTGGCATTATTGTAACATGACCCTTTTCTTTGACTTTTCAATGACAAGGTCTTATGGACAGGGGTTTTGTTGCTGGTTTATTGTTTTGTTTTTCTGATTTTCTATTTTCTAACCAACTCCCATGAAGCTCTCTAAGGCACTTCCAGTTCAGTTATTATTTGAAAGCTACTAAAAGGAGTGACTTACGCACAACAAAATCCTAACACTTGCTTTTATTAATAATTTGCTTAATATCAAGGAGAGAATACTATATAACCCAAAGAAGAAAACCCACAATGAAAAAAAAACCTAACCAAAGCCCACCATGCAGATTTTTCCCCCTCAGAAGGATAAACTTACACTTGGAACTCTTCATAGGAAACACCACTAGAGCTGCTGCCCCTCCTCCTGGAGCTGTGCCCACTGTCTTCATCCTCATCCTCCTCGGAGTCGTCCAAGCTCCGTGGGAAGCTGCGGCTGCTCAGAGGACGTGGCAGAGAGCTCCTCTCCAGATCCAGATCCTCCTTTGTGAAAACGCAAGAGAGAGAGAAGATGTAAAAACTTTCACCTGCACATGGGGCATGGTGGTGCCAAGGTCAAAGACTTCCTGCCCTCTATCAGCTCCCCTGTGCCTTTTTATAGTTCTGCTCACACAGCCAGGAACAACAGCAAAAGTGAAGGGAGACAAGAGGATTCCTCTGAGGCAGGAAACCAGCACAGGGCGCAGACTGGCAGACAGTGCTGGTGGAACACCTGTCCTAGTGCTGAGCTCACCCTCTCCTTTTCCAGGTCATCTCTCATCTGCTGATGTTCATGCTCTGTCAATTCCTGGTCCCCATCCTGGTCATATTTGGTAAATATTGCTTCGATCTCTGCATCTGTGTGCCCCTTCCTGAAAAGGCAGTAAAAGCAGTTCCTTTACTTTCCATTTTTCAGATGCTGAAAGAACTCTGCATATTAGAAAACACCTCACTTCAGACAGACTTTCATCCTGAAGACAAAGACATCCCATCATTGCCTATAAATTCACAACACTGATAAAAACCCCTCAGTCCTCACCTTTCATTAGTTAAAGCACCAATCTTCCCTGCACTGAACCTTTCTCCTTCACAACTCCCTTCTATATCTCCTTGATTTGTACCCTTGCCTTGGACTCCTGACTGTCCACAAAGTCCTGTAGTGGTCTGACAGAAACATTACCATTTCCTCCAAGGCCTTAGGTCCTGCTTCCTCAGAGATTTCTATAGTTTTCTCCCCAGAACACAGAGGTTGGGCCCCAGAGGTCCAAATCCTTTCTCTGGTGTGGGATGCCAACGCCAGCCATAGTGCAGAGAATAGTACTCTGCTGTGTGTCTTTATCCACATTAGTGTACTTTTGCTAGAGGAAAATCACATCAAAAACTTAACATCACATGTCCCTGGGGATACTATTCGAGGTAAGAAGTAACAACTCCCCTACCCTTTGAGATCCTGCCGGAGCTCATCAAAATTGAGTTTTCCTCCACCTTGTCTCAGACTTTCTGAAATGTCATCAACAGTAGTTTTCTTCAATTTAAGTTTGATCATGGCTTTGTTGTAGCCCTAAAAGAGAACGTGAAATTTTGTTGTTTCTCATTAAATGAGATTTCTAATAGCTTTTTTGATTACAAAAATCAGCCACTGTACACTCTCATTCAGTGTTTTCAGTGTGATCATTCAAGGCAAAGTCTCATATGACTGAAATACATTGTGATGGGAAGTTTGCACTCATTTAATTTACACTCAGATCAATTTGTTTTAACTGAGATGTGTACTCTCACTATCTGCTGCCAGCTTTACTTTGTACAGTTTATATTGTGTTTTATGAAATAAGTTCAGATGTGAGGAATAAGATGTCAAACAAATAAAACATTACATTCACCTTCCTGATAAGGTCAGACAGTTCCATTTCAGCCTTCTGTTGTGCCATATCTGATTTGACTTCAGAGTAGGTATCATTGATAATGGCCAAAAACATGTTCTGTTCATGAGAAAACAAAAATTTTGAAATTTGAAATTTCAACAAGACTGAGCCCAACTACTTCTATGACCTTCTTGTGCAGGCATTTATATGAATTTTGTTTTAAAAGGCCAGAAGAAAATTGTAGTCTGTTTAAAAAGAAACCAACATCCAGAGCTTGATATTGAAATATGACATGCTGCAGTATAACAACTTTTAATCAACATTACTGGTTATTAACATAACTGGAGAATTACTTTCCACAGAGGGTTCACAGCTACACGCAGCAGTGGCAGTAAACCCTGCAAGGCCAAACTTACACAGCTAACAAATGTAAATTAATCCAGGCAACACAGCTGGCAACAAAAATGCCTGAGGAATCAAGTTAACTATTCATCCCATAATAACCAGCACAAACAAAAGGTTCTTATCTAGTTACAACTCTGCTTGCATTTCAGACTAAAGATAAAAGCGAAAAGCTTAAAATCAGGCACTTGGCATTTATGGCATCAACTCTAAAAAGAGATCTTTCTTGTTCAGAGAAAGGAGAAAATATTGGTCTCACTAACCCTGTGCCAAGCATATAACTTAATCAAACCATGCTGTCTTTACTGAAAGGCTCCTGCTGGACATGGAGTAAACATGCCTGAATTGCAAATTGGATATTCACATCCAAAAAAGAGTAACTAAATTTACTGGCACATTCAGTGCAGAAAGGCGGTGTTCTCTCCTCTGTTTCCTCATGGACTTTGGAACAATCTTTCAGTGCTGTATCTTTATGCATTCATGCCCAACAGCAGAGAAGTAAGAGGTAACTTGACAACTCACTATTATGCTACTTTTTACTGCTATTTTGCCCAACTTTAAGAGTTGGTGCTTTCGGCCCATCTTCCCTAACTTAATTTCCAGGTCTCAGACCAGTCTCAAGGAACTTACATCAACATTTAATTCAGGCAAAATGAGAGGCTTTACAGATATTAATAAACACACAAATAATACTGAGTATTTTGGATAACCTGCTCTGACTTCACCTTCCAGTGCTTTTCTGTTGCCCTTTAAAAAAAGAAACATTTCTTTCCCTTGCTGGACACTAGACTCTGTTCCTCTGGAATGCATGAGGTGCTACAAAGCAAACAGGAAACCTGCTTCATGTGCACCTTTGGCCAGAGTGACCCACATGTTATCTTCCCACTGACTCCTGGTCCACCTCACTGAACACTTAAAATTCTCTGCTTCCTTACTAGTGAACATCCAAGATGATGTCTTTCCCACAAAAAAAAAAATCTGAATGCCATTCCTCCTCATCTCAAATAATAATAAAAAGCTGCACTAGGTATAAGGGTCACTAAATAACATAAAAAATTATCATGATACAGGACTGCTGTACAGTTTTAAGGTTAGTAAAATCCTGCATTTATCCTTGCCAGATAACAGAGTATACAAAAGATGAGTACTCGATTACAACACACTCCCTGATTTATTATTCAATAAAGTCCACATACTGCCTCTCAGGTAAGCTGAGCTTCCTAAATCCTATTTGAAAAGTGTACAGGTAATCTGCACTGGGGAAAGGAGGAAGGCAGGGCCTGACTCTGCCCTGGAGAAGCAGAACAAGATAGAAGAGAGGCAAACCTGCATATCTGAAAGCTGCTGCACTGCTGAAGAACCAGGCTCTTGCAGCAGGCAAAGCTGTGTGCGGCATGCAAGAACAAGGCTGCTGTAAACAGTCCTCCACACATCAGAGGCCTTTATGAACCCAGAGACTGCATGGAACAGTACAGCCACTTTTCACCAAGAGATACAGCCTTGCTGTGTATGCCACCCAGGCACTATTCAGATTTTAGAAATAAAATTCTTCATAATAATAAAAATTTAAAAAAACACAATGTGGAGCACTACATGAGAATGACAACAAACATACAGTGCAAATCAATTTTAAATTAAGAAAAAAGGAAAGAAAAGAAAAAAGGTAATGACCAGCCATGTAGCAGTCAGGCCCCTTCATAGGCCACACACTCACAATTATCAGAAAAAGCCCCAAAAGTAGCAGGAGGAATCAAAGGACAAGTGATGTAAAAACAGCCACTAACCCACCCCCCATAAACAAAGTGTACATACCAAAAGAATGAAGAACATAAAGAACACAAATGTAGTGAAATAAATGGGTCCCAAAATTCGATTCGCTTCTTCAACCTCTGTGAAGTTGAAGTCTCCCAAAATGATGCGGAACTGAGTGAATCTTAAAAAACAAAACACATCCAGGAGTTGAAGAAAACATCATTGGAGCTGTGTGAGGATTCTCAAACTATTTTATTCTAGCAGTGTGACTGATGGGCTGCAGAGAGGTCTGCACTGCTGTAACACTTGATCAGGCACTGCAAAAACAATTCATCAAGCACATGTATAGGCATAACCAAACTCACAGTCAGGTGCCACACAGAGAACAAAACCATGGTGGTTACTTCTCCCTTTTGGTCACAATAGGAAGCAGAGCAAACTAATAATTACTACTGTGAAGCTTTGAGACCCACTCCCATCTCTGTCACACACATAAAACCGCAAACCTCTCCCTCTAAGCTGGAAAAAGCTTGGCACTTTACAGCACCATCAGCATATTTCAAGTTCCTTCACTTTTCTGCAAGAAACTCTTTGCAACACTGCCCCAGTGTAAGGGGGCAGGGGAAATCAGTGACTGAACAACCTGTTAATTGCCTCAGTTACAATCAGGTTATGTTGTACTAAATCGACCAAGAAAAAACTGATTTGCAACCTTATACGAAGACTTCTCTCTCTCCTGGATTCCAGATACTTACAACTTTTGTGGTTGGCTAAGATGAACTCTGTTTGAGTCAAGCAGCTTTGAACACCATCAGGAACACAGCCTTATAATGCATACAACATTTCAGTAAGCATTTAACCACTGAACATGGAGTCATTGCTTTGCCTAGGAATGCAACCAACTGCTGTAAAAATCATGTCACACCAACCAAACCATGTCATTTTTAGCTCACTGCTCTGACTATAGCATATTCTTAATCTCACAGCATTAACACTGAGATAAAAATGTTACAAAAATGTGTTTGCTACCAGGCTATATCAACAGTGCTGTGCCTGTAGCTTATCTGTTTAGATGGATGTCACAGGATTTGCCTCTGATAAAGCAACCAATTTACCAATGCACTGAAATCTTTGCTTTTTTTATACCTGTACTTACATGCAGTCCTGAAAAGTGCTGAAGTCATCAATTTGAGTGCCGAAGACAAGATAGGCCAACTGAGCATATGCTAAGAAAATAATAAAAAACATAATGGCAAAGCCAATGACATCTTTGACGCAGCGAGACATCGTGGTGGATAACTGGCTCATTGTTCTGTTGAAGTTAACAAATTTGAAAAGCTGTTAAAGGAAAAAAGAAAAGAAAATGCTGTAAAGCCAAGGAAGACAATTTCTGAACCTAATTGCTCTCCAGTCTTTACATGAGATGTCTTATTGAACATGACTGGAGACAAAGCAGTATCCAGTAAGAATTATTAACTTATCAATTGAGGAATAATACAAACATTTCTTAACATGTCTGCTGACAAAACACAAGCACTGACTGTATCTTCTAGACCTAAACAAGAGCTGACAAATCCTGTGGCAAATTACAACCTTGCTTTTCATCTGCCAGAAGTTATCCCTGCGTTCTGACTTTCACACATGATTGACTTTGGGAGAAACATGAGTAAACCTCAAATAATGTGTTTCATGAAACTCAGGATACTGCTTACATTCTAACGTTGGAATAAGGACGTGTGTCTTGGAGTTACCTTGATCCAGACAAAAAACACAGTGACTGCAGCAATGTTGTTGAATTGCATTTGCCAGTATGCCAAAGGTTCAAAATTGGGGAATGAGTTCTGATCTTCCAGCAGCTTCTTCAGGAGCGTATCAACAGTTGATGTCCTATAGATGCTAATTCCTATAGCTACCACAGACAGCTGAGGACAAAAGAAACACACAAATTTACAAAAGATGATTAGGGTTTTACAACAACTTGTTTGAGCCATGTACGTCAGATAAAGTCAAGATATGAGGAACTTTGTGCATTTCACAAGAAAACCATTATAGTCCTGGACTACAAATAGTCTGGGAGTAAGATCTATAAGTCATTTCTTTGCCACAGGTGAAGAACAAGACGACAGTGACACGTAGCAGGCTTAGAAAAGTGATGCTGTCACAGAGAAGAAAATATAAGGAAGGAAATATGACAACTCCAAAAGACAAGGGTGAAAACAAAGAGCAGAAAAACAGCAACAGCCAAAAAAGCCCCACAGTTTCTCCAGAGCACAGACTGACCAGTATTGCTCAGAACAAACAACAACAGAGAAGCTGCAGTTTTACCATAGAGGTTTCTTGCTTTGACTTCAGCAAATGAGCTGTTTGTTACTGTAAGTGAACACTTCACCATACAGAGAGAATCACAACTACATAATCCTACATTTAAACAATGCCCCTCAGGCAAGGCGTAAACACAGAATTTTGACCTTTGTGTGAACCGAATTTTACACCCACACTTGAATACTCTTCACTGACTGTAACAGCAAAGCATCTTATCCTTGCCCCTACCATTAAGTGTAAAAAACAGCACACAATTCACGTAAACATCCTCCTAAACAGCCCTTCATTTACAAAGCACTGTGATGCAATTATGATTTCTTCCGATTACAAACACTAACTTCAAGACTTGAAACCTTTGATTCATCCAAGCCTGAAGACAGAAAACAAGTGTGGGACTGGAACTGTTTCAGCACTTCTGGCTTTGTATACTTTTGGTAAGCACAGCTTGATATGAGTCCAGAGAGAATTACACTACGCAGCTTTAAATCCAAAGCTCGTATTTCTGGGACACTAAGATTACTGATGTGCAACACTGTCCAATTAACCAAGACAGCTACTAGCACTCTACATTTTTGACACACTTCTTCAAACTCGGTATTAGCTGGTGAGTATTCAATACCACAATAAAGCTCTTTGTGGTTCTTTGCACACATACTCAAATCCCAGCCCCATTCCTCAAAATGCAAATAACTTCTTTAAAGCAGATGATTTTCTTACTTGAAAGCCAGTGCAATGGTCTGTACCAGATATCTAGAAGAGAGGGCAAGTTTGTCACCTCCAATAAAAGCTATGTCTGTATAAACAAAAACTGTGAAAAAGCACAATGGACAAATACTCGAACTTTGCACCAGGTTGAAACCACTGAAGACAAAACAACCAACTTTGCAAAACACACCAACATTGCAACACAGACTAAAATTGTCTTACTCAGACTGAATAGCCTAATAGGTCTGTAAGCATCCTTCCTAATGATGGTCTTATCCCTTAAACGCACAATAGGAACACTGAGTAATTAATGTCTCCCACAAAGTGCATTTTAGAAAGCAATTTTAGCCTTATTACAAAGGTTACTTACCACAATGATAAGGATATCAAGGCAATTCCAAAGACTTCTGAAATACTGCAGTCTATGAATGTGAATTTCTAAGACCTCTTCCACCATATAATAGAGAACAAAAAGACAGAATGACATTTCACAGGCTGCCAGGAAAAAATCAAAAGTGGAGATGTAATGAATCAGCCTCACTGGCTGAAACTGCCAAGATGTAACCAGGCCTCCAGTGGCTGGAAACTCCACTAGCAACCTGCATTTAAAAAAAGGCAAAGAAAAAAAGAATTTAATTTAATCAGAACTGATGAAAAGCACTACTAAAAGACACTTGGGTTTATTTGAATAATTATCTAAATAATAGAAACAAACCCACATATGATTCAGAGAAGACACCACACAAAAGTTGTAAACATGACCGCACTCAATTTTGACTAAAACCCAAAGCCTTTCAGGAACAGTGAGGAAACAGAGACAGATTTATTTTCATCTAAGCCTGTTTCATGCTGTCTAAACTAAAGGCTGACGCTGTATATCCACGTATTTACCTGAATAAGCCAACTCCCTAGAGAAGTCTCCTGCAAACTGCACCCAAGTCATTGTAGCACCAGGAAAGCCAGGACAGACTCCATGAGGAGTCTCACTTCTTTGACAGGGAGGCATGGCACTTCAGTCTGTCCCCTTTACACAAAACATACACTTACCCATGTCCCCAAAACAAAGCAATCACAAGAAAACCCCAAGCCCACAACCCACACTGTGCAACGGAACACTGCCATGGTTCTGTTCATACCTGACCACGCAGAATAAGTTGATGTTTGCATTGTACACAGAGAAATCAATGAAAGCTGCTCTGGTCCCTCTGTCCAGCCACAGGTTCTTCTTCAGGCTCGCAATCTGCAGAGCTGTCACTTCTCTGGTCCTCGAGAGGTCTTGGTAATAACCGGCCCCGCTGTATGCGGCAATCAAACCCCAGTGGCTGCTCCCATTCAAATCCTTCTCACTGGTATATGTCCAGCTGGTTCAGAAGTGAAACAGAGCACGTTGGTCTTTCCACCTTCAACTTACAATTAACAAAAACAGACACCAACAAAACCTGACCAAAAAACATGTATTAGTTATTATAAAGGTTTCATTTAAGAGGTGCTTGCTACACTGTTTTGATGTACCCCCTCAGAGAAGGAAGTTACAAAGTTCCTTTGACTAACACCATAAAATTAGGAAGGGAAGATGGGTCACAAGTTTATTAAAAAGGAGAGCGTGTCTACAGTAATGCTACATACGCAGTTCCATTCCGGAGTCCAAAAGGAGCAGTATCCTCATTAGCTACAGAATAGACATCATAGCAGTCTTTGATTTCATCCTTTAAATCTTCAGGTATGGAGCACGAACCATTTCTGACTTTCAGCTGCCGAATGCGAGGCACCCCTAGGAGCAGGTTCTCATAATAAATGAAGCTTTTGTTTTCTGCCATGGTTTTGTTGTTGTACCACATCTCCCAGTAAAGACCATCCAGCAAAGGGCCTTCTGCGAACTGGGGAGGATGACAGAATTTTAGTTTGCATGTTGCCAGCACTGATTTTGTAGATCTTCATCCCATGGAAGTGTCAGAATTGCAGTTAAATTTTTCTGACATAAGGCTTTACTGTTACCTGTCCTCCAAGGACACCCCACAAACTTGCCCTACCCTGCCTCACCAACATTATCTGAGTTCTAAATTTTCACATTTTAAAGGCCTACTTTGTTCCATAGCTTTGACATTGTGCACATGGATCATGCACAAGCCCGACCACATTAGGAAGTAAGATCCTGCAGGTTAAATTTACAGTTCATGACAGGACCAGCAAACCACAGCAACGGAGATATGAAAACTTGGTTTTAGATTACCTTCCAGAAGTCATCCATCGTGGACAAAGTTTTGAAATCAGTTCTCTCCGTTTTTGACACAGGCGTTTCCAGGAAGAGCTGCGACATTACCCTTGTGTAATAGTACATACTGGAACTCACTGTCCCATAAGTCACTGCAGAAGATTTGGTAAGGAGTGAGAGATAAAGCAATGAGGGAAAGAGGAAAAAAAAAGAGGAAGAAAAAGTATTTTATTTGTTTTGAATACATCAGGTTGTATTTGTACAGATTTTGTAGTGGAACTATTAAGCTTCAAAACAAAATCCACACCAAGCAGCATTTATCTGTCAACTGTGATTAAAATACAAAAAGCAGTGAAGGTAGACTGATCAACCAGTTTAAAATACTCTCTTCTCCTTCCCACACCTCCTTCTATTACTAATGCTTCTACCAAAGCTAAACTCAAGGAAAACAAAGGCACCATCCAGAAGCCTGAAGAGAGGCAGGTAGTGCCTTTTTAGGTGGCTTGTGCTATCCAAGGCATGCAAGGAGAACTGGCACAGACAGTACTAAGTCCTCAGGAGAACTATGCTCTGCTTGAGCAGATAATGACAGTCAACCACGATACTGCAGGGCACTGGGAATGACATGGATTAGGCAATGGACCTCCACCTCAGATGTGCAGTGCCTTTAAGAGAAACTCCCCACAGAAAATAAATGACTGTGTAACTTCTTTTCCCCACACCGGGCCAAACATTTGGCTGAGGGCCACAGAGCATAAATTATAAAATTATGTACAAAACTAAGATGATTTGTGGAAACAGTCTCTGGCATGGATATTGTTGCCACCTAGAAATACTTAAACCACTCTATGGCTAAAACTCAGAGGAGTCTAAAAGGTTAGGCCTACACTGAACAATCACTGTCAGTTGTGACAATTTCATAAAATTTATAAATTTTGTGTTTCCCTAAACAACCAGAGAACAAGAACTATTTTTAATAGACTTCTGCTGTGCACATGGAATGTATCACATGACTGTGCATTACCTGGATAATCTCTAAATATGTACTCTCCAAACCACAAGAGAACAAGAAATGCCCACAGCATTTAGCCTGCGCTTGGAAGCTCTCTCCTAGAGCATGCCAAGCCACAGACCAGACTGACCTACAGTTATTGCTCATGTGAAAAATAAAAAGGATACTTAAAAAATACTAACGAGTTAGCAATATCTCTAGATATTTAACAGATATTTACACTTCTCCTTTATTCTGTTAGCAAAAATCTTTTTCTGTAGCAAAACAAATAGTTAACAGCCTGTTAAAAGTTGAACTTCTCCTACTGAAATAAATTTTACTTTAATGCAGTCCCCTCACTGCTACACCTCTCTTGGTGGTCCAGCATGCCAGCCACAAGCAGCCTTGCATTGCTTTGTTCATAAACCTGCTCTAAGCGTTCTTAAATGACTCAAAAAGGAAAAAAACCCACTATATTTAATATATAAACACACCTGCAGTACAACATCAAAACAGTTGTGTCAATGGTATAAAATTTGGGCTTTTTAGTAATCCTGCAGTATTCAAGCAGAGCAGACTTGCCCTCAGAGATAGTATACCAATGTAGTTTTGCATTGGCTTTTCCACTCCAAAATTCCCTCTCGCAAAAATTAAAAACATCACCTTGTTGTATTACAACTGATCATAAATGGCAATTTTAGTGTCTCCAACATTTCAGCCTTTTTGGGGCAGAACTGTCCACACTAAAAACTGGAGACTTGAAACATACTGGCTTTCTAAAGATACACTAACTCAGTGTACACGTGTTTTGTTGGTCTTCTCCCTAGCAAATAAATAAAATAGATCTTTTGTAACTCCACAAAAAGTTCTTTCTTGCATTTTAAGTTGAATTTTCCTCTGTTCTGTGTTCTTTAGTGTTATGATACTTCATATGGTATCAAGACAACAAACAAATGACACGAGTCTCCGGCTGTGATCTGTACATAACCTTGGTGATGAACTTCAAACATGGTGATTTAGTTCAATTATTTGTCCTAGATGATTAACTCCTCTTCATATTTACCAGTTCTACTCAGTGATTTCAGAAGTGCAGCAGAAGTATTACACTGCAATGTAGTACAACAATTAAAAAATGCCCTCTAAAAACAAAGAATATTATCATCCTGCCTAAAGATTCAAAACTTGTTAAGGTGCAGGAAGTTGTAGTATTTTCAGTCTCAAGCAACAATCCATGCGCAGAATAAACAGAAATATTTGATTCCAAGTATTTGCCTAGACACCTGCCCATTAATTCTTCTCCCACATCAAACAATCTTCATTCAAGGTAGTACAGAAGGCAAGCAGGTAGTACAGAACTAGGTGCACTGGTGCTGAACAGTACTTACAGACACACAGGACCACAAGGAAAATCATGTATGTGATCAGCTCCCGTAAAACACTTTTCAGGTACCGCTCTCTGCTGGTGTTGCTCTCTTCCATGAGTCTCGTCCCCCACAGACCTTAAAAGGAAAAAAAATATATAATGATGTGCACAGATGTCTGGTACAGATACACAAGTGACGTAAGAAGTGGTGTTGAAAGCTTAACCTATGTCATGTCTGCTGCAGGTTCTTCTATGGATTGTAAACTGATCTAAGTTTAAGCAAGAGGAGCTTCATTAGTAGACTGAACGGGACCTGAGGCAGTATCAGCTATCAATGAGATACCATAATAATTTAGGAACAGCTCAGCAGAACTCTAACAGAATCTGTGGAAGTGCTGTCACTTCAAACCACATGACACAAAAACAGATACAAGGAGACATGCACAGACAGCCATCCTTCAAGAAATGGAAGTGCAGTGCTTTGGTATTCTTTTCTTTTAAACAAGAAAATCATTGTTCAATGCATGAAAATGCACATCCATTATTGAGCCTTTAGGAGCAGTGTGGCAGGAGGATACTTGAGTCAAACCAATTTTTAGAACGCCCAAATCATAACCTTCCCCTCCCAAATAGGCAAGGCACGTCCAACAGAGACACAGTAAGGATGTTGGTGAGCATTTCTACATGGTTTCTTTCCCTGCACAGCAAAGAGTTATCAATTAAACATCAGTAGCAGTCTAAATGAGCAACTGCTGTCCAGTCTAGCTGTCAACTTGAGCAACTGTGTCAGCTGAACTGTTTCTGCCTGTTACCCACTTCATATTATGTTTGACATGCCCAAAAAGACAGGAAGAAAAGCTACTGAACTTTGGTGATCCCTTCCACATGGGTAACAGAAAAGCAAAAGGATCTTGTAAATGGAGTCTCTACAAGGAGCAACCACCTTGAAACAAACTGCAGTTAGCAACCACCACACTTATTTCCTATGCCTAGTACAGAACAGAAAAAATGCTGGGAACAGCTGCTGATGCTCAGACTGTTTACTCTTCATGGAATTTCTCTTCATTTACACCAAAAGCAAGGCAATTTGACCTTAGTTTCTGATGAGAAGAAAAGCATTTGAAACTAAAAACTCACTCTTACAGAACTGCACTAAACTTTCATCCTTTTCAGGTGTTTTAAACAGCCAACCTTTCAAAACATCCTTTACATTCTCAGTAGATGGAAATGAAGTAACCTCAAACTCCCTAGGAAAAATCTTGGATCTGTCAAACATACCACAGTAATTTGAAATGGAACAGTAACAAGGGACAGCCAAAGCACATTATAAAGCTGAAAATGAAGCATGAATTCAGTCAATCTGCAACCACTGCTGTAAGACTAAGACAAAGGGCTAGGGTGCCTGCTGCAGACCTTTGTTTGCTAACACAGATGGGAATAAGGAAGCTCTTCCCTCTACCTGCATAAATGAGAAAAAAAATAACATGTTAGATGTTTCTTGAAGCCTATCAGCTACCACATTTTTAAGTTGTGACATAAATCTGGAAACTTCTCTTGCATAGGTACAGCAAGTTCTAATAGTCTTAGCATTAATCTCTGTTCACATGGCTTAATTAGTAACTTACAACCTTCCCTAGTGTTAGCCCTCAAATAAGAGAGCTTTTTCAAAGCTGTTCTTTAAGGCCAAGTTTGAAAATGTGCAGATAAAGACGGCAACTTTACTACACCGAGTGCCAAATCCTCCTCCCCATTAGGTCATTCTTGAAGACAAAAATACAAATCCAAAAACATTTACAGAGTCACTAATAATAAAGAATTCAACAAATTCAGCCTCTAGCACAGCACTACGTTGCACTAGCAACCCTCATAATAAAGGCAGGAAAACATTATGGAAGAGAGGAAGAAAAGGCTGGAAAAGCCAGTGAGCTAAGTTGGTGAGAAAGCCAAGTCCCAGCTGTCAGCACATTACTCACCAATAAGAAATGTGGTGAGCAGAAGCAGAAAGCTTCCAAACTCAAACTCTGTCATATCAGACTACTGTTAGGAGTCAAGTCAGCAAAGAACAGAAAGTTACAGCAAAGGAAAAACCCAACCAAACAGCACCAGGGATCATACAACGATCTTTGTGCTAAATGAACTCTGAATTTGCCTATCAGCTAGCTTGGAGCTTTCATTAGCTGTTACATTTTTGCAATATACATATATTATTACCCTTTTTGCCTTATTAGAATATTGATTTAGATGCATCAAGCACAGTAGAGGTAAGCAGTGCTGGATTTGACATCTGCTGCAAGGACCAAAACTGTTTTGTTTCCTTATATATATTGGCTATTCATCAACTTTCTTTGACAGAATCTGTGTACTTTTATCAAATAAATCTGCAACTAACAATTGCTCATACTCATGCTGTATGTAGCATTCTTCATGAAAGTAACAATTAATGAGTGACTAGGAAGGGTATTTGGTACCTTCATCTGACAATAACTAAGAAAACCTTTCAAGAAATGCCCAAAACACATCAGTGATGACACCCATGAGGACATGGCAGCACTGGATGACCAAGTACAGCTCTACAGGTCAGGATTACCTTTCCAGCCTGGCTCTGGAAACACACCTTGTTTTTATCCATTAAAACTTCTAGTAAATTCCTCCTTAACAGAGAAGAACAGTCATCCCCTCTTCTCCTCTCAGCATCTGGGACGGTTGCTGAAGAGATCTGTGAAACTAGATGACTAAAGCCACTTCACAGACACTCGTGTTAGAATCTGAGCAGAATCCACAGAAAGAAGAACCTACAATACTGGTAGTCTGAAGTAGTTGACTTTCTATTCACTTAGTAACTCCTGTTACAGTTTCCCCAACAGCTGCAATTACCAAAATCCCGACACCTTAAATCCTCTCTGCATTTTTCTTTCATAACTGACAGCAAGTAAAGTGCAAACTGTCATTGAACATCCTTCAGTACTGAGTGGCCCCTTTTTTGTCATGGTAACACTACCTCTGGTGATATCCAAAGGATTTATCCCTCTTGTTGAATTCTGTCTAGCGAGATGGAATTTCATCAAATAAATCTATGCCAACCTTCCTGTAGTCATCTTGAAATAAAGCTGAGTGCACCATTTTCCAGTCTTCAAAGATTCTCATGGATATCCACGGAATGTCAAAAGAACTATGGAGTGTTTCCAATATTAAACACTCAGTTATTCTTCAAGTGCCCTATAATAATGTCAGGCTTGCAATCAGCCCTTTAACTGTGCAGCACGGGGATCACATTCTTCAGAGAAGGTGCTACCTATTCCAAAGCCAAGTACAGCACCCTGCAGCACCTCCACAGCACCAAAGTCTCACCCAGACATTTACTGTGCCCAGGAATTTATGGCAACATTCTCATCAAAGAGCCAGAAAAGGATCTGTTGACTACAATAACTGTAGCTACACTTGCCTACAGATGCAGGTCAGGAATTGACAGAAACTGTTTTGAGCATTACTGCACAAATCACAACACAGATCAAACAGGAGCAACACATGCCAGGTCACCACTAAGTCACTCTCACACTCGCCTCATGTACAAACTGCTGGTTTTCACCACAGTTAAAAACATACACAGGAGGTCCCTTCTTGGCAACAACTAAGATGAAGGGGGTATCTGAACTTAAACAGAAGTTTTTATAAAAGGAACATTACTTTCTCCAAGTGAAGCAGCTCTTTTCCTAGACAACTACATATCTCAGCAACAACCCACTGCAACACCACTGAAGACTCAGAAGAGAGCAGTGCCAATTCATGTGCAACACAATTATTACTGGTATTTTTTCCTGGTCATTCTGGTTTCTCGTTATGAAGTGACTTGGGTCATTGAACATGGTCCCAATAAAATCTGCTAAAAAGAAAACATGCTCTATTCCATAATCTCTGCAAATCTGACTTTGATACAACTAAGATGCTGCAATGCTCAAGAGGGATTTATTTTGGTGTAATACAGCTGAAGCCAGAGAAATCATTACAGCAAATGATCTTTGAATGCACATGAAAATCAGAGAAGGTACAAATCCTTGCTCGACATCAAGTTTGTTTTGATAGTTCCACCGATGCCGTGGCAGCCAGTAACAGTACTATCTACCACTTCAGAAAATCCACATTTCAGAAGAATCATCTTTATTTTCTAAATATGGTTTACTTTTCCTGCAGCTTTTTAACCATAAAGATATGCCCGACACTTAAACCAATCCTCTGTTTAAAATCCTCACAGTCTGAAGCTGACATTTTGAGCTTCTCTGAAAAGGAGGGCTTTCCAATGTGCTGCCACAACCTTAAATCCAAAGAACTCCCCATCCAGCATTTTCTCTGCTGTGTCAAATCAACCCTGTACAAGGCCTGCTCAGTAGAGAGTTAATGCAATAAGCTTTGAACAACACCCCAAATGTTCACTTGATGCATGCCTGGTTTTGCTTCAAACTCTGTCCCTGCTCACCGGCTGTTTGACAACAGGCAGCTCTTGACTATCAAGGGCAGCAGCAAGGCACTGCACAATACTGCAGCAAAGAAGTGATTCAAACACCCTCCCAGCAAACCCACTCTAAGTATCCTACGCCATCCTAACCACATCTTCTAAAGAATGGGGGGTGCTGAGACAGACAGAAGGACAAGCATTCTGCTCCAGCTCTCCAAAGACCTGGTGCTGGAGCAGAAAGCCGAGGTTGGAAAAGGCCTCTGAGACCATCGCATCACCCCATCAGTCAGACCATGGCACCGAGTACCACATCAGTCTTTCCCTTAACACCTCCAGAGACGGTAACTCCACCACCTCCCTTGGCAGTCCATTCCAATGTCACCCTTTCTGTGAAGAAATTCCTCCTAATACCCAACCTAAACCTCCCCTGTGCAGGAGAGTCTTACACGGAAAGCAGCCAGGAGTAAGACCTAGGAGGCAGAGAGGTGGGGAAAGGAAGGAGCGAGGTGTGGGTGCATCTACGTCTGCTGGGGGGCATAACCGGGACGGGGATCAGAAGCTGGATGTGCACGAAGAGATGGGGACACAGAGACACAGGCAAGGATGGACGGAAAAGGACTCCAGACAACTACAGAGGAGAGACTACAATCAACTCGACAGCGCGCAGAAGCGGCACTCGCGGCTCGGGAGCCGTGTCAGGGTGTGGGGTGCGTGGCCGCGGCTCTCTCACCTCGCAGTCTCCGCGCCAGGCGCTTGGCCCAGGCCGCTCTGCGGGGCGCGGCTCCGTCGGGCGGCCCCGGGAGGCGGCCCGGCCCCTCGGCCCCGCCGCGCCCCGCGGGGCCCCGCCGCGCCCGCCGCCCGCCGCCCGTCGGGCCCCCCGCGCCGCTGCCCAGCGACGACGCGGTTCGGCTGCCCCACTCCACGTCCATCTCCAGCACCGGCCCGGCCGCCGCCGCCGCCGCCGCGTCCTCCTCGGGCTCGAAGCCCGGGTTGTCCCGGCTCCAGGCCTGCCGCGAGCAGGCGGAGAGCGGCGGCGACGGCGGGCAGGAGCCGGCCCGCGCCGCCTGGCCCAGCCGCTCCAGCTCCAGCTGCTCCCGCCCGCGCCGGCAGCCGCCGCCCGCCATCGGACCCGCCGCCGCCGCCCCTTCCCCGCCCTCCGGCGGAAAGCCCGGGGTACGGAGGGAGATGTAGTCACCCTAGCTGCCGGCGGGAGCGACGGCCGGGACCTCCTCCCCGCCCTCCTTGTCCTCCTCCGACGCCTCCCTCCCCTCTCCAAGGCAGCCCCGGACCGCCCCTGCGGTAGCGGCGCAGGGGCCGGCTCTGGGTGTTTGGAGTCCCGCTCATCCTCGGTGAAAGCAGAAGGAGGCCTCGCGAAGGGGTTATACTGGTTAAATTTGTGGGGAACAGTGACTTCACATCATTTTAAGAGGAAGTATTAAAGCTCCCCCCGCCCGGCCCCAGCCCCAGTGAACAGTAACGCAGGTACAGGGTTTTGAGGTTTTATTTAAGTCCCGTTACAGCACAACACCGCCCGGCAGCGCAGAGAGCAGCGTCCCCGAGGGGCGACCCTCGCCCCGTGTGTCCCACAGCCTCCGCCGGCACAGCCCCAGGGACCATGGACCGCCCCGAACCCCAAAAGTCACCACGCGAACTACATTAACAAACAGTTCCCCGAAATGAAGCGACTCCCCTCTTCCCTTAGGTAGGGATTGAAAAGGGAGGGAAATATTATTTTTGTCTCTCTTTAAAGGGTGACTTCGTTACTTTCGATGCTGCGACGATCTTGAGAATCCTCGGCACTTTCCAGGGTTTGGTTGCTGATGTCGTCAGAGAGCTCAGCTGACACGCGGTCCTGGCTCTCCCTGCTTTCCGCACTCGGGTGGCTGTCCCGGCTCTCCCAGCTTTCTGCACTCGGGTGGCTGTCCCCTCTCTCTTTGCTTTCCACACTCGAGAGGCTGTCCCCTCTGACACCAGACTTGCTACTGTCGCCTTCTGCCTCGTGGCTGTCGGATTTGTGCCGGCTGTTGTTTTCCAAGCTCCGATCATGCGGATTGCTGTCCTGCTCGCTGCTGTCCCGCCCGTGGCTCTGGTCAGACCATACCACGCTGCTGGCGTGCTTCCTCAGGGAGCTGCGGGAAGCAGAATCCTCCCGAGAGACAGAGCGCTGGCTGTCTGCGTCCATGTCGCTCTCATCTTCCTCAGTGGCACCGTAGATAAGCTGTGTTAGAGAGCAGAACAAGAGCCATTGTCACTCCTGGGGACTCTATCAAGTGCTGCACTAACGCAGGCTGCTCGGGCTGCGGGGATGCTCAAAGCCTGCATGATGCACCTCTGCCCGGAGATACTCTGGTGTTTTATGGAGTTACATGCACCTTTCACATTATGAGAAACTCGCATTTGATCCTGGCCTCAGATTTCACGTGTGCAAGTACATCATGATAGTGCAAACTGCAGTTTTGCACATCTTGCAGCAGTGGGCTACACTCCCACCCCAGCGCATCGGCAGCCGTCCACACCCTCTGACCTGTGGTACCCAGAGAAAGGAAATACATTCCCTTCACTTATGCCTACTTTCCCCATACCAATTCTTTTCAAAACCAACTCCCATAAAATGCCATGTCCATTTTCAAGTTCACTCCCCATTTCCAAAACCATGGGTACCACTGCTCAGTGCTACTTACCTTTTTGGCAGCTTTGTAGAGTTTGATAGACTTCAGCAGTGCGGCTTTTGCCCTCATCCTGTAGGCCACACTGTCACCTCTGCCAGCATTGTCTCCCCGGGTGAAAGGGAAGGTGGGGAATGGTTCAGTTACTGGAATGTCTGTGGGAAAACTCGTGACAACCTCTTCAGATTCATCTGTGTCATTGGAATCGTTGTCGTCGTCATCATCATCATCATCCACATCTTCATGGCTCTTGCTTGACACATCAGGAAAGTGCTGGAAAACATTTTTTTATACATCAGGCAAATGAACACAGATTTGGGAGGTGCAGGCTGGTATCTGTCCCATTCACCCAGGGCTTAGGCACTGCTGAGAAACTACGTGCAGGCACTGCACTGGGTTCACTTCACCCTTCCCGGAGCTTTGTTTTATTTTGGGAGAGATGTTACTGCGAGAACTACACTTGACTGAGGAAAATGAGGGCTGCTACACACTGGCTGCCCTGCAGCACTCAACTAACATGTTGTCCTTCAAAACACTTACCAGCTGTACTGGGACATCCATGCTTTCTTCTGAAGAGTGAAGGGTCTGAAAGCAACACAAAACTCATGTTACGACACAAAGGCACGTACAGTAGAGCTGATCAGCATGTTGACTGTTCTTTAAGCACTTAATCAAAGCTTGCAAATCTTGGCATGGAAAGACACTCTGCTTTCTCTTCCAGTTAGGTGCCTGTACCTGCTGCGATGATGCCAGATCACTCTGGGGGTGCTGCTGACTCTCCTGAGACTGAGAATTCATGTGGTCGTTGTGATATCTGCGCAAGTGATGGCTCCTGGAGTCCTACGAGAGAAAATAAAAGGGAGAGGTTAATCCTCAAAGGAGCAGGCAAAGCTGCCTGCATCCTAACCTCTATTTTCAGGCAGATGTGGCATCTGGAGTACATAGTGCTTCTGTATGGGATGTGTCCTCAGCTATTCATTGCAGTAGGAAGAGAACAAGCCATGATCCCAGATGAACATTGTACCCGAAAGATGTATAGTTGTGCCTCTCCCACTGGCAGAGCCTGGGGAAATTCAGATCAGCTTCTCCAGCTTGTTTTTATTGAGTGGAATTTGGACTTAGGTCTAACAATCCTTGTTTCTGCTAATTCTTAGGCCCTTTTTGGAGGGTGATTTATCTCCCACATCATGAAGACTCTAAACCAAATGCAGTAGCTGGTTCTCAAAGCCAATAATAGATTTTGCAAGGGTAACAGCTGGCGACTGGGAATAAATCAAATAGCTATATACAAGACTAATGCAGTTCACTGACACTGCTCAAAAGAAAATTACAGGGAATTGGATTAAAGTGCTCCTCCAACACCAAATATTGTCATCTGATCCACACTAACGAATCTGGGTTATAGTAATTTTGCCATACTGCAGTACCTCTTTTTTTGCAAGTAACAGCTAACATATTTTTCTTTAAGAGAAAAGATTTCCAGTGCTAGTCCAGAGATAGAACTAATGAAAGCCCACAACCAGGACATAAGACACAGGAAAAAGTCTATGGACATCAGTGGCTCTCTGCTTTGAAACTGGCTCATAACAGCCAGGTGAGGACATGTTCTGCAAGCATCTACAATCACAGAACAAGTACCTGAAAATGTGTTTTGGTGGAAACATAAAAAATAATCAAAAAGTATTTATTAAAGAAAAATTAACAGAAAGACAAAAGGAACTTACATATTTTTCTTCGGAGCTGGCAGAAATGGCATGGTGCTTGGATTGAATCACCTTGAAGGGAGAAAAGAGAAAAAGCATTTATGAGTATTTGCACTCAAGTGCAAAGAAAACAATACAAGTGCTGGGGATGTGTGTTTGTGATTTACTCACTGGCCATGCAGCAGTGATGCTGATAAGGCATAAACACAGAACTGCCACCTTCATTGTGATGTTTTACCTAGAAAATATATTGGAACAGTAAGTCAATAAGGTAAAATACCACAAAAATTCTATAGGATTCCTTTTTCCTGCTGTGCTTCACTGTGCTGAGACCAGGTCCCTGCTATGGATTCAACCTGCCCATGCTGATTTTATTTCCTCTGTCCTCCATCACTACCCCCCACCCAGCTGGTTTGTAATGAATTAGCTACTCAAAAGCTACAAGAATTTTAAAACTAAGTACTGAGAAGAGCTGAGCAGTGGTGAGAATAGCTACATTGAAAAAGTGAACTGACTCCTGTCATCTACTGATGCACAGACAAAGGAAAAGCTTTGCGAAAAACTAAGTGTTATAAATATCAGCTTTGCTTTATCTTCATTAATTTAACATAGTTTTTTTAAGAAGAGGCAGGCTAAGGCAGACTCAATTTGTATTCTCTTGCCAGTTATTTTAAAACTAGTTTTTAGGGTTATTAAGTGAAGTTGCTGAGTAAAGTCAGTTTATATGAACATAAACTGCTCTTATTCATAGACCTGTATTTCCCCCTTCAGAAGTTTGAACAAAATAACCTGGGTTTCCAAACAAGAGATGAAGTGAAATAGCTGCTCACATTGCAGCTTTAGCAATTTAATAAATAACTGATGCCTGCTGAAATTAGGAGAGCTACAGTATATTTCAGTGCTTACTGACCAGTTCCCAGAATAAGGAACATCCCTGAGAATTTAAACCAATTTACTGATGAAGAAGAGTCGTTCAAAACCTTGGTAAGTTACAGCAGGAAAGAAAGCTGCTTAGGACATTTAAAAGGCATTAGTAAGGCTGGCCCTGAGACAGGACACTCCAATAGAGGTATTGCAATTTCAAGTTTCACAGAGAAGTGTGGCTGTCCCATCCACTCAGGATTGTGCAGCACAGACTATAAGCCTGCCAGGAGAAAAAAGGACACTGCCAGGCAGTGGTTACATGAGGGAGAAAGCTTTCTGTGTTCAAGCACCAGCTTTCAGTTTCCAGTGCATGATTCAGCAGCAGGGTTTTCAGTAACCTTCTCCCAACACCTATCAGCACACAAATTTAAAACTGTGATTATGTGTAATACCTGACATTGCTAAAGCAACCTTGCTCCTATAAAAGCACACCTTTTTCCACAGGGAAATATCAAACATCCCAGCCCAGTGAGGCAGTTTTCAAAGATCTGCTCAGTGTTTCCTAGACCAAAGCTGCAGATGGATTGGCACATGCCAGGTAACAAAGCAAAAGAAAATTACCTTTTCTGGTGCTGGAGGAGTGAGCCACAACAAGAGCACTCTTAGTGATCCCAGCAGCAGCTCCAGCTGGCTCCCAGCAGCTCTGGCTTTCTCCCCTCGTCCCCCGACTGCCTGACATCTCTGAGCTCTGGGAATTTAAACCCTGTCCCAAGCACAGCCACCAATCCCCATGTGGCGGAAAAAGATGAGGTCATGAGGCTCCTGGCCACTGTCCTGCCCACGTTCTCCTACACTTCCTCTTTGGCTTTGTGGCTTTTGAAGCAAACAAAAACCACTCTAAGGTTAAAACATTACTTATGGGCGAGATCATTAACCAGCAGGTCTATTGAATGCACAGTATTTGGTACCGTGTAGGAGGGCTTCAGGGCAAGTCTGTCCTCCTTTTGTGAAAAGCCAGAGCTCAGTTTCCCAGAAAACTTTTGTGCCCTGTTCTGCAGGGGATAGGAATATCTAATGTTTACTGGAAGAAATAAATCTGAACATAAAATTCACCAAAGAGGTGTTAATGTTTCCACAAAGTTGTAGAGCTGCTCTCCAGGGCATGCATGGTGCAACAAGAATTGCAAAGATGGTGCAGAATATGGCCTTTTGTATTTTTTGGTCTGACCTGGGTAAAAAAAACGAATCAGTAGTACTAATTGTCTCAGTAGGAATTCTGCATCCAGAAACTTGCTTGTAAAGGTGCCCAAGAGCCAGTGGTGATCTAATTAAAGAAGACTGGTACATCTTTATGAGGAAATCTCTCTCCTTTGCTATTCATTTGTATTCCTTCTGGCTCCTTTCTCCGGTGTTTTGGTCAAGTCTGTTCCAGAGCCCTTTTCAGGCACCAGATACCAGATATTTTACAAACAAACAAACAAACAAAAATTAAAAAAAAAACAAGAGAGAGAGAAAGGGAAAAAAAAAAAAGCACCTATAGTTCCAGTAGGAAGAGTGCCATGACTGGGATTGGGAAAAAAGGCACACCATGGGGTGAAATTCTATGTCTGCTGTGGAGCAGTACATCAGCCCTGCTGATGGGCAATTGTGGCAGCTTGGATGTCCATAGCTCTGGACTGATTCTGCATCAGCTGGGATGTGCTGGAGGAGTCTCAGACACTCTTCCATTTGATGTTTCTTTAAAAGGACAACGAGGTGCCATTCAAACACAGGAAAACATTCCAAACAGCCCTCTCAGAAGGCAGAATATTTACTGTTTCAAGGTGGTTATCTTTCTTCTTGTTTGTGATACCCATCTGATGATTGCTGTGTCCTTAGTCAAGCAGACAAGAGAGACCTGTTGGTACCAGCTCCTGTTACCGGTTATCCTGTGCTCACTGACACTTCTGGGGCATGTTTAGAGATATCGGGAGTAACATACCCACGTTAGCTCAGCACCTGCCCATCATATCATCACACACACTTAACTAATTATGTTTTTGAGCTGCCATTGTCAAGAGCCAGAAGTTCAATTTAGTCTTCTTAAGAGACTGTTCTAATATCCCAGAAGAAGAATCAGATGAAAACACAGTATATAGCATATCCTTAGAAGTTCTGTATGTAAGGATCTACCTTAATGAGGACTGTCCTAGCTTTTATTTTTGGAGCTATGTGACCATTGTTATATGGTAACTCAGGAAAGACTTTTCAACCAAAAAAAGCCTTCAATAATTAGGATTCCAGCAGCATGATCTTCTGCAGATTTAGACAGATTTACCATCTCCCACTGTATCTGCAGCTCGGTGCTGCTGGAAACCAGTTTGCTGAAGCCCTTGAATGCAGACACAAGACTCCAGCTGGAGTGGGTGCTCTTTGAAATGTTGGTTTGAGCATCACGCAGTAGCTGATACTTAGTTACTAGGGTGGCTCCAAAAGGCCACTGCTGTTGACTCCAGGGAACCCCAAGCCAGGCCCTTAGGTAGCCAAGTACATTTGATCCCAAATACCAGTCCTGACCATCAGTGAAAAACTACTTCCATCTGACAGAGCAAAAATGGAGACAGAGTGAAGCCAGTGGCTCACACCACTGGATGTGGGACTGGGTGTGCTGCGTCCTGCTCTCCTGTCCACACCCTGGATTAAATTTTAAGCCTGAAAACCGTACTTTCCCTACAAACCATTCATCAAGAGACACAGAACTGAAAAACAACCATATGCTCAAAGATCCTCTAGAGCTGCCGTCTGGCCAAAACCAACACTTGTGATCTGCATAATGGTGTATTACTGTGTATCAGACTGTCAGGAAAACACATATTATGTAAACAGCCTGTTTCACCAAGTTCAGCAGCAGTTACCAGTCGTGCTGATGGAGCCATTAGATCAGAGGCTTCCTGCAGTTAGTTACAGACATTCCTGTGCAGGTCAATTATTACTGTTGCACCTCAAGGCAAATGTTTTGCAAGAACCTGGAACTCTTGTCTCCCAGCAGTCTCTACGTGACCCCCTGGGAGTTTTTCTGGCAAACAACTGATATTTCCAGTGTGCAGGGAGATGACAGTGTTTTTGAGTCTGTTGCCAAAGCTATATGGTTGATTTTGTAAGAACTAAGGAACAACAGGGATGTTTTGTAGGAATCCAGAAGCTATTACTAAAGAAGACACAGCTATTACTAAATGTCTTCATTTCATGCAAGATTAGCCTGTACAGAGCTGTAGTAAATTTAGCACTTGTCCCATGCCTATCCTTATGTGGTTATTGCTCCTATAAATCATTTTGTCTAGCTGAAAGATCCTTTGCCTTGGTAGGATTTGTGCTTCTTGTTGTCTCACAGATAAGGAACAAGCAGGGCAGAAAGCAGGGAACTTTCACCATTTTCACTTCCCACATTAAAATCCCTAATTCTGGACAGAACGCATGTCTGCTGGTGGCACAGGAGAAGCGACTTGCTTGAGTTTGTACAGGTGGGAGGGTACATGATTCCGGCTTTCAAGAGCTGTCAGGGTCTGTGCAGAGCATGGCTGTGACAGGCTGTAATTTGCTGCATGTAGGTGACGTTTTCTACTTGTCTGTCCTGTCGAACAAAGCTTTTGGCCACAATGCCTTCCATCCTGGGCTGTGTTGGAAACCTGTGGTTAGGCTGCTGTTTTGTGTTGTCAAGAAGCTGTATCAGTGCCTCCCTGTGCGACCTCCAGCACCTACCTAAGATCCTGAGCTGGGACATCAGTGTGATGCCCAGTGATACCTCTGGCTGGCTTGGGAAGTCCCAGCCTGCCTGCAGTGGCCTGTAGTGCTCAGTCAGCTTTCAGGACAGCTGGGTTTTGTTGAGTTTTGTTCAACAAAAAACAAGTTTGGAGATGAACATGAGCAAAAACTAGATGGCAAAGACTAAGGCTGGAAGAGAGAGGTTAATTTCTTCAGCAGCATTAAGAATTTTATCAGGTACTGTTTTGCAACTAGGATATCCCAAAGAAAAGCACACTCAGTAAAGACAGGTTTCTGTGAAAGACAGATGAAAAGCAAAGCTTTCTTACATTGCTACAATAAAATGCTCTTTGGAAACTCAGTGTGTCAACCAATATATCTCCCAAAGCCATTACATTTTCCTGATTAAAGCTTCAAAAGTGAGGAAAATCTTACATACAACAGTGGGTAGACTTCAAACAAACCTTTCTGCCTCTTAAATAGACTGCACAGACCACCACAGTGCTCGTGTCCAGGCCCAGGAGAATATTTGGTATGCAGAAGAGGTATGGGTGTCAGATCTGTTTGATAAAGAAATTACAACAGAGATTTGCTCCTTACATGTGTGAGCAGGGCACCCTGATTGTACATGCTTTGCAGCATAGCTCTGTATCTTTTCCTTTGCACCACTTGGAGCAACAAAAGGAGTTACAGTCTCTCACTTTCCCAGAGTCAGCCCCAGCAGTTCCTCGAGGAGCTGCAGAACTAGGCACAGTACTGATCTAGACCTGCAGTAGGTGAGAAATTGGGACAGAACAGTGATTTTCCGTGAAACAACCCCACCACAGGCTGACAGCATATTAGAAAGTGCCAGTGTCTGACACATTGCACAGTCTTTTGGTCTGTCCTTATCTCCCTCCACTCATAGAGAGCCCACTCATTTGCCTCTGACTTCTGGGACTAGTCACTACCTGTTCCCATTTTCTAATGGCTTTTTAGGAACAGCTTTGAAAAGTGAAGAAAAAAATTAATATTTGAGAAACTGCCATACACCTGTGGCTCACAAATCCTGGAGGCTGGACAGCCTCAGTCAGATCCCAGGTTTCAGAGAGGCAAGAGGCTGCTTCTGCTACAGCATAAATACAGCTCAGCTCTCTATAACTTGCTAAAATGGAACCCCACTGATGTTTCCTCCCTTGACTTTCACAGCCAATTAGAAAAAAAAATCCAGATCTTTTTTCTTCCTGTTGAAATTCATGTATTTTAATACTGAAGTCCATGTAGCAGCAGGAATTAAACCAGCACAGAAACATTAGGTTATTTTCTGGTCAGCAAAGTTACCAGTGTGAAGAGCAAAACACCAGCTTTTCAGTGCTGGGTTTGTAGCTGTGCTTCGTCTCTGAATTGACAGGAGAAGAATTGCGTTTGTTTCAACTG
This sequence comes from Coloeus monedula, assembly GCF_965178545.1. Classification (NCBI taxonomy): domain Eukaryota; kingdom Metazoa; phylum Chordata; class Aves; order Passeriformes; family Corvidae; genus Coloeus; species Coloeus monedula. Next base: position 14,050,755 of record NC_138785.1, on the reverse strand, counting down.
GAAAATAAGAAACACAACAATAGCATGAAGTACTCTTAGAAACAAGAATGACCAGTGAAAGAATATATGGTGTACACCATATTTTCATAAGTGTGCCATTTTGTAATGTATGTAACCCTCAAAAAGCAATTTTTTGAGAACAGGGGGATGAGACTTTCTCATCTAAGTGGGAGCTGAGCTCAGTCTGAAGCCTGAACACTGCTGCAGAGATAATGCTCCAGGACGAAGGAAAGCATGCAAGGTGTGTGTGCTTAAATCCCATGCATGCTCACTATCAGTTTGCCAGCTCAGGGCTCACAGCTTGAGTGCTGAGGGGAATTTGATGGTAGGAAACAGCTTTACAGAAGGTTGCTTCTCAGACAAGCATTGCAAAAACTTTGTGACAAGTTGTTTCCCTCTCTCCCCTCTGCTCAGTTCCCTGTTTCCTATCCTCTGCAAAATTTTCTCCTCCTACTGAGAAAGGACACTAATGGAAAAATCTGAATATGCAGAATGGGGATGGAAAAAATGGCATCTTCTCACTCTGTATTGTGAAACTTGGAAAGTCACAAGATGCCTGTTTTCCCTGATGCGGGGAGTTTTGGCAGGGCACGGCAGGAATGATTCCACGCACTCTGCACGCCTCCGGATGCACCTTCATGAAGCTCTGCTGGCAAAGCACAGAGAGCCACCCCATTGCTGCAAGAAACAGAGCAGAGCACAGCAGGACAGCGAAGAGGTAGACAGGGAGATGATGGGCCAACTGCTCTGTGCACTGCTTCTGTGCATAACTGAGAAGAGCATGACAGAGTCCTAACTGGGTCCCAGGCATCCTTATCACACAGCAGCCTTGATTTCGCATTCCATATTTACCATGTTGAGCTCATGTCATGTCTCCACACACAGCTACATAAGAATTGCAGCACGAGGAGCAGAGAGTCCAAAAAAGTTTGATCCCAATCCCAGAGACAAATCTTTCACAAGACACACTTTCTGAGTTCCTCCTGGAAGAGGCCAGTGCAAAACAGATAATTTGGAGAGGTGCCAGGCATTACGCAACCCAGGATTCCACCCTGCATATCTGTGGTTATCTGTACACAAGGCATCTTTTCTGGGTCTGGAGCAGGGGAATTGTGTGCTGTTTGCATGTTGTGACCCTGTCAATAAACCTGACCTCACACACAGGCTTGGCTACATATTAGAAACCCATCAGATTTCACGTGGCTTCAGCTTCTGTTGTGAACAGTTTTCTCAACTCTCAGCCCAGGGCCACTGTGGTCTGAGGCAGGACGGGCGCAGAACTGAGTCAGTGTGAAAGCAAACATGTCCCAGGCACTTCGCCCCAGGGTGTGGGGGCCCTGCTGGTGGAGTGGGAGGAAAAACCCATCTGTGGGCCTGCTGAAGGGAAATTAAAGAGTTGGGGACTGAGCTTGGGGAGGAAGTTGTTTGGCCAAGAAGCTGATTTGATTTTGTGGCAGAATCAAAAATCAGCAGGCCAGGGTCAAGGCCTGTCCCATCTCGACTGAATCATGGAGAGATTCCCCAGAGCTTGCTCAAGCTTGGAGGTGATGCGGCTGTTTTCTCGCAAAGCTGATCCAGGCAGGAGCTCTACAGGAACCATGCTTCTCCACTGCAGCAGTGAATCATTCTGGCTCTAGCTTGGAAAGCCAGAACACCTTCTGCATGTCAGTACACTTCTTTTAATTAATATTGGGGTCATCACCCCAGTATGTACAACAAGCAATAAATGTGCCAATAGAGAACATCACTCAGATCCAGCAATTTCTTCTTGTGTTTTGTATATTAAAATTTTTTGAAACTTGAAAGGGTTTTTAAATGAAATGTGAAGCAATAACTTACACCTGACAGGTTTTACCATCAGCGAATCAAAGGAGATATTTTCTTAAAAGTATAATGTTTCAAGAAAATATGATAAATTGATAGACTGAACAGTTCAGATACAAGTGTCTGGGAAAAAGTAAAAAGGTTTCTTTTCATTAAGCACAGAAGCACAAACACTTTTGGCGAGTCCTTCTCTCCCTCCTGGCTTACCAGCTCTCTTTGGAAGGGAGATGCTCTTTCGGAAATACACAATTGAGAGATAATCACATCCAGATTTAGAAAATAACGTTTTGCACATAATTCATACTGGCTACCTAGACAGATTATTGGTTGAGTGTGTAGCTATAAATTTGGCAGAATAAATGGCAAACTGTGGTTGGCATATGGACGCAAAGCAGGATGCAAACTGCAGCTATACATTAACTGGAGGAAAGCCTAAGAAAGTGAGTTAATCAGCAGGATCTGAAGCGAACAATAAGAAAGGGCAGCTGACAGGGCAACTAACTCTTGAGGCGCATATGCAGCATCAGAGCTCTTTGCATTAGGAGGAACATTACCAGTCAATAAATAACAAGCCAGCACTGCTATTTTGCTCACTGAGTCTTGTTTATCACAAAGAAGTCAAATGACTTCTCCTCACCCATGGAAAATGTGAACACAGAGGATGACAGGCAATTTTGGGAAGCAACATCTGTTCTATATGGAGAAACTTGATCAGCTATACCCAAAATAACTGATGTTGAAACACAGACTAGATCTCATCTCAGCAATTGATCAGGCAAAAGTAAGAAGCTCGACTGCTGGTTGGTGCTGAGTTGGTCTCACCTCAGGCAGCAGGGCAGCGACAGGGCAGAGACATGTGGGCTGAGCCAGGCTGGGGAAGGCAGATCTCAGGAGGCAGGTTGTCAGCAGATAACTCTGTGCTCTCTTGCAGGGCTGAAAAGCATTTTTTATGGCACCCAGTCCCTGAAGGAAGTGCTATAGGAACTCTGGCACCCGTACCTTCATTGGCACTGATGCAGTCGCATCCCACGGGAGTTTGCCACATCCCTGACACATCCTACTTCTGCTCTATCCTAAAAGTGCAGGCAGGGGCATATTACACAGCTAAATTACCCAGGCTCCCTAAAAACCCCTCCTTAAAAAATCAACAGCAAAGGAGAGTGCTGGATCACAGCAAGTTCCAGTGAGATTATTCCTAGTCTTCTGTTACAGGCTTAAGTAAAGACGGAAAGAAGAAGGCTTAATTTCAGCAAATATTCATGGTCATGGATGTCTCTGTTCCTCTCCTCCAGGCAAAGAAGCCAGGTTGACACACTGGACATTTGTATGTGTACCTTCAATCTCCCAGGTCAGCAGATTCACTCATCCTACCCAGTTTCTAGGTAGCTGCTCTCCTGAGAGAGAGAGAGCAGTGTAACACACTGCAGTCCCACTGGACACAGATTTTTACAAGAGGAAAGGCAGGATCAAGTCTCAGAGCAAGGGCGATGGAAGGTGGGCTGTCCAGGGAATATTATCCATGGCTCTCTTTTGGGCAGTGCTAGGAGTGTCATTGCTGGGGTGTAACACTGCTGCTTCACAGGCAAGTTACAAGGCACCCTCACTGGCTTGTCTGGGGTCTTAAGATGATAGGAATAACGTAGATTTTTCAATGATGATTAAAAAACAGTAGCATCAAAATAATAAGAAACGCAAACTACCATAGCAAGATTTTTTAAAATTTGCCTTTCATTTAGCTTCATGTCTACCATACCTGCCCTTCCCACACTGATGTTATAGCATGTGACTTCAATAATTTTCAGCAAAAGTACCATTAATTATGGCTCTGATCTTGCAAAGCCACTGTATGGGCACAAGCTTTCTCTTAGAGATCAAATAGTTATCAGATCCAGTTATTGGGTAGGTTATTAAATGTATTTTTTTAAAAAGCAGGCCACTCTAAGTCTTGAGGTAAGAATAATTTGCACATTTTGCTTATCATCTCCTGGCTTGATAATGCCAACAAAGGAGACGAGGCATAGATGATACTAAAAGCTTGCTCTGAACTCCAATTGTACTAGCATTTCACACATTGATCAAGGAAAAATACAGAGGCAAAATAGAAGAGAAGAAAAAATTAACCCAGCCAAGTAATTGCGTTCCTTGGCTGTAGGTTTTAAGTATCTTTCTTTAGCAGGGAGGCGTCCCCACAGACTTCAGTGAAGAACAGCTCTGTTTTGCACATACACAGATTGCACACTGGAGGCAGGGAAAGAGAGAGGCTCTTTTGATTACGTGGGCTACACAGATGCTTCAAATTGAAGCTTGAGACAGCAGGGCTGCTCCCCTTTCACCACGGTAAGGCCTGCTGACAATTAGCCTGTCTGCTTCTTTCCTACCCCATCCCTGCTTAGCAATTAAAGGGGGCAAAGGCGAGCCTGTGGTCTCCCTTGTTACATGTTGGAACAGCTGCAGGGGCTATCCAGGGGTCCAGGTCAATACCCAGAAGATCTTGCCTGGAAAGCTGACAACTCCCCCCGGCCTGAACTGGTGATACAGACAGACTAGAAGAGTCAATTACCACAGTGTACAGATGATACAAGCCAGAGGATGAGGATCTGTGCATTTTTAAAGCTGAAACAGGCCGTCTTTTACTCTGACCCCCCTGCACACATCAGACTGAAGGAAAAGTTCGCGTACTACCGGGTTTATCAGCTTGCATTTGGCCAAATGCAGTTATTCCTCCTGCACTGCGGTTGTTCTGTGTTAAAGCTACTTTCCATAAAGTCACATTGATGAGCACTAGTTACAGCACCCACTTGTAACTCTAAGAATTAAATTATGCACAGGCCTTTGGATTCTCCCTAGTTTTTAACAGCCAGAGAAGAGATTATTCTGGCCATTTACACCAGTCAGCCATGTATAAACACAGCAGCCTGGCTCACAATTTTCAGTTCTGTTCCAGCCCCTGGTATTTACAAGTTATATTCTGATTTTAACAGAGGTAAGCCTGATGGCAATTCTGGTGAGGTTTTTCCAGCACCCTTATGCTCCCAGCTGGGAAAGCCTCCCCAGAGCACTGGCTTCTCACCCTGCTCCAGTTTCAGATTTTGCTGCCCAAGAAGTCTGCTTTACTGTATGGCAAACCTATCTGTAACTTCTAGGGAAACAGGAGCTTCTCCAATTCCATTAGGCTGCATACACATCTTCTGGCTTTCTGGAAATGGTATTTCTCCTCCCAGTGATCAACTCTGAAAGACAGCAAGATGGTCAAAGTAGCTGAACTACTGATGCAAAATGGATTAGAAATCCATGGACATTAAAACAATTTTAAAAGTGACAATATTTCTCCACTCCTTTCTCAATGCAATACAATGCACTCTCATTGCTCTTTCCTCTGCAAAAGCTTTTCCTAACTTCCTAAGAACACCTTGTCATCATGCAGGGCCTGTGCCTGGCAGAAGCAATTCTTGTGCAGGTTTTCCAGCTCTTACTCTCCAGAAAATCTCGTCATCAGCCCAGGCCCTACTCTAATAAGCAACAAGGCGGAAATTAGGCTCTCCAATGAAAACAGCTATTGGTTTATTTGTTTGGGTTTTTATTTCGACATAGTAATCTCCCTACAGGCGTTCTAGGAAAGCACAAGAGGAATGTTTCTTCTGTGAAATGTAATTAACATAGTTTTCTTCCTGCTGCAAAGTATAATTGCAAATATAAACCAACACACGAGAATGGGGTTATTTTGGGTGATGGTTTTGTGCAGCAAAATACTGTGGACAAGTTTGGTTTGTCAAACTGAAGACAGGGCAGACGTCTCTCTCCCTTCCTGTTTAAGCCAGTGGTCTGGGAAGGGCTGTCGTAACCTATAATGACAGTCAGCTCACCCAAGGAAACTTGTTTCCCCCAATCTATAAATGAAGTTTTCTGAAGGCTGAACATGTGCCAGAACATGCACATGCTTTGTGATCCTGTGAGACATGGCAAACCCTGGTCCGATTTCAAGTTGTGTTAAAACTCACATAAAAATGCCTCAGTTCTGACAAATCTGCTGCCTTTCAATACCTGAGGGGAGCCTACAAGAAATCTGGAGAGGAATTGTTTACAAGGACACAGGACAAGGGGAAACAGCTTTAAACTGGCAGAGGGCAGGTTTAGATTGGCTTTTAGGAAGAAATTCTTTACTGTGAGGCTGGTGAGGCACTGGCACAGGTTGACCAGAGAAACTGTGGAAGCGCCATTCCTGCAAGTGTTCAAGGCCAGGTTGGACGGGGCTCTGAGCAGCCTGGTCTAGTGGAGGGTGTCCCTGCCCATAGGAAGCGGATTGAAATTAGATGGCCTTCAAGGTGCCTTCCAACCCAAAGTGTTCTGTGTTTCTACATACCTTCTCACACACAGCTCACACAAGGGTGCAGAATATTCTTTCGAAGTCGGAGAAGTAAGCCAAACTTTCCTCTGCAAAAGCATTTCCTAAGGGCTTGATCAAACACGGGGTCATCCTCACATTTCACTGTGTATCTGCAAATGCTCTTCAGGTGGCAAAGCACTTAAACCTGTACATGGCTGAGCCCCAGCAGCTGTTGAGAGCAATGGAGTGTGGCACAGTGGGACTGGATGGCTGCAGCCTAGGAAAGCAGTGGTGAGTCACCTCCTGGCTGGAGGTCACTTTACCCAGATGGGCAATTCCTTGCAACGTGTCCCCACATGCAAAGCATATAATCCAAGACAGAAACAGGGACTGAAATAACAAATGCTTTACTTTCCCCTGCTCTCCAGGCCAGGTCAATCATTAAACATAAATGAAAAATTACATTCCATCGGCACAAACCCTCACTAGTAGAAGTAGGCATTTGTTTACTGAGTGTGTTGGGATCTGAGCTCTACAGTCACTACTATAAATCTTTCTGAGCCTTAAAAAAAATCAGCTGCTTTCTAGCCTATCTTCTTTTTTCACTGCAGGAACGTACAAGTGAATACTCTGTCCTCCATCCATAAGACAAGACACTTCAGCACAAGTGGCCTGGCTGAATAAATCGTTGGGAAAAGCAGGCAGCAACCTTGCACCCTGAGGAACTGCAGACCAGTCAGTCTCTCCTCAGAGCCTGGAAAGATCCTGGAGCATATCCTCCTGGAAACTATGCTAAAGCACATGGAAAATAAGGAGGTGATTTGTGACAGCAAACATGGCTTCACTAAGGGCAAATTATGCCTGCCAGATTTGGTGGTGTTCCACAACAGGATTACAGTGTTGATGGATAAGGGAAGAGGGACTGACAATATCTACCTGCACTTGTTCAAAGCATTTGACACTGTCCTGCACAACACCCTTGTTTGTAAACTGGAGAGGTGTGGTTTTGGTGCATAGACTACTCAGTGGATAAAGTGACTGGATGACAGCATGCAAAATTAAAATCAATGGCTCTTTTTCCATCATCAGTGATGAATGGTGTTCCTCAGGAGTCAGTTTGGACAAGCACTGTTTAACACCTTTATGGCACTCCTGGACAATAGGATTGAGTGCAGAGTCAGCAAGATTGCTGACATCACCAAGCTGTGTGGTGCAGCAGACACGCTGCAGGGAGGGGATGCCATCCAGAAGGATCTGGACAGACTTGAAACGTAGGCCTGTGTGAACCTTATGGAGCTCCACAAGGCCAAGTGCAAAGTTTGCATCAAAAGCAGAGTGGCCGGCAGGTCAAGGAAGGGGATTCTGCCCCTCCGCTCCACTCTGCTGAGACCCCATCTGGAGTGTTGCATCCAGCCCTGGGATCCTCAACATGAGAAGGACATGGAATTGCTGGAGGAAGTCCACAGGAGGTAACAAAGATGATCAGAGTGCTGGAGCACCTCTCCTATGAAGACAGGCTCAGAGAAACGGGGTTGTTCAGCCCAGAGAATACACCAGGGAAATCTTACAGCACCTTCCAGTACCTAAAGGGGGCTGCAAGAGAGCTGGAGGGGGACATTTTACAAGAGTACATAAAGGACAAGAGGGAAATGGCTTTAAACTGACAGAGGGCAGGTTTAGATTAGATATTAGGAAAATACTCTCTACAGTAAGGGTAGTGAGACACTGGAGCAGGTTGACCAGAGAAACTTTGGAATCCTCATCCCTGTAATTGTTCAAGGCCAGGCTGTACGGGGCTCTGAGCAACCTGGTCTAGTGGAATGTGTCCCTGCCCATGGCAGGGGGTTGGAACAAGATGGTCTTTAAGGTCCCTTTCCACCCGAACCATTCTGTGATTCCAAGTTAGAAGGCTTTAGGAGCACACAAGACTAAGCAGATGTGGTATATACACACAGTATATATTTTTAAAATTAATTTTCTAGATATGAGAAGATAGCTGGTTATCTATCAGAATGTACAGCCATCCTGCCGGGAAGGTGTTTGTTAGGAAGGGGAGTTGGAAATATGACTAAATATTTTGATCTCCAGGTAATTGCACAAAAGCAACTGCATAAAATCTGAAGATCTTCTTGAATCAAATTCCTGCTAAAAGCCAGAAATTCAAAAGGTGGCCTCTCACAGGTGTGTCACAATGTTTTGGCCCTTTCAGTCAGGTGACTTACTCTGTCACAGTACAACATTCACACCTGCAGCTCATCAAGGGTTTCCTGACCCTTCCAGCAAGCTTTTAGTACCAGATTACTCTTCTGGCTCTGTTTGTGAAGCCTGTGAGAGGATTCATCCATTAAAACCCAGGGCCACGGTGGCCTGGGTGGTCCTTGTATGGGCAAGTGGAGAATACAGGCAAGCAGGTGCAAGGAGGGTGACAGTGCCAGGCACAGCTTGGAGCTAGCATTCATCTGATACTGACAGTAGTCACCAGGATTGCCACAGGCTCACAACCACAAGGACTTCTCCCCATGGCCTCTCAGGGAGTACGGAAAGACTTAAGGGTTTCTTAAGGAAAAACAAGCAGGAAAGGGCACAGAAAATTTGTCAGGCCAATCGCTGTGAGGAGGTGGCTTAAGCCAAGGATTGTGTGCATTGTGTGCAAGGGTTCTGCCTCATGCACCCCCATCTGCAGGCTCTGTTGGCTTGTAACCTATTGCAGGTGCACATCTCTCAGACCAAACACCTTCAGGCTTTGGAGAATCAGCCTGACTCTCAGAAGGAGCTGAGGTCCAAATTGCTGCTCCTTGTTTCAAACACAAGGAAATGCACGTGAATTCTGAGCAGCTTGAGAGGTGTGACAGACTGCTTTGTTTCAGTACCATGTAAAACTTTTAAACTGGGATTTTCCAGCAGCATTCCAGTGCCAGACTGGTGATTTATGAATCATGTTCTGTCACATCAGCAAGGTGCATCAATCCCTGCAGCAAAGACTATTAAGGCTCTCTGTTGCTCACTGAAACAAGAGCAGGCTCCAGCCTGAGCAGTGCTTTACTCGTAAAAAAAGAAGTGGGAGATGCTCTTACCAGTCACTGGAGAACATCTCTTCAGTACAAGCTTTGCCTTCCTGGGGGTCTTTAGTGACAGCTTGCCATCACAAGACAGAGCAACCCCAAGTAAAAGTATTTCTCAGGCACACACACGTGGAATATCCAACAGCATCAGAAGAACAGGTGGCTATCAGTAAGTACTTGTATATGAACTGAATTGAATCGTATCAGCACTTTGTTGCAAACTACTCTGGAAACTAATTCCTGTATGGTTTCTGCAAGAAGGGTAAGCAAATGGAGCGAGTCATGCCACACACTTTGACAAAACCTCCCCATTGTGCCTGGCATGCTAACAGGTCACTGGCACTTGCAAAGGGTCAGAGCCTGCAGCAGGCTCTGGAAATACAGATCCTAAGTGCAGGAAGAGTAAGAAACAACATCACCATTGCCCTTCTGATACAAGTCACACCAAGGGATTGGTTAGCAGAAGTGGACGATCAACGAGAAAGAAAACAAGCTAAAGGCCTTTTTTTTTGCCAGCTGTTTCTCATCTCCTGGAGAGCACATCACAGTAGCTGTTCTAGGCTGTTCTCACCTGTACACAGAGTCAGCTGTCCCACACTGAGTTGTTTACAGCCTCAGGGCTTTATCTGCCCTTGAAAATGTTAGCTTTTGACCTGTGCCCTTACATTTCTTATATCTCTGAGCCCTTAAAAACCTTTTCTGTGGTCCTCATGACTATTGGAATTTTTCTGCAAACCCTGAGAAGCAGAATAGCTGTTTTGAAAACAGTCTGATACAGGAAGTCCATGCCAGAGCCCTGCACAGCTCTGCCTCCTGAGCCCAGCATCCCCAGGAAGGGGTTCCCTTCCTCTCCCCTCTACAGTGCCCTGAATAAGGCTCTGACATGAAGTCAGGTACCAGTCACTTTGTCCCTGACAGCATGGTCTTCAAAGCCGTGGAGAGAAACCAAGACTAACATCAGCTGTTGCTGAGGCTTTTGTACCATGGGGCTGAAGTATTTTATTACTGCCATTAAAAATCAAGTGATTTAATCTCACTGGTGTCCTAATACATACCTTGTTAACTAGATCTCATTTTCTAGTTAGCCATGAACTATCAGACTATTCATGCCTTTAAACAAGTAAGACTTTCAGGGATTAAGTGTGGTGCAGAGCTTGCTGTGCCAAACCCACTAACACCTTTCCCTCCTGTCAGGTGTGCCAGAGCAGGCTGCCCAGTCAGCATGACCCAGGACAGTGCCTGGCCACAGACCTCAGTCCCTGGGGCATCAGCCCTTTGATTTTCCCCCCTGGAAGAGGATACAGCAGCCAGTGCAGAGAGAGTGAAATTTTCTTCCCCACCACAAAACTCCTCCAGATGACAGAGATGCCCTGCTGTTTCCCTCCACAGCCTCATGTGGAGAAACACAAGCCCACACCCCAACAAACACCTCCACCTCCCAACTCAGGGGAGGTTTCTCTAGCTCTGAAAACCTAGGCCTGGGCAGTGTTTGAGCTGTATGGAGAAAGGACACAGATTAGTTTTTCCAGCAACCATAGCGATGCTTTGCTCTTTTCTGGGGTCTGGCTTTCTGTTTTAAGCGGCCCAGAGCCAGGCCACACTAAGTAAGCAATAGCAAAGGTATAGCATAATTCCTGGTAAAAACCTACCCCTGGCTCAGCAAACAGGAAGCTAAAACTTCCCTACCTTCCTCCAGCACACCTCCACAAAGCCCCTTTTGTAGGATGCACTGGTTAGGACAGGCAGGACAACACGGAGTAAGGGGAAAGCCTACAGGGCTTACAGGGGGAGGCTGTGCAGGGTGGAAACAGGGAGTGGAGACATCCTCCTCTGCTGGGAGAGGGCAAGAACATGTTAGACCTCGTGTACGGCAGCATCTCACCTTAAACACACTTAGTACCCCCCACAGCCCTAGCTGGTGGCTAAGGGAGAAGGCACACAGGGAGGTCAGAGAAGGGCAGAGCTTCCCAACACCCGTTCACTTCCAGGAGCACTTACTCATTGCTGGGAAGTGCCGAGAGCAGCAACTGTTCCCTGGTTCTTGCACAGAAAATCCCATCTTGCCCCAGGCATGTGTCAGAGCCTGTTTTCAGTGACCTGTGAGAGCTGGGAGGCCACAGCAGACACTGGGTCCAAACGAGATGACAAAATCATCATCATCTGATTGTGAGTCACCTCAAGCAATTTAGCTTCGGGCAATTAGCTTGGAGACCAACATCCCTCCCTGCCTGTTAGTGATTTACATCCAGAATACCTTAACCTTTGGGCATGGGAGCTGCCTGCAAAACCCAGGGAGTTTGTCCAGGGAAACTCATCCTGAGGGGTCCCTCCTTAGCTGCAGCATGAACCTTCCCCTGCTAAGAAGGGACCTGTACAAACCAATCTACAGGTCTTCAACATCAATTTTCTCATCACCAGTGTAGCAGTTAATTAATTTTTTACAGGGGACTACTTCACAGCAAGAACCATTCCTTTGCATTAATGATCATTATTCAGATGGATTAATGATAAACAGGAATAAAGGCAAAAATTTTCCAGGCAGCAAATGAGACTCCAAGATATGCCAGGCCACGGCAGCCCTGCATCTCTTGGTGTTTCCCCCACAGCCTTCCCTACATCATCTTCCCTTCATTTCTGTTTTGGCTCATTTCAAAAAGCATAAAATGGAGCTTGGAAGCATAAAAGAACCAGATACAATGAGTAAGAGACTATTGCACGAAACTGAAGGAATTTCATTAAGGAGTCCCTTGACCTCATTCGGCTGAGAATTTTGGACAGGCAGAGCAAGGAGCTAGCAGCAGTTTTCTCAGGCTGGAGAAGAGAAGGTGAGCACTGACAGAGGGCAGAGCAGGAAGAGATGAAACACCAGGGTAGAAACGCATAGTGGAAAAGGCAAGGCTGGAGAAATAGCAGTGGAAAAAAGGGTTGAGGGGGAAAATGCCAATAGGGCAGAAATCCAGAAGGCTGGCAGGGGAGAAGGCTTGGAGCACAGCTAGCTGAGGAAACTGGGCTGGAAAAGGGGGAGAGAGAGCAAAACAATGAAGTGGAATCCACTTAAGGAATGCCTTAGCAGAGGCAGAGCTCAAGCAGAGGAAAAGAGCATGGCCCCAAGTCTCCCTCCCCACCAGCACCACACAGCTTTCTGCACAAGTCTGTAGCAATGGTCCCTGCTGGGGCAGGTCTGCCAGTGTCTGTACTCCTGCATTAACTCTGCTCTCATGAGCTTGATTGTTTAATTAATATATTATCCCCAAGAAATCAACTTTGCAAGCCCTGCCTTAAAGCTTGGTGTGATCTGCATAAAAAACTTAGAGTGTAAACTGAACTGCTGCTTGTTGCACAAATCCTGGTGTTCATGCAGTGCTCTGAGTTTCTGGAGGTTCCCAAGGGTGTCCTTGTTATGGCTGGCATGTGCAGCCTACACTGTCATCAGGACTCCATCTAAATACATGCCAACTGCAACTATTTTATCCAATTTCTCCCAAGGTGGAGAGCAGCAGTGACGGCAAAGACAGAGGTAAAGAAGTGTTGAGAACCCCTACCTTTTCAGTGCTGCTGGTGATTAACTCACCTCTCCTTTTTAACAGTGGGCCAACATTTCCCTTCTGTTTTTGCCTGTTGTTTATGTATCTAAAAAACTTTTCTGGCAGTTTTCAACATCTCTGGCCAAGTTAAATTCAAGCTGAGCTTTTGCTTTTCTAACAGCATCCCCGCAGTTTTACTAGTAGGAAGAGATGGTCCTCATCAAGGATGTGGGATTATGACCTGACCAAGACAAAATGTGTTTAACATCCGATAGCTGATCCACATCACCACTTCTCGCAGCAGCATCCTCTGGTCCCTGCCAGACAATCATTACATGCTTTTGTTAGATTTATATATATTCTCTTTTCTGCAAATTTAACAAGGACCTTCCCTTCCCATAAATTACAGCTTTCCTTTGGCTTTCAGGCCAGTCTGCTGCTCACTTGCTCATGTTTTCATGCAGCCCGAGCTGCTTGTGTTTGGCTTTTCCGAGACGCTGACTGTGGAGAAGGTTAAGCAGTTTAGTGGTTGAGTGGCTGGTACAAAAACAAACCTACAGATTTCTGATCCAGAACACCAAAACAACACACTATAGAGAAACAGCCCAGCTGGGGCCAAGCATACGTGCTATTGCATTACACACCCCTGGTGTTTATTTACAAAGCAAGTCAAGTTGGGCTGCCATCCCCCCTTAAACGTGTACTTTTCATGCCCAGAAATTGTCCTTGGATCAAGTTCCTGGTGGGAGGAGTGTGTAAAGCAGCCATGCCTGAAGGATCTGTGGCCAGCAGGCTTCTCCAGCACATCTTCCCAGAGGTGAAACACAGGTGTGAAGGGCTTGTCCACAGCTGCTGTGGGCTCTGAGATACCCGAGACAACAGTGGGAGTTTGGCACCTGTGTTGCAGGCAGAGTGGGAGCTTCAGACAAAGTTTATTACAGAAGCCTTCCCATTAAGTCACAAGGTGTGGAAATAACCCCCTTGCTTTTTGAACTCCTCAAAGAGGAGCCTAGTGCAGCTGGATCCAATCTTGGGCGGCACACTTTGCCAATGGTTTATGTCCAAGGGATTATACAGGTGTAATTGAGCCTTTATACAGCTTTGTCCAGCAGGATTAAGGGTGGAAAACCAAATATATTTTTAAAAATAAAACGAATTATTCATTTAAATTGGTTGCAATAAGGATAATCATTAAAAAAAAAAGGCTTAATCAGAATTATTTACAGCACAGTATAGGTAGCTAAAATTACTAGTATAGTGCACTGGTTTTGAAGCAATATTGAAGCATTTATAATAAAGCAATTATATTGAAGCAATTATGTTTAAGTCCTTGAGCTTACAGGCTTTTTAGAAGGGGAAGACCTTCATAGAAGCTGGCAGTGCTCCTGTCATCAGCTGACAGTCATCAATGGAACATTGTAACCAGGGACATAGCAAGCAGCAGCTTGGACCATCAACAAGCTGTCTAGATACATACAAATTATTCTCAAAGAAAATAGTTGTCTTTGGATGTGTGCACAACCTGCTGCTCTTTCAACCTTCAAAGCAATGAAATAGTGACATTTTAAGCAAAATATCCAGCTGAGTCCGTCCTGAGCAACAGAAGTCCTTGCACCCCAAACAGTGCCTGTTTCCTTTTCCCTATACAACACATGCTATCACAAGAACTACAAAGCTTATGCCTTCAGCATTTCCCCCTAAAAATCAATGACTACACTGTGACGAAGAGAACAAGCACTTCTGACTGATCAAACCAAGGGTTTTACACCCACCTGTTAAAAGAAATCTGTCTACCAGCAGAATCTAACATAAATGAGCAGAGTTGATTATATTTAAATCAATTAAAAATTTATTTATTATTAAATTCAGAGAAAATGGGACCTTATACAACAAAAACTATATACACAAGGAAAAAAACCTCTTTATACCACCTATCCCTCCAAAACCTATCTAAGTCTGTCTTGAAAAATGGAACTACTTATATATAAATGGGATGGTATTCTTCTGGAGTGAGGTCTTCCCTGCAGGTTGGGCAAAAGCTGGCAGTCTGAAGGGCAACAGGAAGGCACTGACTGCAAAAGATGTGGCCACACAGTGTTGACAAAACCATTCGTCCACTTTGCATAATCTGGAAGACAGGAAATCACAGCAGGAAAGAATTTCAGTCTGCTGCTTTTCTGGCAGCAGGCAAATAGGATTTGGAGTATCTGCAGTCTGTCAGTTACTGCTGAATAATGAGGAACATGTAGATCTGGCAGTGCCTCCTTGGCAAGGGTTTCTCCCTCTACGTACACCAACAAGACAGCTCCAAAGCAAGGTCTATGCTTCATACCAGCTGCCCACAGCATCCCACATGAGCCATCTGGGTTGCACAGCTCCCCCTCTGCCTCATTCCCCTCCCACAAAGCTGGAAGGATGACAACATGTGGGTCCTTACCTGTGGGTAAAAATCCATGCAGATCGGGCACCTAATAGTAGCTGCTGGCCAAGCACTAGAGAGAACAGAACCAGAAAGAACATGCTGCTGTTTATGTCACCACACATCGAGGGTCACTGGCACATAAAAAGTCATGTAATCATCCAACTGCACTGAGCAGCCATGACACATTTCCTTTGGAGAACTCTGCACAACCTTAACTCTCTCTTAACAGTTTGCTGTATGTAATAATGAGTGTGGGTATCCCTGTCCCAAAGGAAACAGCATCTTGGTTTTCATTGGGAGGCGGATGCAGTCAGGCACCCTGCTCTAGGATTTGAAGTATCAGCAGCCTCCAGCACTGGGCAGACTATATATGGCAGCATTTATGTCCAACGGGTCATCAATAACAGCTTTGTAGCTAAAGCATCGAGCCATCCTCTGGAAAGCATCACTTCTATAATGGAACAAGGTCTGACACTACAGTGAGACTGCAGACAGCTCTGGCAAGAAAAGGACCCTTTGCTCAGTGTTAAGTGCTGCTCTTCAGCCTCGCCTACACAGAGCAGGAAGGTACATGCTATAACAGAGAAGCTTGAGATCAAAGGAAAAAATCATGCCTTTTTTGTTTTAACTTCTCTCCTACGTTGCCTTTCAGTAATCCAAAAGGCTCAAAGCACACCAGCTTTATTAAAACCTGCACAGAATTTGTCCGTCTGCTGCCAAGCCATCAATACCAATGAAAATACTTCCTTATCTAACAGCTCTACTAGAGCCTGGCATGAAAATACAATGCAATGCATTGTGAGCTATGGCCTGTGACTAATCACCCTTTCTTGCTATACCCCCAGACTTGTCTTTAAGGTTGTGTGCAAGGTTGTCCATCTGCCTTGGGCTGCCTTGCTCTCCCAAAGTAAAAATGGTATCATTTGACCATCATGCAGCATGGGATGTGGTTGTCATTGAGAGAAAGAAATAAGTAGAGTAAGTGAAGGTTTCAAAGATAAGCCAGGCCACAGCAGTAAAACTTAGTCTTGTCTGTATGAAAAACAAAAGTCAAAATTCAATATTTGGTAGTCATGGGGCATACGTACTCTGAACTTTCCGTGTCCTCTTCTGATGAATCCTCTTCTTCAGATGCAGACACATCACTATCTGTTGCTTCATCTCCATCATCATTACTCCATACAGAGCTGTCTGACAGGCTTCTTTGTTGTTCACACTCTGCAATTTAATTTTGATAACTTAGATCTATTATTTACTCTTTCCCCCAGAACTGTTTTCAGAATGTGTTATTATAAATGGTCTGTAATGGTTCCTATTTGAAACAGACCCTATTCAACTGGCTTCAAAGCAATCTTAAACAAACTACTTCCCTAAATATTGAGGCTGAACCTTCCACACATTGTGACTAT
Source organism: Coloeus monedula (assembly GCF_965178545.1). NCBI lineage: Eukaryota > Metazoa > Chordata > Aves > Passeriformes > Corvidae > Coloeus > Coloeus monedula. The sequence goes on along the minus strand of NC_138785.1, from coordinate 14,034,190 downwards.
TCTGCTACAGACCAACACAAAACATTTGCTCTATTCACCTTACAAACATCTAAAAATGTTACCTGAGAGATTCTCAGTGTCATATGTTTCACAAGTTACACTACCTGTGAACAAATCTGCCTTATAAAGGGAAGCTCCCTCACACAATTCTTACTAACAGGGTCTATAATTTGAAAATTATAACACATACAATTCAAAGGAGAGCAATTTTTAATGGCCTGGTCTGTAACACCCAAAAGGTGAGAACTGCTGTTTGCTTTTTAATTCTCAGAATACACATGCAACAGTGATCTCTGCAACTCCTGTATACATGTAAAAATAATCAAGCACTAATCAATTAAAATAACAGAAAATGCCACCAAATTAAAGTTTCTTTCTACATAAGTATTGAGCTACAACTTCTGTTCTGGGGATTTTTCACTGTGTTTGATAGCAGCTATCAGACACAGATGGGATCCATTCTGTAAGACACCGGCCAGAGGCTTTAACACTGTCCTTTGCCTTTTGCTAAATGCAGTTGCAATCCCTGCTGCTCAAGATGGTTGGAAAGGACATAGGAAAACTAATGATTATATTTATAACAATTCCATTATCAGCTATAAAATGTAAACTCACCTTCAAGAAGCTTGCATCAGCGCATATGGGAAAAGAGAAAAAAGAAAATACAATCAGATTTTGTTGTGCAGCCCTGGTGCTACATACCCAACAGCAGGTCAGCAAAACAACTGCAGCAGAACAGATGAAGAATTTTAGGCTATAGCCATCTAATTTTGGTTAAGAATATTAAAAGTAGTAGCCAAACAGCTGCTGCCCTGAAAACAAATAAGAGGTTGCTGTTGGTTCTCTCCCCACTGCTGGAATAGGGTAGAATCAGAGGCAGCTTAGGAACCACCTGAACACCCTCCTCCCTCCTCCCTTTTCAGTTCTCAAACTGGATTTAGGCTGGAGGTGTTTCTTTCCCTCAATTTTCCCCAAACAGGAAAATTCATATTAGATGAACTGAGGAAAAGAAAAAGAAGAAGAGGAGAAACCAAAGTGGCTTGGGGGGAAAGAATTCCAGCTTGCTGCTCTATGGGCACCAGGCAAATAGGATTTGAATATCTGCAATCTGTCAGTAGCTGCTAGAATAATGAGGAATCCACAGATCTGCCAGTGCCACCTTGGCAGGGGTTTCTCCCTCAGTGCACACCAGCAAGAAGTGACTTGGAGGGATGAGCTACTTGGAACTTCAAAGCAAGGGCTGTGCTTCAAGCCAGCTGCCCTCAGCATCCCATGCTGGCCAGCTGAGCTGTGCAGTTCCCTCTCTGCCCCATGCCCCTCCCACAAAACAGAAATTATGACAACTCATGGATCCTTACCTCTGAGAACTCATCCGTCCAGCTTGAGAAACTAGCAGCACTTGATGACCATGTACTAGAGAGAACACAACCAGAAAGAACAGCAGCTGTTAACTTCACCACACATCAAGGGTTACTGATATAGAAATTAAAACATCCCCTTCTCTGATTTAGCAACATCCCAGCCCAGTAACACAATCATTCCAAGAACTCCTACATACTGCAAGCATTTCAGTCTATCTCAAGCCATTATGTAAGATGCATTCATTAATGACCTCATGAACAGAGAAGAAAGGTTTCTGCTGGATTTCGCTGGGATTTCTTTTTTTTTTTAAGTAGTCCTCTTCCAGACAGGCCACTATATTTTAGGTCTGAAGTTTTTGCATAATATTAAGCAAACTCAAACTTTAGCAAAAGACTCTTTCCACCCTATGTCAGAAATTAGACTTTAGAGAGACACTTTATCCCTCACATACCTATTGCTGTTTCTTCCTTCCTCTTCATCATCACTTGCCAGTAGCAGGACCGAATTATATGCTGCTCTGGAAGCAAGTGGGTGCTGCTGGTTTTGCTCCAGCTTCTGCAACAGGGTAGAAACAGAGGCAGTTTAGGAACCACTTACACACTCTCCACCCTGCTCCCCCAGTTCCATGACTGGATTTGGGCTGTACATGTTTCTTCCCCTCTTTCTCCCCCAAATGGGCAACTTCATCTGTGATAGCCACAAACAATTGGTGTTAGATGAACAGTTGCTGAAGAAAGGAAACCACATCAGGGATTGGTAGTAAGGAATTCCAGTTTTCTTCTCTATGGGCAGCAGGCAAATAAGACTTGGAATATCTGCAATCTGTCAGTTGCTGCTTAATAATGAGGAATCCACAGATCTGGCAGTGCCATCTTGATAAGGGTTTCTCCCTCAACACACACCACCAAGAAGTGACTTGGAGGGATGTGTAAACTGGAACTTCAAAGCAAGGGCTGTGCTTCAAGCCAGCTGCCCATTAGCCAGATGAGTCCCATAGCTCCCCCTCTGCCCTATTCTCCTCCCACAGAAAATGAAAGGATGATGACGTGGATTCTTACCCATAAGAAGCAATCCGCATGAAGCACACTTGTTAGGGGACCAAAGAGCCTTGTGGTAGAATGGACAGAACAAGAAAAATATACAGCCATTATTTTCACCACATAAGAAGGGTTACTGATAAATAAAATGTCAGAAATTAAGTATCTCCTATTCTGATCTAGAAACATCCCAGCCCAGCAACACAAGCATTCCAAGAACTTCTAGGTACTGCAAACATTTCAACATATCCCAAGCCACAGTGTAAAATACAATCAATAATGTCTTCATGAACAGAAGATTTCTGATGGATTTTATGGTTTTGTTTTGTTTTTTACTTAGTTCTCCTCCATACAGGCCACTATATTCCAGCTATGAAGTTTTTGCACAGGATTAAACAGGACTTAAAATCTTGGCAAAAACCTGTTGCTACACTGTCAGAAATCAGACTTTGGAGAGACACTTTATCTGTCACATACCCATCATTATTTCTCAGTTCTTCATCATCATCATTGGCCAGTAGTGCAACTGAATCATCCACTACTGTGGAGAGAAGTGGAAGCTCCTGGTACTGCTCCCACTGCTGCAACAAAGCAGAAAGAGTAGCAACTTAAAAAACATCTGAAAACCCTCCTCCTTGCTCCCCCATTTCAGTTCCCTAACTGAACTTAGGCTGCAGGCAAATCTTTCCCTCTTTCTCCCTGAAACAGGCAAATTCAGTTATGTTATCCACAAAAACTTCATATTGGGTGAAGAGCTGATGAAGAAAGAAAACCAGACAGGGATCGGGAGGAAAGAATTCCAGCTTGCTGCTCTATGGGCACCAGGCAAATAGGATTTGAATATCTGCAATCTGTCAGTAGCTGCTAGAATAATGAGGAATCCACAGATCTGCCAGTGCCACCTTGGCAGGGGTTTCTCCCTCAGTGCACACCAGCAAGAAGTGACTTGGAGGGATGAGCTACTTGGAACTTCAAAGCAAGGGCTGTGCTTCAAGCCAGCTGCCCTCAGCATCCCATGCTGGCCAGCTGAGCTGTGCAGTTCCCTCTCTGCCCCATGCCCCTCCCACAAAACAGAAATTATGACAACTCATGGATCCTTACCTCTGAGAACTCATCCGTCCAGCTTGAGAAACTAGCAGCACTTGATGACCATGTACTAGAGAGAACACAACCAGAAAGAACATGCAGCATGCAGCCATTAATTTCACCACACATCGAGGGCTACTGATATATCAAATGTCAGGAATTAAAACATCCCCTTCTCTGATTTAGCAACATCCCAGCCCAGCAACATAATCATTTAAAAAACTTTTATGTACTGCAAGCATTTCAGCATATCTCAAGCCATGATATAAATACATTCATTAATGGCTTCATGAACAGAGAAGAAAGGTTTCTGCTGGATTTTGCTGGGATTTTTTTCTTTATTTAGTTTTCTTCTAGACAGGATATTATATTCTATGTCTGAAGTTTTTGCACAGAATTAAGCAGAACCCAAAAACTTGACAAAAAACTTTTTCTACCCTGTGCCAGAAATTAGACTTTAGAGATACACTTTATCTCTCACATACCCATCACTGTCTCTTGGTGATGATCCCATGTCTCTTGGTGGTGACCCATCATCACTGTCTCTTGGTGATGATCCCATGTCTCTTGGTGGTGACCCATCATCACTGTCTCTTGGTGATGATCCTGTGTCTCTTGGTGGTGACCCATCATCACTGTCTCTTGATGATGATGATTCCACATCATCAACACTTCCCAGTAGCACGATCAACCCATCTACTGCTCTGGAAACAAGTGGGTGCTGCTCGTTCTGCTCCCCCTGCTAGAATGGGTTGGAAACAGTGGTAACTTAGGAATCTCCTGAACACCTTCAACCCTCCTCATCTCTTTCAGTTCCCTGACTGGATTTAGGTGGAAGTGTTTCTTTCCCTCTTTCTCCCACAAATGGGCAAATTCAGCTGTGATAGTCATAAAGCCTTAGTATGAGATGAACAGCTGCTGAAGAAAAGACCCAATCCCAAACCCACTCTTATTTTTGCAGAATTGGAGCTGGGTTATGCAGATTCTTCCATAAAGTTCAAGGTCTTCTCCTATTCCTGCTGCATGTTTCTGCTTTGCACGGCAGCGGTAGCGTCCCAGACTCAACGGATAAACTACCCTGTAGGCTGGATCTTTTTTAAATACTTCTTAGAGTAATAAATAGAACTGGATTAATAAACTTTAAATACTTATTGGGAGTAATAAACAGTTTGTACCCCAGAGTTGTGCTTGGTACCTCAGTGACAGGAGTACCTCAAACCAGTGTTGCAGCTAAACACTTCATATTTGGGAAATCAAAGGCTTCCTGCCCTCTCATATTTTTGTTTTCTTTAAATCACTGACCTATATCTTGTGTATCTCTAGAACAGCTTCAGCTTTAAATTGGCTCCTTCTGTTCCATTTCCCATGATTGCTAAACATTCTTTCCAAGTTTTTGCGCAACAAGGTCTTTTAAATTACTCTTCCACAGTCTGCAAGTGATACTCAGAGATGCTGATGCATCCACAGGTGCATTTGGGGTTGATTGGGAGCTCTCTCTAAAGTAGGTAAGTCAGAGCTGTGTTTCAGCCCTGAATGGCAGACAATTTGGATGCCAGAAGACAGGCCTAACAGCACAAGAGAAAACTAATTTGACTGTGAGATGGAGAGAAGTGTGTCATTCACTACTTACCACAACATTGCCAAAATCATTTCCAGTTAGATTGATGTCTTCAGACTCAGGAGAGTCAGCTGTGACACCTATGAATTCTTCACCAGCTGAAAACCAGAATGTTAGAATCAAGATCAGAAATTGCAGAGGAATGAAATGGGCAGCCCTAGCAAAACAGGCTGAGGTAGGATTCAACTATGCCCTGAGTCTCTTCTCTTCAGGAATGTGTCCAACATTTCACTCAAGCTTTGCTCTCGACAGTCCACAGGAGAGCATTACCAGCCCACGGAACAGTGGCTGAGCTCCTCACACAGTTCTGCTGGATGACAGCAGCTTGGAAGAGGTACACACCAACATAAGATTCATCTAACATCAGGGAATGTTTATCACACTGGAAAAAACCCAAACCAAAGCTGGAATCATAGCAGGTATCCTAATTTTACAGTACCATACTGTACATGTTCCCTTGAGGGATGGGGCACAGCTAATGACAAATTTTCCTTATCTGCTTCCAGCTTGGGAGATCCCAACCTTAGTTTGCCACCCTGTGTAGTGGCAGCTGGGCAAAGTGCCAGCTGCTCAGAGTAGACATTCAGGTGTTTGAGCAGCACTTGGACCTTTGCATCACAGCTATTGTAGCTGTATCCCACTAGTGCAAATGTATGGCAGCTCAGTAACAAACCCATGTGCTTGTCAGGAGCCTTGCTGTTTAGAGATGCCATACTAGGTGCTTCCTAAAATCGCAGGTTTCCTTTCCTCCCCACTAAAGGGCCTAGAGACTGGCAAACACACACATTTGGTTGGACCCCAACCCTCCAGAAGCAGTTTCTCTTCTTACCAAGCCCAAAAGAAAGTGTACCACTTTCTTCAAGGTCTGCTGGCTCTGGTTCTGGAGCTTCACCCATGCTAGAAGCCAGCAGCCTGCTCCGTTTCTGAGCTTGACCGAAATCATCTGCTTCTCCACGGCGCTTTCGCTGATTCTAAGAGGGAGCAAAGCCTTAGCATTTTCTGTGGGAGTAAGGGTAACATGGCCCTCCTTTTTGCAACAGCAATGAAAGCAGGAGAGTACAGAAAACACTCATGCAAAGGCTAGAATAAGCATCAAATTGTGCTACAGGTCATTCCTCCCTGAGTGCATCGCATCGCATGAAGGAAAAGGCATCCCCTGATCTCTTACGAGCTGTCTCACCAAGAAAAAGCCCAGCTCAAAGGCTTGAAAATGAGGAGACCAGTTTACAATTTTATCAGGTCATTGTTCGCACTGTAAGCATTTCTGAAATATTGTTAGCACCCAGAGAGATTCAAAATCTTCAGTCTCCCAAAATACGAAGTTACATGAAGTCTTAATAGGCTTCTGTTCCGGTGCATTTGCTACAAACTCTTTAAATCCTTTCTAGGAGTACCCCAGACAACGTGTTTTAGGAATCAGATCTGCGTTGAGAAGTAAAGTACTCACTGTGCTCATGGTGTTTTGTGACCTAAAACCACTGCAAGAGTAAGCGGGACAGGCACCAGAGAAGGAATGTCAGAGAAGCTACAGCGATTGATGCCTTAGATTCCTTTAGGTAGCACACTGATACAAAGCCCTGATTTCCAGAGGTCAGAGAACAATGTTCTTCCAAACCTACCAGAAGAGAAGAGAAGAGATTACCTATCTGGAATACCTGTTCTCTTAAATACTACCCTGCTCCAGGATTCCCATCCCTGAGTCACCAGTTTCTGTACCAGTTCAGTACTGGCCTCAGACACCTGCAGCTGGGCCAGCAGCCCAGAACAGCCCCTCAGCATCAGAAACCTTTTAAAAAATAATCTACACTTACGTGTGTAGCCAGTCAAGAGTTTTTCTCACAAATGTCAGCAAATCACCTTCTGTTCCCACCGGGGATGGAGAAGATGGACACAACGCAGAGGAGACGGACACTGTGCGTCTGCTTCCCAGCAGAGGATCCATCAACTGACTTAACGTACCCCAGGTCACCTGAGTGCCCTGGGATGGAATCCTCGTGGCAACAGTTTGGTGGTGGCAACATTCTATTAACTGTAGCAGAAGCACCCGCATGGTTTCCCAGAATGCTTTGGCTCGGAAGGGGCCTTAAATATCAGCTGGTTCCAATCTCCTGCCATGGACAGGGACACCATCCACCACATCAGGGTGCGTGGGACCCTGGCCAGCCTGGCCTTCCAGGGACAGGGCATCCACAGCTTCTCTTCTCCTCCATGTTTTTAGTCTGTGGCTGAAAAGTCTCATGAGACTGTTTTAACTTTAATCCCCAGTAAATAGAAATTAAAATTAAAACAAAAGATTTTGGTGCCGGGTTGGGTTTATTTCTAAACTGGTGAAAGTCTAACAATTTATATTCTTATTTAAAGCCTTTGAAGTCTTGAAGTTTTCAGGTGTTCAACTATTCCTCTGCTGAGCACTTTGCAAGAGGATTGGGTAGAGATTTGCTCTGCTCCTGGGGATAGCACCTTCCTCTTGAGGCCTGCTCTACTATGAAAGGCAACACAGCAAGAAAAGTGAAATTAAAATTCAGTTTTTCTTCTAGCCGGTCTTCCACTGGATCAGTGTTCAAAGGGTTTGGCTGGCGCTCCTGAGAGCAGTAGCAAACCCCTGCCAGCCCTGCTGGACACAGGGATGCTCTTCATCCCCTAGTCCTGTGGGTGCTTTTGGGTGTGGGGAGGATGGTGCAAATTCATCAGTGCTGTGGATAGCATATGGATATTTTCAGCTCATACTCTACATGAGGAGGATCATTTCTTAAAATAATTTCTCTGTTGATACAACTGTTGCTTTTAGGTAATTGGCAAAGTGTTGAGTGTTTAAAGATGGATGGGGATAACTTTCTCATTTTTCTCAGTCCTGTGGAAATTCAAGCAAAGGCTGGTTTGGGTCATCATACTCACACCCTTCATTTGTCATATTCAGTGCCTGGCACGAGGTACTTATTCACATATTAAATACGTATTTGGAGTTGCTCTAGCACCTTAGCACTTTTATTTCAAGCATTAAATCTCCTTTAGGATTTTTATTATCTAAAACTTTGCCCTTTGGGCCCAACAATTTTGGAAAGCAGGAGTGTTTAAGCTGAGATGAAGCACAAGTGGATTTACTGGCATATGAAATATCCCATGTGTTAAGGCAGGGAGCCTGTTCACTCACTCTACAGGTACAGCTGAGGTTGGCTGAGTGGACTCGGCCCCACTTGTATTTTGGGGAGAAGTTGGATGGCTTTTAGCAGGAATGTGTCAATGGGGATAAGGGAGGAGGGAGCAGTGAGAAAAAGGAGGGTCAGTTTTTAGTAAGCCAAACATTTGAAGGCTGTCAGGCTTGATCTTCCTCATCACTGCTGGACAATGGCAACAGGGGGCTGGAAGACTTTATTTTTGTAAGGCCCAACACTTTTAAATTAAAGTGATGAATATTGAAAATATTCATCACTTGGTGGTGGGAGGGAGATACACTTCTCTGCCCATTGCAGGGAAGCTGAAAAGGCCACATACCTATTTTATCTCCTCCCATGCAGGCCAGCTTTGAAGCAAGGTGTAAGATCTCTGAAACACCCCTTGCCATTCCATTTCATGACAGAAGTTTGTATCTATCAACTTCCCAAACTTAAAAGATTAATTATAGCTAGCAGCCTAAGCTGAACCCAGACTGACTGGCTTGGTATATTAATCACCTGGAGGAATGGCATCAGGATTTTCACATGATGGCTACAGTTTGCCAGGATTTTTTGGCAGGAGAAGTTTTTTTCCAGAGAACCTCAGGAAGTGAGAAACCCACATTTCACTGGCCAGGGATTGTCAGCTCTGTACTCTCTCAAGTCAGGGGTACCCTGATGATCAGAGCAAGGCCCATAAAGTAATTCAAGAAGAGTGAATGTAGGTAGGATGCCATACACCCAAGTATCCAACTGCAGGGCAATTGCTCGCCAAAGCAACCCTGCAGACCAGTCCCTCTAAATCCACTATGAGGATGCAGGGAAATAGGCAAGGATTACCAAAAGAGATCCCAAACAGATTATATTTTTTACTAATCTCACTGAGATTTGCATTTCATTCCATGTGTCAAAATATGCCTTTGCTTGGTTGTGACTTCAGAGCATGTTTCCCAAAATGTTTAGAAGGAAGTGCTGGTGGATGGTCTATTAGAGACTGTTCAGAGTAAGTGAAAACATTTTTGAAGCCCCCTGATGGTAGGCAGTACTGCGTGGCTTCTTCTGCAGAAGAAAAACCCAGGTAAGTTTCTTATTGCGGGGCTGATTTGCACCCTCCTCAATGGCAATAAGTGCTTCTCTAGGCAATGGATTGAGGCTTCAGGGTATCTTCCATCCTCCAAAAACCTGGATGTGCTCAGGCCCTCTCCAGTTGCCCAGCCTTGGCTGCCAGCTTAGGAGCAGGAAGGCTGAGCACTGGGAGGAGGGGTTTTCTGGGGGTGTGCACAGTATTTCAGTCCCTCTCAGTGCCTGGTCTTTGGTGTGGGATGAAAATGAGTCTCACTGAGTAACTACAGCAGGTGAGGAAGAAAATCATTACTGTCCTGTAGCTGTGCTCCTTTTCTTTTGAGAGGTTCTGCTTTCAGCTGCTCCCTCTGTCTGCTTTTGCCCCCTTCTGAAAAACCATGATGCTACAACAGGGAAGGCACCCTTGTCTCTCTGGGCTGTGCCCGCTGCCACCACACTGTGAAAGAATCTGAGAAGAGGTATTTGTGATGGGCACCACCTGCCCCCTCCATGCAGCCAGCATTGAGCTCTGTACCTGAAAACATACCATTCAAAACGTCATTTGAATGGTTCCTCAAAGCTCCTCATTGGTTTTTAGACTTCTTTCAAAAAGCATTTCAGCAGTTCTTTGCAACCTCACTGGCCTGAAGAAGCAGTGTGTACCCATACTTGCCTGGCCACATGCCCACAATTAGCGCTCATAAGAGTAGCTGGGATTGTTAGGGGCAATTTATTTTTTGTTCTGTACCCTCAGAAGGTACATATCACTCTTCACTTGGGTTGACTAACTTACAGGATGGGATGAAAGACCCTAAATCCCTTCAGCAACAGCCTCTACTGTCCCAGTGTGAAGAAATACATGTAGATAAATCACTGTTTCCCTTGATTAAAAAACAAAGACCAACATATGGAACAGAAAAGAAATGTATATTTATTAAAAGTCTAAATTAAATCTTCAAAAACACACAGCTCAGCAGGGCCAAAGAGCAAAGGGTCACAGAGGAACACCTCCCAGACCTGGTGACTACCTCTAGCCCAGCTGTAAGCTTGCTGTGGGTGTTTGAGCATGAGGGGTGGGCAGTGTCACCCTGCCAACTCCCACCCTGACAGCCCTCATCTGCTCTCCCTTCACTGCAAGGAGAGACCAGCTCCCCACTTTGCTCCAATACTCTGGGAAAACCCTTTCCTAGGGAAACTTGCAGTTTTATATTCAGTGGCCACTTGTGCTACTTGGCAGGTGAGTTTTGGAAGAGCAGAGCCAGGCACCATTGTGGTGCTGAGCAGGGGGCTTGGGATGAGCATCCCAAAATACCATATTATTCCAGATGTAGAGCCAGAGTCACAGCACAAAAATTCCAGGTGCTTCAGCAGCAACTGTGCAAGGAAGTAATGCTGGTTTACAAATGTATGCCATTTATACCTGAACTAGCCGGTTTTATACCTGACCTTGCCATTCAGGCAGGGGTCCCTAGGACCTCGGGGAAACAGTGCGACAAGAGGGCAGCAGTGCCAACGCCAGCATTAGGCAAAGCTGGGCATCATTCAACAGGCACAAAAGATTCCCAGCAACAGGCTTTTTATTCCACTAGATGGTGCCCAGCCCTTGCTTAAGGATGTTGCTTAATCGTTTGGACAAGGGTGTGGTCAGGACTGAGGATGGAGGTACCTGGGCACTAAGCCGGGGCTGCAAACTCCTTAGTTCCAACCCTGCCAGTGGCGAGACCCCAAAACCACCCTCTTAATTTATCAGGCAATCATGCCTAGCCCTAGATCCCCAGAGCACTGCCACAGTCCATCAGTCTTGGGGTGTGATATGCCGTGACAATTCTAGGGGTGAGTCACCCAGCCCAGATGGGCAGCAGCCCTGCAGCACCTTTCAGTCTGAGACAGATGGACCAGCGCAGGAGGTCCGTGAGCCTTTGGGGGTCTTCTGCATGCTGCCCCGAGCCTGGGAAACTGCAGGCAAATCCCTGCCACAGGCTGCCTAAGTCTCCATGTCCCTGCAGTGCTGGGACCAAGCTACACAGAGCAGCTTCCCAGGAGACACTAGGGCCTGATGCCCTGGCAGGGGCATAGTGGGCTCATGTAATTGTTGACCTTTTCCGCTGGAGAGCATGAGCAGTAGCAAAGCAGAGTCCCGAGAGCTGGTGTTTACTGTTAGCACCAGTGAGACACACAGTATTATCCTGGTCCTGGTGCTCCAGCATGAATCAACCATGTATGATCCCTAAGTACCAAGCTGCCATGAGAAGCTGTGGATGTCCCATCCCTGGAAGTGTTGAAGGCCAGGTTGGATGGTACTTTGAGCAACCTGATCTAGTGGGTGGCATCCCTGCCCATGTCAGGGGAGTTCGAACTAGATGGTCTTTATGGTCCCTTCCAACCCAAACCATCCTGTGATTCTACAGCCTGTAACAGGATCTGCCACCTCCCTGTGTGCAGGTGTGCAGAGGGCACACCTGTGGGTACTTCACTGTGGGTACTTCACTGACATTGTGGCTGCTCCTGGCTGCTCCCACCTGTTCCCTGCATGGGCACAGCCCTGGTGGTAAGCCCCCCCCAGCATGTGCTGAGGCAGCACCCCTCCCCTTGAGGCTTGACACCTCTCCCACTGTGCCGTTCACTCTGGCATGCTGCTGAACATGCCTGTTTTAGCAGCTTCTCAGACAGAAAAAGCAACCTGCAATTGCATAAACAGTGATTAACTTGGGGCATCACTGACACCATGGCTCCAGCATGTCGAAGCCCAGCCTGGTCCACATGCAGGGGCCAGCAGCAGGAATGGCAGTGGCATAGCCAGGGTCTTATGGTGCTCCTGGAAAGACGGTGTGGCCAGGAAATGCACCATCAGGAGGGCGCGATGGGGACTTCTCACTGGATGAGGTGGATGAGCCAAGGGGGAGGATGCTCTGTGGGCCTCCACAGCAAGCCCAGAGAGGCTGGTGGGCCTGAGCAAGAGCTAGTAGGGTTCAATACCCCAAGGGAGGGATGTGTGGGGGTTGTTGGCCGAATTGCAGCCCCACAGATGGTTGGGCCAGGGAAGTGCTGGGGCCAGAAATCCCCTCATGCCCAGGGGCCAGCCCACCCCCAGCACACTGCTTGTGGCAGAGAGACTGCCTGAAGTGCCGTTGCAAACACCAGAATCAGCAGATCCTCAGATACAGAAATGCCTTTATTTCTCCAGTAGCTGGAAGTGAAACCGTGAGGACAGAGGCTTTTTCTCACTGCTTCTTTACTTGTTTTGCATCAGTGCACAAAACACCGCTACCCTATGCCGTGTAGCATGGCTGCTGTTCCCTGGCTGTTTAGCACAGCACACCCACACATCCCTGCTGCTGTGCCATGTGCAGCCTCCCCCAAATTAACAGCAGATCGCATGAACCAGCGATTTTTGGCTCCTGGGCTGTGAAGCACCGTGTGCCCCCCAGCAACCTGCCCCTCACCCAGGCGAGAGCAGAGCCCGTGGCGGGGATGCCAAGGGGGAAAACGCGGCATGTGGGACCCCCCAACTCCACCGCTGGAGCCTGCCGGGGTGGATACCAGCCGCGCCTCAGAGGGGCCCCTGGATCCAGCGGCCTTGGGGGTACCCTGGGGATCCCCACCCTGAGGGCTGCAGTTCCATCTGTCCGCTTTCACTCTGACTGCCCTGGTCCCCCTCGGAGGACTGGCTGCTGTCGGCGCTCCCGGGGCCGGGGTAGGGGCCGTGGGGGCCGCCGCCCGCCCCGCCGAGGCTGTAAAAGGCCCGCTCGCGGACGTGGAGCTCGTCAGCGCGTTTCACCTGGTCCAGCTGCCTGCTGCGGCCCAGCGTCGCGAGCGTGCCCGGCGCCCCAGTCCCCAGCCTCCTGCCGTGGCGCCCGGGAATGCGGCCGTCCCCGGCCCCTGGCACTGCTGCCCCGCTCTCGCCGCCTCGGCCCCGCTCCCGGCCCCTGCCTGCTACCGTGCTGTCCATGTCGTGCCCTGCCTGTGGAGTGGGTCTAGCCCCTGCTTTGATGGCCTGCGACCTGCCCCCAGCATTGCCATCATAGCCGCCAACACTGGTCTGGGCTCCTCCGCTCGACGCCCAGCTGCTGGGTTTCCCACCTGGGGATGGTGCTTTGTCCGTCCTGGGTGTCTTGTCCAGCCCTGCTCCCCCTGGACGAACCCTCACCCCTGCCCCGGGCCATCCCTTCACACGGGGGGATTGGGAGGTGGCTGTCCCCACTTCCCCGCTCCCTCCCCTGCCCAGCAGAGTGCTCATGCCTGCCTTGCGGCTGCTGGCTGTCACCGACGGGGTGGCGCGGTCCGCCTCGGTAGCGGCCAGGAGGATGCTGACCCCTTCGGCTGGGACAGTGACAGCGGCCTCCGTGTTACCCCACTGGCGGGGGGTCGTGGTAGCCACATGTCCTGGCTTCCCCTTGAACCTCTGCCCCTCTCCTCCCACCTCATCATCGTCTTTCCTACGGATGCTGGACACTGTGGGGCTGGTAATGTCACCACTAGTGACTCTCCAGGGGACAGGGGTTACCAGTCCTCCATCAACACCCATGGTGGTGGCACCCTTCTCATCCTCTCCAGTAGGATGGCCATCCCTGGGGCTGCTGGTGACATTGTCCCCACGGGTTGGGGTGGCTGTGGTGGCCGGTCGTTCAGGCTGGCTGTGAGCAGGGATGCTGACACTGGGTGTCGCAGTGACGCCCAGCCTGGGCAGGGGGCTGCTGGTTCCCTCAGACGGGATGCCGTCATCCTCGTTACCCACTGTGGCACCGGCCAGGGTGGTTTCCTGCTCCCCCACGTGGATTTTGGCCCTCCCAATGAAGATGTTGACTTCGTCATCTTTGTCCGGAGAGACCTGGGTGAAGCTGGTTGCCCCGTCTGTGCTGCCCAGGCTCCCATGGGTGATGGTGACACTGCCCGAGTCAGGGATGTAAGCATATTCATCCACACCTGCGGTATCCACTTGGACATCCTCAGTCTTCTCAGTGACAGAGAACAAAGCGATGCCTCCTGTCCCTGTACCTCGCCTGACACCCTCCTGCCCTTGGCCAGAAACAGTGGCCTCCCCGCTGCCCTCATCCCCTGCCACTCTGGTGGTAGGGGCCCTCCCCCTCCCGGTAGTCATGGCGCCCTCCGCTGGAACCACTCTGGGGTCACCATCATCCTTGTCCTCACTCTTGACACTGGACCTGTTCCCCACCACAGCCTGACTGGGGCGTTCACCCTGAGGAAGAATGGGAACACCGCCATCAATTTCCACCACCAAATCCAGATCGCCACTGCCCTCTGAGCTGGACAGGGTGGGACCTGTGCCACCACCACTGCCACGTGCTCGCGTGCCAGTGCCAGGATGAGGACTGGGACCGTCCCTGTCAATGCCCGGGGTGCTGCGGTTTTCAGCCTTGAGGACAATCCCATACTCAATTACTTCAGTGCTGCTGTTGTCACTGTGTTCTGGGGCTGTCCTGGCCTCTGGTGGCTCCCGCCTGGCATTGTCCTCATCCAACCGGCGGCTGGGGATGATACTCTGGTGGTCAGCCTCTTCTTTCTGTGCAGTACACACAATGGAGAGGTCAGGGACAGCCCTGGTGATGGATGGCTGCTGGGAGCACTGCAGCCAGGCCAGGGTCCCACAGTGTCCCCTGGCCACATCCTCACCTTTATCTGTGTCTGGTTCCTCCGTGTTGAGAATGAGTAGACATATTTGAAAATGTAGAAGCCATGCTTGGCATTGCATCCTTTCAGAAGTATCTGGTGGGGAAGAAAAAAACGAAAGCCACAATTTTTTTATGAAATGCATTGGCAAGAGCTCCTCTGTCTGTGTCTGGCACTGCAGTAGGGTCCCACTGGTACCCACTGAGGCCCCAGGATGTGGCAGAGGGATACCTACCCGGTGCTGTCCCACACAGTTCCCAGAAGTTCTCCCAGGCAGCGGTGGTGGCACCTGTGGGCAGCAAAACACATGCAAGAGCTGAGGCATCAAACAGTGCCCCAGAATCCAGGCAGCTGCCAGTGTCCACTGCTGGCCAGCCAGTGTTCAGGGAAGGGTGGGAAAACTGCACTGATAAGACAATACATTTGCAGGCACTACCTGGGGTGCTGACTTAAAGATAGCCATAGTAGGAAAGGTCAAAACCCCATTTCCAGGGTCTGAAAAGCATTGTGAATTTTGTTGCAGCATGATTGTATTGCATGCTAGTTTTCATAGGGTATTTTTGGTCTGGAGTCTGCTGCAGAGTATTTTACTGCAGAGCATTTTTAATACACAGCACCATTGCTCACACCAGAATGCTCCAACTAACTGCTTGGATCTGCCTGTGATGGGAATCCAGAGCTGGTTAACTGGTGGTGTTTCCCAGTATTTAGTGGGCAACTGAGCAGCAACATCTGTGCCCGCACAGCCAGGTTTCTGTACATGCTTGCAGGCTTCCAGCTCTCCCTGATTATCCTGGCATCTTTTGGAGGGTATTGGCCAATGCATCCCTCAGGATTGGGGGACCTGCTGGTGGGAGCATCCTGTGAGCCCCACAAAGCCATTTCAGGCATTCCCTATGTGCCATAGCGAGAGATGGCCCCATGGAGGGAAGTCCTTTTTGATTTCAGCAAAATTAATCACTGAAACATCCCAAGCTCAGCTGAAGGGTCAGAAACACACCCCAAAGTATGGAATATTCCTAGGTTGTTCCATTGTTTGTGAACAGTACCAAAGGTCGAATTAGAGCTCTGGTTACACAGCATAGTATTAACTCTCTTCTGTGCCCCTATCTGAAAAGCAAATCTGTGCTGATTTATTGCCTTCCCCTGGGCTGCCCCGCTACAGACTGGGTTGTGAGAGCTTGCTCTGGGGGGTAGAAGACACGTGGGAGGGGCCTATCCCTCAGGGAAATGGGATTTGGGAGAGGCCCATCCCTCAGAGAAATGGGATTTCCCTCCTCCTTACCCTGACAAAAAAGCAAGCCTTTTCTAGGAGCAGACTTTCACTCTACCTGTGTATTTAGTATGCTGAGCAACAGTTATGCAGGACAAAAATGACTGCTATTATATTCATGTTAGTTTGCCTATTTTTTAGTTAAATCTCTCAAAATTTCACATTAGGAGAGCTGGAAAATAATTGAGGGTGCCTCTCTGACCGCTGTTACCCACACGGGTAAGATGAGCATCCTTCCCGCACCTCTTTTCCTGTGGCTTGGCTCAGCCTGTTCCCAGGCCAAAAGCACTGGGCAGAGCCCAGATCCACAGAAATCCAGGAGAAGAGGTACAGCTGCCCAGACAGGCTCTTGTGCAATGCCCTGATTGCTAAACTGAAGGGACATGCTCAGCCACCTCAGTGCTAATATATATTTTTCCTGCTGGGCTCATCTCTGCTGTTGACCTTAATCCCCTTCCCAAACAACAGAGGTGGTGTACACAACTACAACCCATAGTTGCTGAAAGCATGCAGGGATGCACCAGGTAGTACGCCTCACGCTTCCAGCAGCATGTTGGGAATCCAGGAAACGCCATACTTACAGGTGTGGCGAGGGCTGTGCTGAGCAGGCACAGGCACAGGCAGACGAGGGATATTTGCATCTTGGTCTGCTCCTGGAGGCACAAAGTGAAGCATCACTGGAGTTTGTCTTCCTGGGACTTGTGGTCCTCAATAGTCCTGGTTAGCAGCAACCTCAAAGTTCCCATTATCCCAAAGCTCCCATGGCAGTATGCTCCAGTGACCCCAGCTTTTCCCAGGCTTTACGGTGGCCCTTGGCATTGTCTTGCCTCTCTGCATGCCTCGCAGCAAGGCCAATGCTCTCTTACCATGTGTGTAGGGCACGGCCAGCAGCTCCGAGTGGGCACTCTGACACCAGCTATTAAAGATTCCTAACTCTTTCTGTCAAAGCAGCTTGGGTGGATATTTGCAATTAATGATCCCCCAAAGTTGCTACAAGCTAAGCCATTCATAAATCCAAATTAAGAAAGTGGCAGGCTTTTACAGCATTGATAAATGGCAGGAGGCAATAGCTCCATTGGGCAATAATTCTCATTTCACCCGACCTCCCTGGGTTGGGCTTGCAGGTGCATCCCAGAGACTATTTTCAGCCATACCAGCATTTCTACAGGAAGCACCAGAAGGACATTCATGCACAAGGATCAGCACTACAAAGCAATGTAAGCTCAAGAGATGTGCACAGCCAAGGATCGGGATGTCTCCATCCACACTGTGGCTTACCTAGAGTGAAAGCAGGAGAATGCCTGCTCAGGGGTAGCAGAGCTGAAGGGTTAGAAAGAGACAGGGCAGGAAGCTAGGTAAGAAGATTACCTTTCCCCGTCGGAGGCAGGTCCCAGTGGCAGACCGTGGAGCCTGTGCCCACTTTGCTGAAATTTAAAGTTGGCCCCGGCTGCGGAGAGCCAATCAGCTCCTGCCCAAGGACATTTGTCAGCTCTGGCAGCACCCACAGATAACCAGGGGGAGTAATTTCCAGCTAAAAATGTGTTTGTGGTGAAAGACAGCTATCAAATGTTCCACCTGGCTGGATAAACAGAAAGCACAGTTTATAAATATCTGTTCTGAAGGCAAAATTGCTCGATGATTAGCACAGATCTTAGTGTGGCACATGTCCAGCTTGGTTATTGATAAGAGGGTGTGCAGTGAGTCTTGGCTTGCTCACTGTGACCAACATGGGAAAGCCGGCAGGGCTGCAGAAAGGGAAGGACAATATCCAGAGCCAGGCCTGGTTCTGGCCCTTTGGCACAGAAGGGCAGTATTGGCCAAGCTGAGAGCCACCACCATGCTGTGTCTTCTGACACTTGCTTTTTGGATTTCAACCTCAACCCCTCCGAGCTAAACCTGTGCAAGTGCAGAGTGGCAAAAAAGAAAAAAAATCTATTTTTCCATGCACTGCTTGCACAGGTCCCTTTGAGCCCAACTTCATGACAAAGAAGCGCTACAGAGGTGTGCATGATGTACAAACCCTCCTCCCCACCACCTCTAGTTTTGGTGTCATTGCTGATCGCCTATGCCCTTGCCAAGAAGGGTTCCCACTGCTGCGGCCAGTCTGGCTCAGGCACTCACTGTGGTGGTGGTGACAGCAGCTGCCATCCCACTCCCCATTCTGTTCTAACCCAAACCCCAGGAGCTGGCATGACTGCTGCATTATCACCAGAAACGCTTAAACCATCAGCATCCAGCCTTGAGCAGGAGCAAATCCCAGAGCCAGCAGGAAACTGACGCTTGCCCACTGGCCAGGGAGCGGCAGTCAGATGCCACTGCACAGGGCAGTCAGCCCATGTGTCTTGGCTCCTGGAGGAGAGCTTTTGCCAGGTGCCTGGGGGGCTGACGCACATGGGACTGGGCTACACGCCCTGTGGGAGCGGGACCCAGCCCCTGGCAGTTCCAGGGCCCTTTGTCCATGCTGTTTCCCTGACGTCTCTGGGCACCCCCTGGGGATGTGGATGATGGGAGACTTGCGTCCCCCCACCAGCCATGAGCGCATGCAGGGCTCCCCAGTGCCACCATAGGGATTTGTCCTCATGGGTGCCTATGCTGCAGGCAGCACCTCCTGCCTCTCCAGCAACTGCAGCCTGGCTTTGGCACACGGAAGCAGTTTTGTACAATGGCCAGCAACTTGCTGTTGTGAGAATAGACTAGTTCTGCAGTTGGACCTACAGCAGGAGCTGAACTCAGGTTCCCTTCCTAGGACTGCAAGAGCAGCACAGTACCTGCCATAAACTGTGCATAATGGCCATCACTATTCCCAAATGGTGGCATTTGTCTGGAGCCCAGTGGGATTTATTCCATCCCTATCCGTAATGCAGATCTCCAGTTGGCCAGGGACACACTCCTGTTGAGGAGTGACCCTGAGCAGGGATCTTGAGGACTCCCAGCCAGGCATCCCCATCACTGATGTAGGAGGGAAGTAGCTGCACCACTCTCACTGTGACAGCCCTACCTTGTTCTGGGAATGAGGCTGTGTGACAGGGACATTTTGGGCTGCAGTTCTGGTGTTCAAGACACACATCCAAGTTGCCCAGTCTTGTACCCACATGCCTGGTGCAGGGATGAAGAAGCAAAGCCCTCATTACAGGGGTGTGCATCTATAGCTAGTGATGCCCAGAAAAAGAAATTAGTGTTTTTACCCTTATTAACATTGCCTGGTGTGTGGTCAGGCCATGGGAGGCATGTTACCAAGGAATGGAAGATGTGGTAAAATTATCATTGCTCAAGTATTGGAAATTCACATCAACTCTACATAAAACATGTCTGTAATCCCACAGCAGTGTCCCTAAGAGCACCCTTTCATTTTTCAGAGGGGACTCTACAGAGGCTTTCCAAGTTAGCCTTGGTGTCCCTCCCTCCTTTCATGTGCATCTGAGCTGGAATAACAAGATTCAGCCCTAAGCATCATGGACAACTGTAGCCCCTCAGCCCCTCACCAAGTGCTGTGCTGCCCCACTGACCCCAGCAAATTTGGCAGCAAACCTTTTGTCACCAGCAGGCTCAGTTCAGTTGCTTTATTTCATTTCATTTCATTTCATTTCATTTCATTTCATTTCATTTCATTTCACTTTGCAAGATACAAAATAAAAAAGCCTGGAACGGAGCCAGTGCGCATGGCAAGCTGCCTGGCGTCTCCTCTGGCATGCAGTGGCTGCAGGGAGCCTTCGGATGCACCTTCCTGAGTGGGCTGGGGCAGGCAGGAACAGCACCAGGGCTGCCCCCCTGCTCACTGGCTGTAGTAGTAATCCTGGCCATACACATCGTATCCGTGCCCTTTGTAGTAGCCGTACTCATCCTCGTAGGCCCGGTAGCTGTCCCCGCGTGCATACTCATCCTGTTCCTCATACCCACCCTCCGTGGTGCCCTCGTCCCCCCGGCCGTAGTCCCTGGCCGTCACATCATACTCCCACAGCTCCCCAGCTGTGGTAGCATCTGTGGTGGCATCTGTGGGTCCCCCATCAACCATAGTTGTCGCCTGGGTCAGACCATCTTCATTGGTAGTGCTGGCGATGGTGGTGGCTTCGGTTTCCTCCTCCTCCTCCTCTTCCTCTTCTTCTTCCTCCTCCTCCTCTTCCTCCGCTTCCTCAGCTTCACCAGTGCCCTCCTCAGCCACTGCAGTGCCATTGCCATGAGGTCCAACACCCTCTGTGGTATTGGTGCTTGTGCCATTGACACCATTCTCGTTCTCATCTACTTCTTCTTCCTCCTCTTCCTCCTCTTCCTCCTCATTCTCATCACTGTCTTCATTTTCAGAGTCTTCCCCCTTGCTGGCAGTCCTCTGCCTGATCCCTTTCAGGGTCTCTTGGCAGCCCTTGCCCTGGCAGAGGGAAGACAGCACAGCATTACTGGGGTGTCAGGAGGCTGCACCTCCATGTGGCAAGGGGCAGGTATGGGCACAGCTGAGCATCCCCCCACACCTTGCATGGCAGGACTCTCTTTTTGGGGTACCCCTTCCAACCCCAAGTTAATGCCCAGAGCCTGGTCCAGTTGTGGGTGTTTCCACAGCAGCCCCCCAAGCAGAAACAGGGTGCAGGGCATCCCAACGGGTGCAAGAAAATATGCAGTGAACAGAGCCCTCCCCACAGGAGGTCCCCAAGCCACACCTGCTGGGGGGATGTGACGTCTCCTCCCAGTGCACCCTGGCAGTCCCCAGGGGCTGCTCTGGCGGGGTGTCCAGCGGCCTTGGTGCCAGCATGAAATGGCTCCTGCAGGGACAGGGATGGAACAGGGCAGAGGGTCAGCAGCTGGAGTGGAGTGCAGGCCTCCCAGCAACGAGAGGGGTACGCAGCATCCACACACAGCATTTGGGCATTGCTCCGAGTTCCCTGCTTTCCCACAGGTCTTGTTCCAGGCTGAAATGGAGAAGCTGCAGCAGGGCAGCTGGAGCCATGCAATTAAGTGGTGGTGGCTGGAGCTGGGTGTTCCCATTCTGGCTCTGCGTTTTGCTTTGCAAAGCATGTAAAGGTTTTCTCCTGAAGTTACCTCTCCCAGTTTCCAGTAAACAAAGAAAGCCACAGGCACACTACATGTGGGCACGCTGCACATCATGTGTGGATGGTCAGTGAGAGTGTGATGGCTCAAAGGCAGGCGTGAGCCCAAACCCCACCAGCAATCAGCCATCAGCAATGCTTGGCCCCAGAGATCAGCAGCACAGCAGGGCTCTCAGTGGGATGCCTGGCTATAAAAAGGTGAGGAATAAACCAAATGCAAACAGAGCCTGGAGCAGCCACTGAGGAACTGGTGGGGCAGTTCACCCAGTGCCCAGCCTGGGAGGAGGAGCATGTTGCTACCAGCAAATGAGCCCAGCCATGGCAGGGAGATGTGAGGTCAGTGTCATCACCGCCTTGGGCAATCCCCACCACTCACATGCCAAGACCAAGGACACCTACGCTGGCATTTTGGGCCACCTCAGACCTTGGAATACTGACAGGTGCACCTGATGGCAGAGAAAACCCAGGCTGCTCTTCTCTCCAACAGGAGAGCCATCAAATTGCACGGTGCAGCTAGCTGTGCCAGTGAGAGCGATGCTCCCCATCCAGCAGCCACTATAGCAGTGCTCTTTACATACCTATAACTGACCTTGGGGCCTTTCAGCATGATTCCTCTTGCTGACCACGCTGACAGTGAAGGCACATCCCTGCCTAGGAACAGCCACTGCTCTGGTGCTCTCCAAACGAAAAGGGCAGACCCAAACAGCGGCTACATTCCTGCATATCACTTAATTTCTTCCTGAGAAATGAAATTCCACCTTCTGCTGCCCATCCCACTACTCACATTTATCCCTAGAGATTGCAGTGGTAGGGGAGAGGAACAGGCAAAATGGGGCAAATTGCAGGGAGGTGCCAGGGTTGGCACAGGGGCCACCCCATACTGTATCCCAACCCTGGATTGGTCTCCAAAGGGAAATTTAAAACCAGAATCCCAGGTTTTCATTAAATAACTTTTGAAAAAGAAAAAAATAAAAGACTTGATTAGGTCTGATAACACAGGTTTCCAAGCATACCTGATCCTTATTTCAAAGTTCCTGTGTGCCTGAGACCACTGGATAATTTTTGAGCATTTGTAGCCTGAGGAGACACAAAAGACTTTTGTAACCCCTTGCATTTAATTTTGGACCTGGGTGACTCTCACAACTACAGAGGTGCCCAAGCTCATACTGATCCAGCAGACAGGAGCAGCTTTATCATCTGACTGGTAAAAAATGTGTCTTTCCCAATATAGCGTCAGTTTGTGTCACTCCACAGACACACATGCAGAGCTTAACAGGATTTTCTGTAGAAATTTTCTCAGTGCTGTAAGGGCAACAGATCCTGAAAGAGGAAGGTAAGAGGAGTCCCTAACAGCACCTTCTTCCTTGTATGAACCTCCTTGCTTCTGTACTTTGACCTGTCCTGCTCCTTTATGAGCCACTGAAAATGGAAACCCAGAGAGTTTGTCTCAGAGTTGTTTGGTGTAACCCCTGCCCAGGAAGAAAAAGGAAAGAAAAAGGAAAAAATTGACAAAAAAGTAATAAAACAAGCCCCAGAGTAGAAAATCCAGTTGTATCCAGAGTGCAAGGCTGTGGGCGGTCAGTGACCACAAATGCTGATGAGCAGAGACTACAAAACCAAAGAAAGTTCCCAAATTCCCGTATTTGTTTTGCAGGCTGCTGGTTTGCCATACTCACCCCCCCTTCCTCCTCCTCTGAGCCATCCCCCTCTTCCTCGGATGAGTCACTGCCCTAAGAAGAGGGAAAACCAAGTTGGAGGCAGGTGGGTGGGTTTCCAGTGGTGTCATGAGTACAAAGTTCTGTGCTCAGGCCCATGGGCCAGTGCAAACAGGGCACAGACTGTGCCCCCATCTCATTTGGGCCAAAATCTCTGCATTTGGAGGGCGGCGAAGCAGCAGCAACCCCTCAGAAGCACCCACCTGGTACCGTCGCTGCGGGGGATACACATAGATGTATCTGTACAGGTAATGCCGGTGCCGGCTCTTGAAAACCTACCGGAAGAAGGAGGGGGAAAATCCCATCAGTCTGGGGACCTGGACCTGGGTACAGGAGCCACCAAAATGGGCCCTCCCTCAAGACCAGCCTCGTGTGGGACGGGGCACGCAGGGTGGAGGAGACCCTACCGCGTTCTCTTCCGAGCCGTCCAGCTTGGGTCGCCGCAGCCAGCTCTTGACCTGGGGAAAAGGTAGGTTGGTACAAGCCCTACACCAGCCCTGGGGAGGCCGGGGGATCCTCCCTCACCTGGCACTCACCGAGAAGGCGCAGGCCATCCCCACCAGGCAGACGAAGACCAGGACACTCCTCATGGCTGCTTTCTCTAGGAACAGCAAAACACGTCGAGGGCTTGCTTTTCAGCTAGAAAGCACCAACACTACTCCAAACCATCCACATGTCTGTGTCCATGTGGGTGAGTGAGGAGAAGAAAGGCTGACCTCCAGCCACTTCTTGGTGCAGTCACCCAACCCCTCCATAGACCCGATTCCTTCTTTTCTTTTCTTTTTCTCCTTTTTTTTTTTTAAAGATCAGCCTCAATTTCCATGAATATATGTTGTTTTTTCTAGAAGCCACAAAATACCAGAAAAGCAAGTTTCACATTGTAGTGGACTCATCCTTTCCTGGAGCAGGACTACTCACTCCTGCTTCCCCATTGCCTTTGAGGGAGGGGAGAAAGCCAAGTCCCACTGGAGATGTGACAGGAGCAGCTGGGAGCACTGCCCATGGTGGCCGCCCTCCCACAGCTCCAAGACCTGCTCAGGCTCTGCCCAGGGAGCAGTGCTCCTGGGAATCACACCACAGACAGTTTAACCTCACTGAGGAAAAACAAACGAGCAAACAAATAACGGAAATAATTGGCTTCTACAGCCTGCCATTGGCAAAAATAACAGTGGTAAGGCACCAATGCAAAGAGCCCCCCACAGGCACACTTGGAGGGGACTTGCCTCTGGGCAGGTCTGAGCTGCAGACCCGAAGCACCAAAACACAGCCTGCTCTCCTCCATCAAGGAGCAAGGAGCACACCCAAACCTTCCAGCAGCACCCCAGCCTTCCCCCAGGGAGGGATGCTCCCAGCATCCCCCCGAGCTCAGCCAGGCCCACTGACCTTCCTTTTTCCTACCCTTCCTCTGCCTAAACTCAACATCAGTTGAGCGTGTGAGGAGTTGTTGTTACATTTGTCTGTGCTTGAAGTTTCCCTATTTTTGCTTAACTCAGGCTAGAAAACAAGTGGCCACAAGCTTCCCTGACCTCACAGCAAGGCTCTGGATGCTCATCCCCTCCACCCAAGCACTTCATGAAGCCACAGCCCCAGGCAAGGAATAAAAGCAGCACCCTGTCCTGCCAGCAAGCTGAGCCCCTCCATCTCCCTGCAAAATCAGACAGCAATGCACAACCCAGCTGGGAAGAGCAGCAGCAAGCTTACCCTGCCCCAGCACCGAGAGCTACCCACGGAGTCAGCTGGCACAGATTTCCTCCTGCTGCTGCCCTGCTGGGATATAAGGTCTGGCTTTGCCCCCCCCCCCCCCCCCCCCCAAGCCAGTCACCGCCCTGCCCGGAGTGACGCCAGCCCTCCAGAATGCACCAAAAACCCTCCAAAACTTAAACGCTGGCAGATTTGGTGCACAAACATAGCGCCCCGTGCTGCTGCCAAACCCAGCAAGGTTTGCACTGTGCCGCTTAATTGAGGGTCTGGCCACAGATGAGCGGCCAGGAGGCCGAGGGTATAATAACACTCTGGGTTTTAATTAAAATAAATATTGGGAAATCTGTTCCTGGGGGGTGTCCACCTCCATTTTTGGGAAATTCTGTCACTGTTTTTTCAAGTAGACAAAATGACCAACCTCAAAGGCCCAGCTCCACAGCCAGTTGGATAGAGCCATTAGACTGAAAAGAAAGCTAAATCCAAACAAATCCCTCTCCAGGATGCCTGCAGAAGCCTTGGTAAAGGCAGGAAAAGAAAAGGGGACTCAGATACAGGTGACACCTTTGAGTGCCATGTCTGCCACAGTGTTGCTACAAACTGCAAGTCTGCTTTTTTTCTAATGCCCCACTAACTACGCAGACCCACACAGGGGCCAGCCCAGTCCCCTGCTCTCCAAAATCAGGCGTTGCTCAGTTGAAATCTGTGTTTGTCCCCAGCAAAGCAGAATAACTGCTTGGGGTGGGGGGAAAAGTGAAAAAACCCCACCCACCTGTCCGCTCAAATCTCACTGGGGACTTTGGTGGCAGGATACAGCAAGCGGATGCTGCCCCGACACCCACCTCTGCAGGGACGTCTTTTCTCCTTTACCTATATTTATCATTTCCTGCTTGGATTTCAGCCACCCAGCTCTCCAGTGCACCTCTGCTGCCTCTTTCCCAGATTTTTCTTGCACTCTTCAGCAAAAGCCCCTGAGCTCCTGCACATCTGGGCTGCAGCAGTTCAGAGAATGACTCCTCGCCAAATGCAGCTTTGCTTCCCACAGGGGTGAGGAGAACTGCAAATCCCACCTGATGCACCTACAGCCCTAGGAAAGGGAACTGTGATGCTGAAAAATAAATGCCTTCAGGCAGGTCTGTAATGGTCAGCCTAGCCAGTGGTAAAATTGAGGTTATTTAGGACAAAAAAATCCACTTTGCCATGAAAGACCCGAATGTTGCGTCTCAAAACTAGGCGTACAAACAGCCTCACCCTCAAGCAGGGGAGCCCAGCATTGACAGGTACATGATGGGGAGTTGATAATTGCTGGAACACTATACACATAACTTGTTTCTGGGGAGGGAGGGGTCCCCCCATAGCCCCCCAAGGGTCCAGCAGCCCTGGCAGCAGGCCATGCCACATGCCCACCGTGCAACCCTGGGGCTGCAGGGCACAGCTGCCCCTGCCCCATGGGCTTCAAAGCCCATTGTGTCACTGTGAGGAGTCCTAATTATAAGGGAGTTCTGGAGCTGGCCGTGGCTTTCAGCTAATGCCTCATGCCAGGAAAACCCACACAAAAAAAAAAAGAAAAAAGAAAAAAGAAAAAAGAAAAAAAAAACACCCAGCTATGCAGTTTTTTGGTGCCAACACAGCAGCCTCTGATAAAGAGAGAGATGAGCATTGAGAAGATTCCTCTGTCCCCTCCAGCTCCATGGGGCTGGAGCAGCTGGAGGGCCTGCCCTGCTGGGGGTGATACAGGGGGTTCAGGACAGAGAGAGCCCTGCTTCCCATTGTCCCCTGCTGTCCTAAGCTGCCTGGCCCAGGAAAGCAGTGAGCATGTGCCCAGCTTTGAGCTTAAAATTTCACCAAGGCTTGGGAACAGAGAGTCCTGGTGGGAGGCGATTTTTAATGTAATTAAAGGGCTTCTGCTCCAGGCTGCTTAAAAAAAACATATGGAAAACTGACTATAAAAACACATATTTCACCCAAGATCCCTAAAAAGCACCAGGATAATTAATGTGTGCCCAAGTGCCTTGTGCAGCCAGCACCTATGTTTAGCTCCTGGAGCGGGTGCTGCCCAGGCAGGCCACCAGCAGCAGCAACCTCACCGGCACCATGCCGGGAGACCAGCAGGGAGCTCAGCAAGCACATCCGAAACATTTCCATTTTAATTTTGTTTTTTATTATTACTTTAAAAAGCATCACATCACAGGCTTGGAGCATTGGTCTCTTAATGCTTTTGCAAGAACTCTGTCTCTCCAAGGCGGCAGGGCTTGGAGGGATCACCCCTTTGTCTGAAAGGAATCTGGTATTAAAAGTGATTGCAGGCTCTGAAAGCTTTATGAAAATGATCTCACCTTGCTGGAAATAAAACACAGAACAGCTTATCTGCTTCCAAGGGATGGGGCTTTGACCAGCGTGGTCTAGTGGAAGGTGGGGTTTGCACCGGCCGCCAGCCACAGCTCAGTTCTGCAGCTGGGTGGGCTTGCACCCAGCAAGGGCACCTCGTACAGTTTTGGTGTACTTGCTTCAGCCCCTGAGGACCTCAGGGTCAGAGTGTCCCTGTCTGGCACAGGCTGACATGGCTCCTAGGTCCAAATTTAATTATTATTTTTGCAGGGTAGTAAATGAGCAGAGCAGAGTGCTCCTGTCCTGCCCGGGAGCACTGCAGGGCTGAGGCTGCACCATCCTATTTCCATGCCCTGGAGCTATTCTGAAAGGAAACCTCAGAGCCAAAAATAAGTAAAGAAAACAAAACCAGAAGGACACTTTGAGCACGGGGGGAAGGGACCAAGGTGCTGCTGCAGCCAGGGAAAGGGGCACACCTGCTATGCAACTCTGTGCCCAGAGCACCCCCAAAATATGTACAGGGGGCACCTGAGGCTGAGTTTGCCCTGGCGTCCACCTCTCTCCACATGCTGTCAGGGACAGGAGTGTGTGTGCCATGGTCACCAGCTGGGGAGAGAAGTGATGAGCAAGAAGAGGGAGCAACAGTGTGAGAATAAGGAATGCCTCTCTTTCCCCTTACCTCTCAGAACACAAACACAAATGCAAACCAGCATCAGCTGCACACACAGCTCATTATTCTTTTGGCAACATCCAATTTTAGGATAAAAGTGTGAGGGGAGAATATCTGAAATGCACCATGTGTCACTCTCCATTACCAGTACACAATCTTTATATATTGGCCCTCTGCAACTAAATGTTTAGTATGATTTTCCTTTTTCTTTGAGCAGAAATCAGGAAAAGGAAATAAATTCTATTTACATTCCTGGCAAAATGAGGGTCAGGAGTAGCTCTGTAATGTGAGCACTCTGAAGCACCCTGAACTCTGGGAAAAAACTGCAGCAAATCACCAAGGCAAGGTCACAGCTTTATCACAAATCCCAGACTTGCCACCACCCAGGCCCTCACATGTTTGAGCAATATCTGTACATTGGATCTCCTCAGGTTTTTTGCTTGTTTTTCTTTTTTTTCAGGAGCAAGAAACACCTCATCAGCCAGAGTAAGTTACCAGGTCTGGTCCCCCACCTTTCTCTGCCTCCATCCACATGTGAGAGCTCTCAAACACATCCTCAGGAGAAAAAGCCAAATAAACCCCCCAAAATGCCCTATTTTCAGGAGCAGAGCAGGAAGACAGCCTGCGTTCATTGCAGAAGTAACAACCAACAGCCTGCAGACGCAGCTTAGGAACTGAGCTCTCAAGCAAAGTTAAGCCAGTGTCCCTGGACCGTCAGGCATCTGGATGGAGCGGAGGCACACTGCTTCTGTGCTGCACTAGTGATGGCTGCCTGCCTCCCGGGGTTCACACACTGCTCTAACCTGGGAAAAACCCTGAATCTGGGATTAAAAAGGTGCCACATGCAGCAGAGGCAGAGTGTGCTACATGTGTCAGCAGGAACTGCTGCTCTTGTACATGTCATTTGTTACTGTGTACACACAGGAGTTGCAGAAGAGTGATATATGTATCCACATATCATAGAATCACAGAATGCTTTGGATTGGAAGGGACCTTAAAGCTCATCTAGTCCCAATCCCCTGCCATGAGCAGGGACACTTCCCATTAGACCAGGTTACTCAAAGCCCCATCTGACCCGGCCAAAATACACAGAGAAGTATGTGTCTCCTACAAAAAGTACTCAGGCACTCATTTCATATTATAGAAAGGTGGCTTTGGAAGTTTTCACACTGTCATGAAACTCATTTTTGCTCTGCAGGTGAAACAACATCAGGTCTAGGGCAGAAAGGGCAGGTGTTGCCTCTGCCCCCCACGTGCAGGTTCAGCCCCTGTGTTCAGTAACCTGATGCCTTCTGCTAAAACACAACAACAGCTCTTTGCAGCTTTGCATTTCAGGGTGTGAAAATAGGAAAAAACTGAACTGCAAACCACTTGCTCACTCTGCAGCTTTAAGGTTTCTGTCATGAGTTTGGGGAGTGCAGTACAGGTGGATTTAAGGTTTCCATCATGAGCTGGATGGTGCAGTACAGGTGGATGTTAACACTTGCACTTTATTTGTACCATCCTGTGGTGCCTGGGTCCTTGGGGCAGTGCTGAGGGGACCACAAAACTCCCAAGACATGGCTGAGCCAAGGCTGGGAAAGTTATTTGCCATCAAAGTGCATGGCAGTAAAGGGAGCTGGCAGAAAAATTTCCTACGAGCATTTGAAAGGTTTGTAACATTTTGGGGTTTCACTGAGGTAAGAGGCTGTTTTCCCACGTCTGGGATATTTCTTTTGTTCAGATTGATGGCCTCAGTGATTCCATCAGAGGTTTTTTCTCCCCATTGAAAAGGGCAGAGAAACACAATCAAATTCTCCTAGCTGCGCTTCATGCTTGGAGAGGAGTGGTTCCCACCACAGAATTCCATCACAGGGGGCACAGAAGAGACGAGCCCATCAGACCTGAAGGGACCTTACAAGAAAGAGGAAGAGATATTTCTTACAAGGGCATGTAGTGACAAGATAAGGGGGGATGGCTTCAAACTGAGAGAGAAGAGGTTTAGTTTTGGTCTTAGGAGGAAATTCTTTGCTGCGAAGGTGGTGAGGCACTGGCACAGGTTGCCCAGAGAAGTCATAGGTGCCCCATCCCTGGAAGTGTTCCAGACCAGGCTGGATGGAGCTCTGAGCAACCTGGTCTAGTGAAAGGTGTCCCTGCCCATGGCAGGGAGGTTGGATTGAGATGGGGTTTAAGGTCCTTCCCAACCAAGACCATTCTTCCACAGATATTCCTGTTTCTCTAAAGATAAACACAGGCCAAGGAAAAGCCCTGCAGCCAGCTGTGGAAATCAGATCACCACAGGAAGCCCAGGACATTTGTCTGCACTGTCAAAAAAGTCACTGCTGGATGGAGAGGTGGTCTGCAGGTGCAGGGGTCTCTCTGTTGCTCCTACCAAAGCCAGGAAAATAAGGGGGTTGAATAAGTGCAGCTTGTGTGCCATGGCTGCCCCAAGTTCTGCTGCCACAGCCAGGCTCAGCACTGCTGCCTCCCACCAGTTCAGCCACACCAGCTACTTATTAAAAATAGAATTTTTTCTTCTTGGAAAGGACAGAAAAAAAACCAACACAAGAAACCTTTCTTTTAAGATGATGCAAACTCATGTTTTCACAAACCCAAATGGATCCAAAAATACCTGCTTTAAACCCCAATGCTGATTTATGGGTAAATCGCTGCATTCAGCTCTGGAGCCACCCCCAATGCACAAAGAGTGTCATGTGGGTGGATAATAAAAGCATACATTGACGTGGGCATTTTTTATCCCTGCCTAACCCATCAGGAAAACTGACCCTGACAACTTCATGGCATAATCATCTCGAAACTGGAGGCAGGAACATCTCCAGTGATGGCAAAGCCTGTGGCTGACCTCCCAGCTGCTTTTCCTGACAGCCCAACAGCAGAGAGCAAGAGCTCTCCCCTTGACTGCTCACAGTGCACAGACACATGGCACGAAAACCAAATACATAAACTCCTAAAAATGCCTTAAAGTCCTCCAAGAGAGCATCTTTTGGTCACTCTCTGTCCATCCAGAACCCTGTAAAGTGCTGCCCATCATCAAGACCTTCCAGATGTCAAGCAGGGTGGCCCTGCTCATACACAGATGAACAGCATTTGATAGGGATAGTCCAGTGCCACCAGTGTCCCCCAAAACCTTGCAGATGTCCTTGCCAGGTTCTGGGCACATCCCTGCATGGGCCCAACACGAGCGGCTCCCTCCCTGCGGCCAGGCAGGAGGTTTTCCCAGAGAAGGGCAATGCCCAGGAGGGATGGTGCCGTGGGAAGCTGTCCTGGCAGGACCGGCAGGCAGCAGCCAGCTCTGGCACCGGCTCCGTGGCTTTTGGGGAGCAGCCAGCCAGCGGGAGGCAAGCTTTGGGCGTTGCTGGCCAGGACACGAGGGCAGTGGCAGCACGTCCCCGGGAAGGCACGTGAAGGGCACCCACGTGCGGGGCAGCACAGCCGGATACCCTCAGCCCTGTTGGCAGGGCACTCGTGCCTCCCGCTCAGACTAAACCCAGATCTCTCCAGTTTTTCTCTCCATGCACGAACTGAGGAGGACGGGGACACGCAGCCCCCTGCCCAGCTGTGCCAGGCTGCTGTGCACCCCAGCACCGCTCCCACAAGGATGAGGATGGACACAGGGTCATGCACCAACTTGCAAGAAGCGATTTCCCCCCACCCCTGCTACGTCTCGACCGTCCTGCTCGCAGGCCGTCTCACTGCAGAGCTGCACTCCTCTTCCTGGAGGGATCCGAAAAAAGCTGCTCCATCCCCACCCCCGCCAGCTGTCGCTACGCAAACATCACCTCTGATGGCCCCAGCGATGTGACCCAGCCCCGCGGCAGAGGCGGCACCAGAACGTGGCCGCTGCCTGAGCAGCGGCACCGCTTGCTGGACACGGGAGAGCTCACGGCCCTGCCCTGCCCTGCCCTGCAGCGGCACACACGCCGCTGCTGCAGCTTTAAACCACAGCCACAGGGATGCGCAGACCCAGCCCTTTTGGCTGCAGCCAAACCCACGCTTGATGTCTTTCACCCCACTTGGTGGGGCTGCACACCAGAATTTTGGTGCCCATGACCCTGACGCTGCCATCACAGCGTCCCCAGCTACTTACACGATTGATCCGAGGGGTCCAAAAAATACGGGCCAGGTCACAGCTGAGGTATTCACCGTGAAGTGGGGACTAGTGGGATGGAGAGTCAGGAAAGAGGCTCATTCCCAAGGCAGCAGCGTGGGGAAGCTGCAACTTTCAGAGCTGATCTCATAGAGAAGCAAAAAAAGGTTACACAGGGTGAAAAAAATGTAATTTCCACAAAAAACAGGAGCTGTTCAGCTACCAGCCTTCATAGTGGTAGAAACAGGCTACAAATTAAGTGTGGTTCTGCTAAAAGTAGCAAAAAATAATTTAATTTTTTTACTGGTTCTTGAGTTTGGTACTGCAATGCTCAGCACTGACACCCCTGAGCCCCAACAGCTGAAGGGCATGTACCCACTCACCCTGCCCCCTTGGGTACTGTCCCCTGCAGAGCCACAACCTCATGCTGTAAAAGTGACACAACAGCCCAAGGCTTCATCTGTCAGCATCGAAACCTACATTGTACAGCTTGTCCTGCCACGTGAACAAGGAAGAAGCACCTGGGTGGGATTTAAAATAATGTAATTTTAAATAATATGTTGTTTATGTGCTTGCTGATGGGAGGAAAAACCCAACCAAGTGGCACATAGGGTAAAACAGGCTTTACTCACGATAACACCTTTTGCCTGCTCACCTGCATCTCTGCTGCAGGGGACCTGGTACCAGAGGCCACCTCTGGCACAGAGAAACAGTGGCCCAGAA
Organism: Coloeus monedula; assembly: GCF_965178545.1. Lineage (NCBI taxonomy): Eukaryota > Metazoa > Chordata > Aves > Passeriformes > Corvidae > Coloeus > Coloeus monedula. The sequence goes on along the minus strand of NC_138785.1, from coordinate 14,001,715 downwards.
GAGTCCTCATGCCCTGGGACATCTTTCCAGCACCCCAGGAAGAGCAGCACAACCCTTGCTCACATTGCAGGAAGTGACGGCCATAAATAGAGCAAAGCCCCAGGCCCGGCTCACTGGGGTCATTAGCCATATTTTCCACCCCACTGCGGGTTCACCGAAGGGCAGGGATGGCCTTTGGGGTGCCTGGAAATAGAGTGGGTGGGAACACCCTCAGCTTTTGCTTTCCCCCTCCCCCTAGCATGCTGTGGCTCCCCACACAAATATCCTGCTCTCTGCTTCCCACTCCCTCTAGTCCAGCACCGAATTGCAGACCCTGCCACGCCCAGGAGGAAAAAACAGCAATACCTCAAACCACACTTCAGTCGAGTTTGGTGGCTTTAATGGTGATTAAAGAAATCAACAGGGTACATCTCAGCTTTGAAATACAAGTGCAAAAAGGATACAGTATAATGTTTTCTGTACATTTCTTACAAAATATTAAAAATATTACATACATCCCATCCTGAAGTGGTACTTCACACCCTGCTGCGCCCATGCACCACGTGTGCACACCAGCTGTAGCTTTTCCTTGTTATGTGTGGGACATGGAGTTAATGGAAAGCTCCAGCTGGAGTCTGGGCAGATGTGTTTGGGGCAGTGGTAGGTAAATACAAGGGGTCAACACAGGGACCTTTCTGCCCAGCATGCCTAGAAGTGCCAAGCCACCACTGTGCCCCTGGGGCAAGTGGGCAGCATCACCCTGCTGGCACTCACAGCTCTCAGCTCTCTCCAGTTTGATACAGAAAATGCCTTTTCTCGCTGTGGTTCAGCATTCTCCCTGTGCCTGGCAACACCTACCCCTTCACTCCCTGTGTAGCGTGCCCAGGCCTAGCCCTGGCAAACCTGACTCCATTTTAACCACAGCATCTTCTTGAGAAGAAGTCAACCAGGCTATATGACAAATAAATTAACCCCTCCTCCCCCCACATCCCCCACGCCACTGAGGCCATGGGGCACAGGTCAGTACCCATCCTGGCAGTCATTGTCATCGTAGTCAGCAGCAGGTCTGTGGCGGAGGGCGCCCAGCCGCCGCTTGCGGCCCCCGCTCTCCAGGTTCTGCTGGGAGCTGTCGTCCCCATGGCTGCTGGACTCGTGGGTGGCATCCTCCTGGGAGTGGCTCTCCACATCATCATCATCCTCCTGGGACTCACTGTTGTCACTCTCTGTGGACCTGCTGTCCTCATCTGTGTTGCCCTCTGGGCTGCCGTCATCCTCTGGGGACTCAGGGCTCTCGGCTGATGTGGTCGGCACAGAGTCATTCTCATCCTCCTCCGATTCCTCCACAGTGTCCTCTGTGGACTGGCTCTGGTCATCATCATCTTCCCTGGACCTGCTTGGTTCACCCTCTTCTTCCCTGGACTCACTGTCAGGTGTGGACAGCACACTCCTGTCCTCAGCAGAATCCCAGTCCTCCTGCCCTTCCCAGGTCCAGCTGCTGCTGTGCTCATTCAAGGTTCTCACCACCTCCGGGGACTCCCCTGGCTCTTCATCTGACTGCTCATCAGTGCCCTCCCTGGACTCACTGTCCTCTTTCTCCCTGGAGGGGCTGTCCTCTCCATCCACATCCCCATCCTCCCTGGAGCGGCTGGAGCTTTTCTCCTCTGACTGGCTGTCAACAGGCTCTTCTGACTGACTGTTGTCCTCCACAGAGGGGCTGTCTTCTCCAGAGTCACCATCCTCCACCTCGGGGGACCTGCTGTCACCCTCCTCCCAGCGGTGGGAGCCAGCCCCCTGGGCACTCTCCCAGCTGTTCCCCAGGGCACGGGGGCCAGCATGGCGCATCCTGTAGCTGCTGCCCGGACCGTCAAAGACAGAGGGGTCATCCCCCTGCATGGCTTCATCCTGGAAGTCATAGCTCTCCTCCTCCTGGCTGCTGCTGCTGGCCCCTCCATGCCTGTAGGTGTGCCCAAAGCCGTAGTTCCTGTAGCGCCGGTGGTCTGCCCCGATGCTCTCGCTGCTGCTGCTGCTGCTGCTGCTGCTGCTGTCGCCGTGCCCCCTGCCAGCCCCGGCATCCCCACGGCCAGCATCGTGCTCGTGTTCCCCTGCTCCATCGGCACCAGCCACGTAGGTAGGGCCCTCGCCCCTCTCCTCTTCCCCGTTGGCATCGAAGGTGTCATCCCCACTGTCATCCTCCTCGTCCAGGAACCTGTCGCCGTGGGAGGGAAATCCATTGGCTCTGGTGCCGTAGTGGTCTCCGTTGTCACCATCATCAGTGTCACGTGCATCCGCCTCCTATGGAGGTGACAAACAGAGATGAATGCTAAGCCAAGCACAACCTTGACCAATGCCAGGTTTGGGGCCAGGGAGGCTTTCCTGGCAGAACAAAACACTCCACTCACTCACCAGGAAACCAAGGTCATTCCCATTGTGGGCGCCCATGTCCTTGTGGTCCACCTGGTTCACATGCTGAGCCTGCCCAACTCGGCCTCCCATGTCTTGGCCACTGAGCTCACCCATCTCCTCATTCATGGCATTCCCACCCGTCAGGTCCCTGGCAAGAGCATTTTCGGCTGGCTCTGGACTGGCAGGAGGATGAATGCCATCTCCTCCATCCAGGTGGTTGCCCAGCTTGCTGATATAATCTTCATTTGCGGTATCCTGGAGGCAAAACATGACACAGTGCCTTGGTTTATTAAACACCAACCACAGCACACTTACTGCTGCTGCTGCTGCAGGACCTCACTCCCAAGCCATGCAAGAGCTCAAGCCTTTTTTATTTCTTGCACCTCAACCCTTCAGTTAATTCTGCTGATACAAAATAAAATTGTAGCCACCAACAAAAGGGCAGCCCAGAAAACCCCAAACTGGGATAGTTCAGAGCACAGAAACTCCTTTCGCAGGGCCAACACAGCAGAAGGTGTCAGGTGAACTGGGAGCGTGCTCAGGGAGGCAAGTCAAAACACAGCGAAACCAACCTAGCTTGAAAAGACTGAGCAGAGGGACAAAGCTCAAAGACCCACAGAAGCAGCAGATCCCTCCCAGGCTCCTGGTCCAAGGTTGCCTGTCCAGGGCTGGTTCCCCCTCCCAGACTTGCTCCCTGAGGGGCTGCTACCTGTGGGACAGGGGCACCTGTGGCTTACCTCCTGCAGGGCGCTGGAGTGGGTGGGTTCATGGCCAGGCACCTAAACACATCCAGGAGACATTTGATCAGTGATCAGCGTGCCTTGGCTGGGCAAAACGAACAGGTTTGGGGTGGGAGTGTCAATCCAGGGTTACTTACGGGGTGAGCACAGGCCATGGCCCAGAGAAGCAGCACCAGGAATGCAGCCCTCATGTCAGTCGTGGTCCCTGGGGCTGCAACAAGGAATGAAATATTTGCACACTAGAGCAAAGCATTTGCATGTGCCTCTGGCTGGAACTTGGCCCCAAAAAGCCCTCCCAAATGATACAGCCTTGCCATCCTGGCACAGCACTCAGCCTGGCGTGTCATCAAACAGCCAGGGACTTGTCCTTGTGCCTCCTCCTGTCACCTCCTGTGCAGAAACCTCCCTTTAATTTGGGATTTGAAGTACCTAGCCGTGCGCTGGCAGACTTTTTGTCTAAACATCACTAAAGAGCAGGAAAGCTCTCTTGAATTTCCTGTTCCCATAGTAATGTCACCACCCAGCTGAGCTCAGTGCTTGTGACAGGAGCCTGCACCTCAGATGGGTAGCACTGTGAGAACACGGGCTGCAGAGCTGTACCTCCCACCTGGAGTGGTCCCCACAGCCAGAAAAAATCTTACACCATTCCAAAGTGGAGCATCCCAAAGAGATAACCCCATGGAGAGCTGCACCACCAGAGCCCGCTGGGTCGGCACTCCAGTAGCCCTGCTGCCTGGCAGGCGGATAAAGCAGTGGGGGCTTTCCTCCAGCTCTGCTCTCATTTTCCAAGCATTTTCTTTAACCAGCCCAGCACCTTGTCCCCATGGTACACACTGATCACACTGAACATCACCCTGCACCCAAAACACGATGGAACAAGCACGCTCCTGATTTCTTCCCTGACAAAGCAACACCTGAATCGCAGCTGACAAGTATCCTGCTTTCAGCCAAAACTTGTGAGGAAATCTACAACCCCTGTTCCCAAACGTCACCATTTTCACTCCAGGCAATGCCAGATCAATCCAAAGAAACCAAACCCTTTACCTTAAGGTGCGATGCTAGCCCGTGTCTCCTCTGCTGGGGATGGGATGAGCTGGCTGCCCGTGTTGGGATGCTCCAGGCTGTGTGTCCCCGGGTGGCCGGGCAGACATTTAACCGCTGGCCAGTACCAGCCCCGGGCCGGGGGCAGCCAATGGCACCGCCGGGCAGCGCTGCTGTGCCTGGAGGTGTCACCGGGAACTGGCCTCCCACGCTTCCTCTGGCCTCCGCCAGGACGCTGGCCCTAAAAAAGCTCCTTGTGGTTGCAGGATGACGAGATGGGCTGGCAGTTAATGACCGACTGCTCTGGCCGTCTGTTTTGACAGCTAAATCTATCCCATTCACACACTTCCCGCTGTGACACACACAAACAACTACGGCGTCACCCACGCCGAGCACTGGACCCTATCCCAGGGATGACATCCTCCTAACCCGTGCACTTGGGAGCATTGTTTGCCCTGTGCCATGGGCCAGGGTGCTGAAACCCACAGGGGACCATTTCCCTGCCAGGTCTCAGCCTTGCCCTGTACCTTGAGGCAGGAGCACAAAACCACGCTAGAAAGAGAGGGCTTGTCTTATTTTCATGCCCACACAGGCACCCGTGCCAGGGAGCAGGGAAATACTAAATGGAGATGTATAGGGAGCATCCCACACTCTGCACTGAGTGTAGCATTCCAGTGCTCCTTCCAGCTGCTGGACAGGGAGAGGATGAAACCTCTGCTCTGGAAAACTCAGGCCACAATATGTGCCATGGGGACGTGGACAGGGCTGCGGCTTTGCAGGCATTCACAGGAGATGCTGGCACTGCGAAATAAATGACTGAAGGAAACTTGGGCAGGGTCAGGAGTGAGACAGGGCTCTGTAAACTGCAGGTTATCTGAATTTGCCCAGGCTATAGAAAACAGCATCCAGAGGGAATGCCTCATGCTGGACAGAGCATCTTGTGAAACCAGACACGTCAGTCTGCTGCTGGGTTTAATTTCATCCTCACAATCTCCTGCTGTTTCCCCCCCCCCCCCCCCTTCATTACCAGCCCACAGTCCATGTGTGTCTGCCCTGTGAGGACTGCAAGGTGCCGAATGTGATGAGCATCATTTTTTCTCCTTCCTCCTGCCCCCCATGCACAGAAGCCCCAGTGTAACTTGGCCCCACTATTTTCCCCACAGCCCCTTGGCCTCGAGATGGTCACCATCTCATGCCCATACCTTCAACAGATGTTTTCCCTCTTCTTCCCTACCTGATCCCTGCTGCAGATATCATGGGATGTATTTTCCCTTTGACCTGAGACAAAATTATACCCCTGTCCCCAGCCAGATATGAGTTCATGTTGCCAACCTTTTTTAGGCACCTCCAACAACTACCATGTTTTGTTGGGTTTGTTTTGGTTTTGTTTTTGTTTTTTTGTTTTTTTTTTTTTTTTTTTGTAATGTCAAGCCTGCATTTAACTCAGCCCCCAAAGATCTGGTGCTGCCTCATGTCCAGGTGCTGTGGTGCATGAAGGAGATAAACACCAAGCTCTACATGCCCAGTTCTTTTACAACACAGGTCACCCATTACCCCACCAGCCACCACCCAAATGTCACTTCCCTCCTTTCCAGTGGCCCTGAAATACCCACAGCACCAGCACACCCAACAATGCTCACTGCCAGCACCCCAGCCTGACCCTCGTCCCTGTAATCTCCAATAGCCCTGGGTCAAACAACAAGGCCTGTCCCCCGAATCCCTTCCAGAGATCATCCTACAGCATTAGCCAGACTGCCCAAGCAGATCTGCCTGTGTTTTGCAAGGAAAGGAAACCCCAGCCCACATACTGTAACCTTAAATTAACCCTATGAAGAAAAAAATTATTAATTATTATTTTTGTTGTTACGTCAGAGGTGAGAAATGGACTGAGGGTGGGAGCAGCAGCTGTCTGATGGGTGCTTTAAATGCCACTGGGCATTTCCCCAAGTCCTACCCTACCGAGATGCTCAGTCTCTGGAAGGAAGATGGGGGAAACCTGGCACCATCAGACTACCAGGGAGGAGGTGGCCAAGTGAGAAATGAGAAGACTGGCAGGGCTGGTAAGAAGATGCAGGAATATCACTTCTCTGTTTGACAATCTGGACTGCGTGGTGTTCATGAGAACAGAAGAAATAAATGAGTGCAGACAGCAGGAGGGATAAGAGACGCCAAAGCCAAGAGTAAAGCTGGCATTGCAGAGAACCAGCTGGTGGAGGAGGAATGTAACAGCTGCTCTCCCCCACTGATCGAGACAGCTCAGCATCAAAAACTCAAGAAAGTGATATTGTTCACAAAACCACCATTCCCTCTCTTTTTTTCCAGTCCAGGGTATTTTAATAGTATTAATGTTTCTGATGCACTTCTCTCCTGAATAGACCTATGGGTTTTGACAGCAGCATCAAAAGGAAAAGGATCAACGAATGAACTGGAGCAAGGGAGACTAGGATGAGGGCAGGACCCAAGGCACATGTCCTCAGCACTCAACACCAGCTCCTACCTTGCAGTCAGATCCAAATCCAAATCCCTTTGCCCTACACTGTCTGGTGACAGGTGTTATAATGCAGTTTCATTTTGCTACCTGAATAAATATTGTCTGTGTTTCACAGCATTAACGTGACACAGAACCCAGTAGCTAATGGTGACATTTTAGGTGTTTGAAAAGCAGCACTGATATTCCAACTCCTTCTGGGAGCAAGCCTCAAAGCTACAAATGTTGTGATAAGGAATTACCAGTGTGTTTGTCACAGCATGGAGGCGTGCACAAGTTTGGTTTCTGCTAAGCCTCTAAAAAATGCTACTTCTTGCTGGTAAAAAACATCTCATAGGAGCCTGAGTCATGGGGCCCTGAATTACAGACACACGCAGGGCACCTGCTAATGCTAGACCTCTGCACAGGACTGACATCCCTCTCCCCTGGCCTCCTGACAGCACAGGGGTAGGATCATTAACCCACCCTTCCATATTCACCATGGAGTTTCCTTCGCAGTCAGAGAAAACAGGCACTTTTAAGGCGCCAGTCATTTGCCCTATTTCAGGCATCACAGGCTCTTTGAAGTCTCTGTGACACTGTCGAAGGGAGGTGCCGACCTTATCCTACCAACAAGAAGAAGCACCATGCCCTTTCTCAAAACACATGAAAGGCAAACTCCCAAAATCCCTCACTCCCCGCCTCCTATGCCAGCCCCACACTCCCCTCACTTCTATTTCTAGCATTTTTCTACCATCCCACTCTGAGCAGTGGGCTCCAGCAACACCAGCACATCGCCCCTATGGTCTGTTGGAATGAAGGCTCACAGGTATTGTACCTGCTCTGTGCCACTTTTGCCAAAGCAAAACGCATGGAGCAATAACTGCTATCCATATCATGCCAGCTGCAGCTGGAGCTCATGGCTGGACAGGTACCTTGTGTCATCCCTGCCAGATGTGTGTGACTGGATTGTCAGGTCCTATAAATCCATATTTATCAGTCAGCTTGGCTGAATTCACTCATTTGAGGCTGTGACTTCATCAGATGTGGACAAGGATGTCTCATTTCTGCCTGGTCACTGTCAGATCCAACACATCTTCCTGCACACAGGCCATACTGCATCTTGCTGCCCTCAGTCAAAATAAGGGCAGGGACAGATGCTCAGCTCTGCCTCACAGCAGGGACTGGTTTTGACAACGCTGGCACAGCTACCAGGTAGCTCCAGTGCCATGGGGCTGTCAATAGCTCAGCACTGACAGCAGTAATCTTAGAGACACCAGTGAGTAATTACAGCTCCTAACATCTCATTCAGAGTACAGTATCTTTCACAATCACTTCCTGCTCACAATTCAGCCCCTTGGGAGGTGAGAGCAATAAGTATTTGTAGATCACAAGGTGGAAGTGGAACAATAACACAGCCTTAACGTGAAAAGCTCTCTGCACCTTTCACCCTGTCCTCACTCCCACTCCAGCTGGAATTGCAGAGATCTGGAAAGCCGTGCAGCATCAGTGCTCTCAAGAAGGAAAATACAGCAGTGATCACATCAGTGAGCTCCTCAGGGTGACATAGGAGCAGCTGTGCTGTGTGTGTGGGTCAGGTGCATGTCTGTGTCCTGAGTCACAGCACCCTGATTTTTTGTTGGAGGGGAAAAAAACATCAGGAGGAAATGGCTGATGGAAATGATTGTATGAAACAGGCACTGCATGAGTGCAAACGGGTAATGCGGAGGCACAGGCTGCCCAGAGTGGGCAGTGAGGTCAGGGCAGGGCTGGCAGCTCAAGGGATGAAGATGTCTGTATGGAGTGCCAGACCCTCCTAGAAAGTGGTCAGCACTCCTCTGATTCCTGTACTGTCATTATGGCTCACTTGGGCTAAATTTATTGCTGCTCAGTGTAGATGGACAGGAAGCATTACCTGGGAGCCTGGAAAACTGGACAGACACCATTAATGCAGCTCTGACCAAGAGACTGGCAGCAATTTGGCTCATACCTCCAAAGGACATTTGAATCCTCAAAATCCTGATAACACTAAAAAAAATACCAGAAGGAACCAAAAAAAAAAACCAAACCCCCCAATAAACCCCCAAACTCCCCAGTACCAAAACCCAAGCAATGCCAAACAACTCACAAAACCAGAGAAGTCTCAACCCAACACAACCACAGAAAATAAAAGCATACCACATCACACATTCAGTGACTTTCATTTGGTTCACAATCTAACTTTCTATTAACTATTATTATGTGAGTGCTGTACCCACATCTTTCACAAATTCCATATTGCACAAGGGTCTATGTCATAGAAAAATTAAAAATCCCACAGAAGCTACTCTATATTATACAGGAATCTACATGCTTATGATACACCACTTTTCAGCAAGAAACAAGTATTAAATCCAAGGAGATGTTTCTTGGTTTTCTGTAGTTCTAAAAAGGGTGGTTAAATACTTGGGGGAGGGGTAGACCAAGCTTAAGCATTATAGCAGTGTTCTGAATATCAGAGCAACAAAGAAAAATCCACAGTTGCTTACTGGAAGTTATTTTCCTGAAAACAATACATGGGATTGTTGGTGACAAGCCTGTATGAGCACTCAGCCAGCAGCCAAAGCGCTCTGTAGGTGTGTGTGAGTAAGGGCAGGGAGTCTTTCCCTTCTGACATCCTCTTAAAGCACAGAGGCGTTGGGGCTGATGTGAAGCTGTGCACAGCTGACTTCCAGCACCCAAAAACAGAGCTCAGGAGCATCCCCACAGCACCTGACAGCACCCTCCTCTGATCCTGAGGCAGGGGTCTGCATTCCTGCTCCACTTTCACAGGGACTGCAGTAGGAATTGAAGCTGACTGCTTTTAAGACCTACATTTATGAGATCTTCAACTTATTCCCCCGGTAATCAGTTCACCCAATTCAGATACCAGTTATAAGGCTGGATCAAGTGCTCACTGTCAACACCATGATGACTTTAACACTCTTCCTTGTTTGACCTGTTGATGAATAAAGCTTTTTCTTCTCCCCTAGTTGTTCTTCGTAATATTGTACCAATCACCTTAAATGAGCAGCTGTAAATGACTGATGGAGTCTTACACAACAGCCTAATTCTGCTGGGCAAGTGTATTCACACTCTGTTAAACTTCCAGCAGAATTCAATGGTACACCTCAAAGGAGTTGCATACGTGTGATTGCACATGCCCATCACTACCTTTTGACTCAGTCTAGTTCCTCTTCACTATTCTTGCTGGAAATCTCTCTTGTTACTCAGTGCTTTTTTTTCTGAGTGCAGAATGCATACAAGAATATTGCACAGGAGATAAGAAGCAGGAATCTTAAAAAATGTTCATAAGAAATGAATATTGGATAAGCATTGACGCTTGTGCACAGAATTCGATTTTGCATAACCAGTCACAAACAAGAAGATGTGAAAATATGTTTGATAGGCAAACAGGGCAAACTGATGCAAACAGATGAGAGCAAGGTGCTGTCTGGGGAAGCAGGGTGGAGAGCAGGTGCTGCCTGTTCCCTACCTGCATGGTCCCACAGCAGGACCAGGAATGCAAAGCTCCCCTCCAACTGTTTTTAGTGACTTCAGAGCTCCAGTTATTGACAAAAGCTTTCCTGAGGGTTTCTAGTACTTGTGACTCCTGACATGTCTGCAAAGCCCGGCACTGCCTGCTCCAGTCACGTATGTAACTGTGCTGCAGGAGCAGCCCTGCTCTGCCCAGATGTAATTACATGGTACATGCTGCGGCTTTCTACGAGGAAGTGGCATCACCACCTCTGTCTTCCGCCAGGCTCCTCTCCAGAGGCAGCCCAAATGGGAATGCAAAGCCATGAAAGGACTTCCTTTGTCTGCCCAACCACGCGGGAGCTGGAGGATCCCTGGAAGAGTCACCCCAGCTTATGTGCCAGGGCATCCTTTACCTTCAGCAGGGTCTTGGCACTCCTTACTGAAGAAATCAGGCCACAAAAGCTGATCTGTCTCACCCATAATCACATCATCACTGTGGGTTTAAGAACTTCACTACCCAGCCCACGCTCAAATCTCACCCATGCCCACAGCCATCATCTCTTCATATGACTAATGTGCTCCAGCAGGTAAGCTCAAATCTTTTCATTCCCTCCAACCAAAAAATGAATGGAATAAAGGGAGGTCTCAGTTTGATTCACTTCCCCATTTTTTTTCCTTTCAATGAAACCAAAACCCAAAATAAAGCCAGTGTGAGCTGGCTGAGCATTAATGCAAACTGTGCACTCAAACAGGCATCATCAAACCCCACTCAGTTTTGGGATCTTTTCCAGAAAAGCCCATAATTTTCCATTAACAAACCCAGCCCTCGCTGTGCTGTACCAGGACAGCCCCACAGCCAACAAGGGGCTAATGGCCATGATCCCAGCACAGTGGTGCAGCACAGGGAAATGCTGCCATGATGCAGGTGTGGGATGCAGCACAGAGGGGCTGATGTGTGGGAGCAAGAGATGGGCATGGGCTGGGCACTGCAGACCCCTGAGTGATGCACAGCTCACCAACATTTGGGCCAAAACTTCTGGCTTTAGGGGGTAACAAAGAAACTAGAAAATATATAGTATTATTGAGAATTCTACGTGTAGAAATATTCCAAATTATTATCCTTTCTTTCCTTTTCTGTAACGGTTAGATCCTGAAGTGGTGGCCATGGAGATCTTGCTCTACACAATGTGGGGTGCTGCTGACAGGCTGTTCTTTAATGGCTGTGGATCTAAGGAGATGAATTTCTGGGGAAAAGCACGCAACACAGATCTCTGAAAGATGGTTCTTCCACACAAGTGCTTTGCTTGCTCCCAGTTTGGGTCCTGCTTCCCTCTGAGCACAGAGAGAAAGGCAACCGTGCTCACACAGGGAGAAGGTACAGCATCCTTCCCCTTCCCACTACCTCATCCCATGGCAAAACTATAATTTGATTCCTCTCTCCTCAGCTATTTTTGGATTTTTCAGCACTGAAATTAGCATAACTCATGCAGACAGGAAGTTGTTGCTACAGCACTGGAGAAGGGTGCTTGGAAATGAAAACCAGTCTTTGATCAGACTTTGATCAGTCTTTGATAAGAAAGTGATCTCAAAAACTCTTTTGATGAAAAATACCAAAACAGGCATATAAAAAAAGGCCTATCAAAAGAATGCTCTACACCTTTACTATCACTTAATTTAGGCAAAAGACAATGGGAACACTTTTATAGCTGTACTGCGTAATTTACCAAGAGTTTCTGCAAAGGCAAAGAAATAAACTAAGTTCTTTAAATAAAAGAACAAGAAAATTAAACAAATAGAAATGGAAGTTTTACTATGTGAGGCACATCTTGAATACCGAGAGTATATAACCAGACATGACCATCTGGAATCATCCAAGAAGCCTTCACTCAAAAAGTAATTTGGCACCCCCACAAAAGATGTGAGATGGATCTCTATAAAAATCCAAGGAGTTCACTGAGGATGAGACACAAATCTTAAACCAGCTCAACTACATCAAGCTTTCTCTAAACCCAAACCTTTGCCTAAAGAGGAAATGAGCTCATGTAAATGCCTTCTGAGTTTCTGGCGCTGGGGAACAAGAGACGAGGGGTATCTTACAGCAAGAGTGCTTCTCTCTCCTCACTCCTCCCTTCCTGACAGAAGGTCCCTGCCACCCCCTGGAAAGCAGGGCAGCATCCTGCTTATTGCCCTTCCAGCTCACCCATCTCATTGCCCCTTTGCTCCCCTCTCCCCAGTAGAAATCCAGAGCCCTGAGTGACCCCAAACAGGCATTGGGACTGCAGTGAAAGCCACCAGCCACCCTACCAGTGATATTTATCTCCCCTCAGTGTCCTGTTCCCTTCTTGTTTAGTAAATTTTGTTTTGAAATAAACATCTCTTCAAATTCCTTTCCCATCAGAAAACTGAAACGTGCTGGGCGTGGATCGCCTTCTAAAACTGCTCCCATCAGGTCATTCACAAGTGGTATTTTTAAACTCCTGGCTGGCCGAACAGCAGACACTGCAGACATTACACCCACCCACCCCCAGCCCTGTCTTTGTCTTGTGAGAGGCTGCAAGACATCACACATGCAGATGGCAGGTTTGATAGGAACCTGACCTTCGTGCTGGCATCAGTAACACACCCTCCTCGGTATTTATTTCTATTTGAGGAACAGGCAGTTGCACAAAGTTGAGGATGCATGCAGCAAGTGGAAAAACCTGAGTGAAGAGGGGAGCAGTCACCCAGGGCAGAAGCTGGGGACCAAAACCCTCCTGTGCCCTGCAAATCCTAAGAGTAGCTACCTGCTTCAGGGAAATGCCTAGTTGCCCTTAGCCAAGCCAAAATGCCCTAAGAGCTGCTGTCCCCAAGCTCCCAGGAGCAAGGGAAGCTCCCTGAAATGCTGGCTTGGAGGCAGGGTAAGACAGGCCCAGGAGCAGGATGGGTTGGTTTAGCTCTACAAAATCACACTTGGGTTTTGCTGATTTCTGAGCAAGACAGAGCCAGCATTAGAGCTGAAATAAGTCACTGACACACTATATGGAATACCAGGAAAACCAGGACCATGACAGGAGAGGGTGACCCTCCATGCTAAGACCATGCTGTTCCTGAAACAACAAGGAACATTAACTGCAATGTTGCACAATCCTTATGTCTCCTTATGGACAAAAGTTTTGCTGCTTGTCACAGAATCACAGAATCATTTAGGTTGGAAAAGACCTCAGAGATCATTGTGTCCAACCCATGGCCAAACACCACCTCGTCAACCAGACCACTGAGTGCCACGTCCAGTCTTTCCATAAACAGCCCCAGCGATGGTGACTCCACCACCTCCCTGGGCAGCCCATTCCAATGTCCAATAATCCTTTCTTGTGAAGAAATTCTTCCTAATTTCCAACCTAAAGCTCCCCTGGCACAGCTTGAGGCTGTGTCCTCTTGTCCGGTTGCTGGTTGCCTGGGAGAAGAGACCAACCCCCACCTGGCTACAGCCTCCTTTCTGGCAGCTGTAGAGAGTGATAAGGTTCCCCTTGAGCCTGCTCTTCTCCAGGCTAAACAACCTCAGCTCCCTCAGCCATTCCTCATCAGACTTGTGCTCCAGACCTTTCACCAGCTTCATTGCCCTTCTGACATCACCAAAGATCACAGCACATACTAAATAAACAGCCTTGACAAACTCTTTTGTGATTCTCAACGTGCTTTTTACATCAGATTCCCCATCACAAGTGAACCTGGCTTTTTTCCCCCACTTATATTTACTTCATGGTGCTCCCAAATGTCTGCAGATCCGCTTCGTGCGGCAGTCAGGTTGGAAATGCAATGAAATGGCACCCATCCATAATATAAAACTTGTTTTTCCCCCTGCCCTAAGATTTAATTCCATCTACACAGGCAGTTTTAAGGCAAGAACATCAGAAATTAGGAAGATGAGCCCCAATGAGTAGTCCCTGCTGTGTTACACATCCGTGAAAGCCTCTGGCCGCAGTGTGTGTCTGAAATGATTAAGTGAAATAACCACCTCCTCTTGAGACACACGTGGAGATTGTACAGCTTGTACAACACAAGTGTTTTCAGTAGAATTGCTCTTAAAATCCTCACACTGAACTTCATCTCTTTGCCTCATTATTAAAGCAAATGCACATCTGAATAATAAAAATAAAGCACATCTCTGCAGAACAGAAGGGTACAGGTAAGATCTTTTCATGTTTGAGCCATGTCTACCTCTTGCTGGCTTAAGGACTCTTCCTGCTCTTTCTTCCTTCCTCTTTTTAAGAATTTGGTTAAGAAAAGGGTTTGAATAATACAGACCATTAGCTGAGTCTGTCTGGCTGACGGGCAAAAATAGCCATCCCTCAGTCTGAGCTTTAAAATAGCTCCTCCCCAACAGGACTCAAATGTTCCGCGGCTGGGCAAGATGTTTATTTCTCTCCCTCCTTTTTAAACATTTAATTTCAACCTATGCAGGCACTGTGGTCAAGCATGACACAGCCCAGAGCAGCAGCTCTCAGGAGACAGGATGAGAGTCTCTAACACCCTGACTGCATCACAGACAAAGCCTGATATAGCAGCAGCACAGGGGCAGCCATGCCGGAGCCTTGGCCCCGTTTGGAGTCACTTCCCACACGCCAGAAGTGAGGCTCATTCCATACATCCAGGCAACAGGAGTCCTGCCTGGCACTTCTTGTCTTCCCAGGCATCATGAAAATCACAGGCAGATTTACATCCAGTAGAGCATTTAATGCAGGTAGAACAAGAAATAAAAAGCCACAATAGAGTTTTGACTAGCTGAGATTGCTGAAGTGTAATAAAGCAAAGGAATTGTGATGTGCAACTAGACAGAACTAGTGCTGTATGGAATAAAACGCTGATGATGGGGGGCTCCTGGGTTAGAGCAAAAAATAAACTGTGCAACCACATCTGTATTCAAGGGAACCTGTTTTTAGATGCAGAACTGACCAAGTAATAGACCAAAAACGTCACATAGGAAGAGTTTTAACTTTGTGTCTCTGTGATTTTTTAAATGTATTTAATGATAAGCTACACTTTGTTGAGATTTTTCACTAAAAACCTCTTGGGAGATAACTCAGTTTCAGTATACTCAGCTGCAGCTCATATGCATTTACTATTTTGCTCCAGAAATGCTTGCTAGTCTCGAAAGGACTCCAGGCATTGCTGGTATCTAATTGAGAAGGGCAGCCTTTAGTGTCAAAAAAGCTGTGCCAAAATTTTGTTTTTCAGAGTATAAAAACTTCACTCCAAATTCAGCACAAAGAGCCTCCAGAAGGCAGTCAAGTTTTCTTCCTTTTGAGGAAAGAAGAAAGCAGTAATGCATTAATATTACTTAGTCCAGAGGTTATGACATATATTTGAATATGTACACACCTATATTTTGTATTTACTATAATTATCAGTGGTTTATTTTCAGTAGGTAAGTTAATTTAGAAAGAAATGCATGCAAAAATACTTGGACAAACTTCCTGATCAAAATCTCTATCATAATGTACCTAAAGAGCTACAACTGATATTCTCCTGCCTCCCCTCAAATTAGGCACAGAAGGCCCCCCAACCCCCAGTATTCCTTTGGTGTGGCACAACTGAACAGAGCTGGTCAGAGGCACCAGCTCCCTCCTATTCCCAGCACTGTCTCCAACCAGTTTTTCTACCTTTCTCAAGAAAACTGAACTCCCCATGAAATGCCTCTGTAGTCCACATGAACCCTATCAATTATTTCCAGTAGGAAAGGACAAGCAGTACTTGCCAACATTTCCAGTAGGAGTAGCTACGGGCTGTGATCTTTTGAGAATCTAAATAATTTATACAGTTATCTAAATGAAGACCATTTCACAGGCTCATCAAAGGCTTCAGATGCACCTTTTGTTAAGGAAGTTACACCAAGACTTCCCTAAATTCCCTGATCAGCTGTTAATGGCTAAGAGGCAACCAGGGATGTGCTTAGAGCCCTCTCAACACCACCTGGCAGACTGTGATCTTCACCACCTGGGACTGCACAGCACACACACATCAGCACTGACTGTAGTCAGACTCAGTTTCACATCTGCTTGTTGTTTTGTGGTTCTTTTTGCTCTTTTTTTCCCTCTGTAGTAAAAGGAGAAAAAGCATAGATACATAGCTAGGTATTATATCATTGATATAATACCCAGTATAGGTGCACAGTTTCTTTATCTACACTAAAACACTTGAGTTCCAACTTGCTTACGCATTTTCATTTTGGGGTAAAGCATATTTGAATGACCAGTCAAACTTTATTTGTAAATCAGAATGAGCACCAAGGTCAAAATTTACCTTACATTTTTAAAGCCTGTAAGCTGAACCCTTGTACATGGTCTGGAAGTGGATGGCTCAACACCACTCTCTTGTGGGCAGAGACCTGAACCCTCTGGCTGGACTGAGCATGCAGAGGTGCTGACAGCTCCAATAAAAACAAGTATCTTTTGAGCCTAACTCCATCTCCCCCACAGTCTGTCAGACCCACAGATCTTTGCTGCCAGAGAACACAATGCAAGACAAGCATATGAATAAATGTAACGCAAAATTCTCTGAGGTTTTGCTCTTCTTCCTTTGTTTAAAGTGTCCTGTTTAAAGTGTCTTTTTTAGCAGCTGTCACAGTGAGACAGATACAGCAAATTTTTTCACCGCCCTGTACTCATCTGTCTTCTTTCTTCTGTGTTTAATCTTTCTCTATTGTTTGTTGCATATCCTCCCTTTCACTTAGCTCAGCAACTACTTGGCTACCCTCTTCCCCCCATGCATTACCTTGATGGCACAGCACCTCTTTCTGGTAACAGAACTACTAATCCACCACTGAAAATGTTTCCAAAAAGCATACAGCCTGGCACACTGAGGCTGGCTGAGGATTGGAGCACTAGGACTGATGGCCCCAAGTCAAGCTCAAGCCTCCTGGAGACATAGGAAAACAACCAGAGATCTTCTCAACTGAAGCATTTTGTCACCAACGTGAAGCTAGAAAATATTGTTTAATGAAATATTCAATAAATATGTAACAGCTCTGCTAAACAATGTATAATCCCTCAGTGTTTTCAAAACCTGAACATTTCCTCCCCCCTTCCCTGTAAGTCCCAAGAAAGCTGTTTAAACACAGAAACAGGCAAAGCCTACAAATCACATACAGTTTTCCAGTAATAACCCTCAAACACCTACAAATTTCTGCTTCAAGTTTCTGCACAGTTCTTCACAGTCTGGGGCCGGTTTTTTGTGAATTAAGAACTTCAAGGCAACGTTATTAGTCATTATCAGAAAATCTTATGACAAAAAGAGTTAATATTTAGCTACCTTAAAATTAACATTGGTGTACTTGTCCTAATTTCTGGGGAGCCACCTGAACAGTTTTCTTCTATCAGCTGAGAGTCCATCCCTATCTGGAATATTGAAAAATCACGGGAGAGCCACTTAATCTTTGATAACCCAGTAAAGCTAATCTGATGGTACAGCACAGCACACAACAAAGTTTTGAATAGATAAAAGCAATCATCTTTTCAGCATGCACAACAAAAGAAAAAACAAACGGGAAGTTCTAACATATCCCCACTCCTTTCAGACACTGACTGGCTGACAGACCAGCACAATTTCAACTCCAATAGGCATGAATTAGTTTCCAGGCAGAGAAGCAGAGATAAAAGGGGAAAGGATTTAAAGAATTTCTCATGGGCTTTTGTCAAAGGGGGTTTTTTCTGCTTGGTCTACAGAACGAGGGCTGAGCTGTGATTTCAGGCTCTTTTTTTCTTGTTTTTTTAAATTAACTATGAACTTCACAGTTGGCCACATAAAACATGGTCAATTTTTGTACATTTCTCATTGCATCTTGTCTAATCAACACCCAATGTCTATTACCTTTTTGGGTGAAAAGAGCAGAAGCCACTAAAACTGAAACTTTAAAAAGAATCATATTAAAATATTATCTAAAGTGACTGAATTTTCAGCATTTGCATTACAGTTCTTACCATTCACACACTTCATTTCATTTTGCTTCAACCTCTCTTTCAGTCATGTCAACACAATATGTAAAGTGTCCTCCTTAGGAAGAGAGGATATTGGCAGAATGGGGAATTTGAAGCTGGAAGTGCCTCTGCTCTTACATTGGTGCATCCCCCCCCACTATTTCTGGACAACCTCCCAGAAAGTATTCCAGTTCAGGTGGAACATTTTATGGAATAATGAGATGAGAAAAAAATAAAGAACAAACTCATTAACGTTTGCAGAACCAAAAGCCACAAAGGCTCTGCTGCAGAGGCTCACAGAGGTTTCCACACTCCTCACCAGCTCGCTCTGTGCCGTTGCTATGGCAGACAGGCAGCACAGCCATGGCAACAGCTTCCAAATAGCAAACTCCTCAGAGTTATGCAAGAGTCTCCAACCAATACTGGGTTTTACATATTTAATTCAGAGTTTCTACCTTTTTGCAGGCTTACACACACCATATGCAGCATACTGAAACAACAGTGGGCAGTTTAGCAGGGACTGGCATGCCCTGTGCTCCACTTTCCCCGGGCCCACAGTGTGGCTGCCCCAGCAGATCCCTTAGTTCAGCTCTTCTGGGAGCAGCTGATGCAGCAGGAACTCTTGCACCCGCTCCCTTTGGCTCCCCTCCCTGCACAACACTAAATATGTTCTTCCCACACAGCCGCTGAGCTCCACTGGCCCGCAGCCCATGAGCACTAAATTGTCTTTCTGATTCAATTAATCCAGCAGAATTCCACTAGCCCATTGCCCCCACCTCATCCCATGGAAGCCTAGGATTCCTTGTTCCACAAAGACCCAAAGAGTACCATCTTCCCTCACTGAAGCTTGCAGCAGAAGGCATCTGCTGAGAGGGTCTGTTTCAGACACCAAGTACATCTCAGGAAAAGCAGCAACATTTTGCAAGGCTCAAGGATTTCCAGTACATCAGTGGCAGGCCAAGAAGGAGCACCTCTTCTACTGATATGGTACTGTTTCTTCTTTTTTCTTAATTAAAAATTTAGAATGCTTTGTATCTAACCCTCTGCATTTTTTTTTCCCACCTACTGCAAAATAGCTGAAGCTTTCATACAGTATCATCTATTCTAAGGATAACACATTTCAGATGTTTCTGTCTAGAACAGAAAGAAGCGTCCTTTGTAAGAGAAAACACTGTGTAGTTACTGTGTTGAGGAAGACAACCCTTATCTTACTACTGGGATAATTATTTTTCCAGTGATCTTGCAAAACAATAAAGCATTATGGCCAACGAGCCAAGAAAAGTACACACCTCCTTTGGAACTTTGCTCCAGCTGAAAGCCACAGTGCAACCTAATTTCCCAACACTTCAACAATCTCTTGAAATACCAGTTTAGGAACCTTAGTCCAAGAGACAAGGCCAAAAAACCTGATTCATCCTTTTTTTCTCATATTGGAGAAGAGAGAGAGAAACTCTGGCTGGTCTTGGAGGAGCCTTTCAGAAATGTGTTAGTAGAGCTAGTGAAAACATGTACCAATCAGGGAGCCCCTGAAAGAAACGCAGATTCTGGGAGAGGACAAAACCCACCAACTAATATCAAAATAATTCTGCCTAATAAGTAAGTCTCATTTTCCTCTCCTCAAATTAAATCAAAGCAGCTCATTTTGACTTGATCTGATCTTAAATTACAGAGAGCTCTGGGTAAAAAGAATCCCAAAACTGTAAAAACTCAGATCTAAACAAGTAGAAAATAGAATGAAATGGTAGAAGGGAAACGTAAGAGATTAAACAATTAACATTAAGTTAATGTGAATTTTTGTTTAAAAATTGTTTTAAAAAGTTTGTTTAAAAATTGTTTTAAGATGTCCTGAAATACTCTTGGTTTGGTTTTGATTTGTTTGCACTCAGACATCAAGGACTTATGCCTGATGGCTTTTGCAGCTGTAAAACTGGCAGCATCAGAGGGATAAAGTCTCATTAGCTGCTATTTGCTGGTAGAGAATGAGTGAAATAGTTTTATGCTTTAATATTTATTTTCTTATTGTGATTTCTTCTTTTACTCAGATCAGATACCTGCCTCAAACTCTGCCTTTTAGTTGTATGTGTGTATGCACATAAACCAGCTTCTACGTGTATAATGTACTCATGCTCTCACAGGGGCTTCTGAAACAGACCTACAAACAGGAATGTGCTGTACCAGTTGTAATTTAAGAGTATCACACTTATGTTTTTACTAAAAAATCATGTCATTGATGAGTATTTCAAGTGACTGTTGACACTATTAGAATGGCAGCCCTGTAGCCTCCTGCCACCAAAACCTTGCCATGCAAACCCAGTACTCCTAGTTAGCATTGCTTGCTCAATAACCCATGTTGAAGTATTGTTAAATTCCTCATTTCTTGGTCAAAAACCCCACCATACTCAAGAAAATTTCCTATTCACATTTTGGCTAAGTTTTCCTACAGATTCTCCTGCAGAGTATAATGACTTCATCTTCCCAGGGAGATGTCTCCCTGCTTTTAAAAATAGCTTCTTGTGTAATTGCTCCTCTCTGATGATTCTATTAAACTTATATGTTACAAAAGCTTGCTTTTAAGAATTCTCTTCCTTAGGACATATTTGGAAATTAAAGCAAGAATGAAGTGTCTTCCCACTTAAGATTTCAGTGTAAAATAAAGAAAAAAAAAATCTCACAATGCATCATATAACACTTCATTCAGTGTAGTCAGGCTTCCCTAATAATTCAATACTTATTCAAGACTTGTGCTTCCTGTGGGCTGCTGTGGGCTTGCTACTACTAAGAAAAGAAAATACAAAAGCCCTGTCCTGTCACCTTAACTCAGATTTGTTCCAACTGTTTTTTCATTATTTGGACAAAGGCAGGAGAAGCAACTTTTACAGACAGAGACACAAGCCAAATTAGAAAACTGCAATTATAAATAAAATACAACATGCAGAACTTTTCATTTATAACTCTTAAACTAGTTCACCAAAACAAATATGACAAATGGAAGTTTTTACAAAGGAAACTCAGTTAAGTGACATGCCCAGATCTGTGTTGCTCACCAGGAACAGAAAAAAACAGAAATCAAGCCTACCTGACATTCAGATCCTTCTTTCCTCAGTCACTTGCCAGGCCTTCAAAAAGCACAGTACACAGTTTTTAGGGCTTTACATGAAATTGGATTGTTTCCCTGCATTTCTGAGAAGTTGCCTGCATAACCCTCAGTCTAACAACACTTGCCTTGATCTGAACTGACTGCCCATACCCAGCCCAGTGAGGCATTTTGCGTATGCTCATTAATGGCTTTTGTTGTATTCTGCCTTTCCCTCTGAAAACATCTTAGACAACTAACTGTGAATGCCAAAGAGATAATAGATAATTATTCAAGAGGTAGTTTGGAGACTGAATGAGCTAACTGCAAGAAAAAATGGATTGCATACTAGATATGCCCCACTAATGAGTATTTTGATCCTCATTAACTGAAAGATGATGGCATTAAACAATGTTTAACAGAGGGATCTTCCAAAAGATCTTCTTTCTCAAAGGATCTTCCAAATTGTCACTTTGAGTGACAATTGCTGAGAAAACACAGAAGCAGGACTGCATCCAAAGCAGGACTACACCCATTCTTCAAGCAGCCTGGGCAGACCTTCTGAGCTTGGAGACCTGCTGAGCAGAACTTCACCACTTAATTCTTCCTACCAGACACAGAGGGGAGCAGCCAGGAGACACCTCAGCCATAGAGATGCCACAAGCAGACACTGCCTCAGAGTTCAATAAAATAGAGGCATTTTTCACAAGGTGGTATCTCAGAGGAGTGGATAAATACTCACAAGTATTTGTAAGCATTTAAATACTCAACCGATGTCACAACTCTGCCTTTCAGTAACACCCACTGGAGTTTGTGAGTGCAGCCTACAGCTTAATCCCTGTCAAAGAACTGAGACCAAAGTGTCCTCCAGTTAAGCTGGTGTAACATCTGAGTTTACAGGACACTGCATGGCAATTTTGTGGGTCTCCAGACTAAACAAGTTACAGCAGCCACTGCACTGCTTCCATCAGTCATTTCTAGGTCATTATACCAAATCCTAACTTGTTTTGTTTTCATGTTTCTTGCAGAAAGGAAACTTCTAAGCCTTAGCCCTGTACCATTTACTGTTGTCCTCTATGAGATCTGGAAAGCATGAAGGCTGTAGCTCTCTTCATTTGTCTTGTAGGACCAATTTTTGCTATTTCAGTAAGTCCTCATCATGCTACTATTACCAGGCACTTAATTTCCCATTCTGAGAACATTCTATGTTATCCCACTGACCTGTACAAGATTTTTATGGACATGCAGATATTCATATATTTGTCTTTTTCAGACCCATCCTGTAAACCACAAGCTCAGAACTCACAGACAGAAGACTCCAGAAAAGGTACTCTTCTTGTTCTTTAAATAAGAAGTAACATTATTCATCTCAAATATAAAAACACATTAGTACATACACACTGGTTGGCAAATTGATTTATGTTAAAAAACTTTAGGCCCTCTCACCCCAAGAATTAGTGCCAAGTATCTCATGCCTTGCATATTAAATGATTGCAAACAGGACAAAATCTAAAGCTCAAAATGGAAGTTTCACTTATTGACAAAATTACCTTAAATTAATCCCCACATATCATCATTACCCATATTTGTACAAGCAATAAGCTCCAGTTACAGTCAAACTGTGGTACAAACAGCTCCAGTACAGGAGGAGGATGACATCCTCAATTTATCACACCAGGTGATCACATGCAGTCTCAAACATATAAGAATTTTAGCCAATGTATGTTTCATTATTCACAGTGCAGAGCATTAGACACAGCTTGTGCTGGCAGAGCACTCTGTGGCTGACGAGCCAGATGCCCTGATGGCAATGAGACAGAGGATTTCACCAGCCCTCCCTATGCCACATATGTATGCTAATGACAGAGCCCACAGTTTTGCATTCACGGCTGACCCAAATTAAAATGCCTTTTTATTGCACTCTTCTGGTGAGCCTCTGTGGCTCAGACACAATGGATCTTGGCTCCAAGCCATTGGATGTGTCAGAACTACTAAACTCAGGTCATGCTCTGTGGTAAGAGATTCAAAATCCCAACTGTTATCCTAACCTTTTTGTTATTTTTAATTATAAACAATACCCCACTCTGTAGAGCCTTCCAGATACATTTCATATCAATCCAGATGGTGCTCTGCACTATGAAAAACAAAAAATTAACTTTTCCTAATGAACTACCCAGCTGAAGAAATGGTATAAACATCACTTTGTAGCCCACAGCTGTCTACCAGAAATAACGCACAGAAGACACTTGCATCGAAACAAGACCTTGCAATAGCCCATGAATCATCAGTTCCAAGTGTGTGCATCATCTATCAAAGGCCAGTTCTCCCCCACAGTGTCTAATCACAGATAGTGACTGAAATTTGCCCAAGTTCCTTCATGAGCACCCAAGTTCCTAAGAGCTGATTTTATCCAGGTATAACAGAAAGCAGCATCTGGAAGCCATCTCCAGGCACATCTCTGCAGAACAGGTGCAGGACAAGGCTTCCTGTCAAGACATGAGCCAAATCTTTCTCAAACTGCTGCTTCAAACACAGGCACCCACAACAGACAATCTTAAAGACTGTTTGGCCTTGTGTCTTCTGAATCTGTAGAGCTTTGGAAAAGCTCCACCCTGAATTTCTGTTAGATTTGAGCAAACATAGGATCTTCCCTTGAAAAAGTTAGAGTTAGATCAGTTGGAACAGATACAGTGAATATATTTTCCAGTACTATTCCCACATCAGCAAGGACACCAAGCAAAATGCAAAACATTAAGATACCACTTTGACATTCCTTTGACAGGAAATAGGATATAGCTGATCTACAAGAACCTAATTAATACTTCCAATCCTACCTTTAAAAAAAAAATTGTATAAGTATTTGTGAGTGGAGTGTTTGTTTCCAAGCAGTCATAAGACTGCCTAAACTAAAGGAAAAGCTATTCCAGCAACTTGGGTGCTGAGAAGGACCATTCTTCCCAAATTAAACCCCCCAAAAGCTTTAAGAAAAATCAGCACCAGGTGCTATATTGCTGTAAGCAATAAGCAACACCGAACATGCAGAGGTGTTGTTCAGAAGTACACACAGCAGCAGAAAGGTAATTGCTGAGGCAAGACCTGACAGTCATTTTAGTACCTGCTTTCTAAACATCTATTGTTGATCTTATGATACAGTGATTGTCACCACACACAATAGTTCCTGGTGAGTTCAGCCAGGAAGCAATGATGTATCAGACTCAAAGTAGATGAATATATGGATTATGAAATCAATGCAGGGCACTCCTCAGGAATTACTATCACGACACCTTGTGAAAGGTGCCCTCTCTTCCCCTGCTCCTCTTTTCCCAAGTCCCTTATTTTTCCCTTATCTGTGTAGGAAGTTATGTTTCACCTCCCCCTTCTCTGAGGTAAGTGATAATTACTGCAGCCTACAAGCGCCTGGAGTTATGACTAAACCACTAATTAAGCATTTTGAGATTTCACAAGACACCCATATGCACCTGTCTCTGAAACAGAGTTGTATAGACCTCTCCAGAAACTCCAGCACTAAAAGAAGGGACAGATAAACAGATTTGCTGAGAAAGAGAAGGGACATCAGCAGTGAATTTCGTGCTCTGGGCTAGTTTAAGAAGAGCACATACAAAGAAAACAAATAAAGCATGCCATGCTTTGCAATACAAGGCAAAAATAACACTGCATCAACTTCAAATAAAACCTAAGATTTATTAATCTCCTTGTTATTTTTAAAAATTTTTTTAAAGAGTGAATATATTCACCCTGAAGCCTCAAAGGAAGAGAACACAGGGTATTTAGACAAAGGTGATTTTCTGCCCAGTCACAGAAGCTTAAAACCAGCGGTATCAGTACCAGGCACTGAATACAGGGATGAGCCCCAGACCATTAGGAAACAAGGAAGAACTGGGAGCGAGCATCAAGTGAAAAACAGCCTGAAAAGCATCGATTTCCTTGCACTGCACAATAAACCAGGTTTGGCTTCTGATAACCAGGACAGTGACTCTGGGAGCAGCGGCAGAGAGCAGTCCAGCTCTGAGCATGACCAGCTCAGGAAGCATGAGAAACATGGGAACACGGCAAACCGACACCTTCCAGGCCATGCAGAACACCTAGTGGGTGATTTCAGCCTTCATCATGAGCATAATATGTGGAAATATAACAAAAATGCTGTTGGCCTGCCTGAAAAAAACAGTGAAAGCGATGAAGACGCAAGTATGGAAGAAGAGGACGAGGAACGGGGTGAAGACACTGATTACAGAGACAAAAAGCACAAAGGCCACCAGACACATCAAGGTGACCGATACAAAAGACAGCAACATGAGAACAGCATGCAATCAGATGAACTCCTGAGAGATTCCAGCCAAGCAACCCGGAAAACCAAGAGACACAGAGAGAAATTTGACCTAGAGGAAGAAGAGAGGGAGAACAGCCAGAAGAAGTCCTATAAAGAAGAAATCCCCCTCTCTCAAAAAAACCATAATGACGATCAGGATGGCAAACAGCAAAGTCAAGAGAGAAAAGACAATATTCAAGTGAACTATCCGAGTGACCATGACACAGTGGTGAAAATAAGAGATGAGGAAGACAGTAATGATGATGATGATGGTCATGACAGTGGTGACATTGATGGTGAGGAGTATCTCAGCAACACCCGAAAAGAAGCAGCCTATGAGGAAGAGGAGAGAATCCAGAGTAATGACCAGGAGAGCGTCAGTACCGAGCCTGAAGGGGATGGAACCACTGAAGATAACACTGCAGTTCATAGAGAGACTGAAGATTACCAAATTGCCAAGATTAAAGACCTTGCTCACTCTGAACAAGATGATTATGATCATGAGCCACCTAATTCTGACAACAAGCAACAACTGAAAATGAGTAGCTCTGTTCAGAGCATAAATTCAATGGACAGTGAAGATAAGGTAAATTATCTTTAAAATAAAATTAGACTACTACAAAAAGGGGGAGAGGGAGAGAGGGACCAGTTCCAAATTTAAATTCTTGATGATTGAAATGACATGTTGGAGAAAAACAGATGTAATAAGTTATTAATATGCAGAAGTTTCATCTCCCCTTTTATTCACTATTCCTCTGGTTCACGCTGTGTCACTGCACACAGAGCATTTAGGTGAGTTGGACCAGGAGGGAAGTGAACACCATTCATGTAAGACCTCCAGCCCCATGGGGTGTGTAATGAAACACACAAATAAATGCAGATACACAGATACAAAACCTGAAACCCAATCTCCAGCTTACTAAGACCGCCTGTTCACTCCTCTCTCACAAAGATTTTAAACACTACTACACAAAAGTGAACAGCTTGGAAAGGCAGGACTACAGTCCACAGAATAATTACAAGAAACTCAGGCCTTACCAAGCTCCCATTTCTCTCTCTCTCCACCTCCTACTCTTATTTTTTTCCCCAAATAACAAGAGCATGTTAATACTACCAGAGGCTTTATGCTCTTCTCACACATTTTGCATAGCAACCTCTCTCTGCTTCAAGCAGAGCAAACTGTGCCTCAGTCAGCTCTATATTCAGACCTGAGAAAATTTTGTCCAAGTTTTTTTTTTTTTTCTTCCCAAGATTCACCACAACTTTCTGCTTATGCCTCTGTGACTGTGCAGGTTAAGACTACAGGCAGTTCCCATGGCAAGATGGAAAGTGTCAGCAACAGGAATCAGGAGGCTCTCCTAGGTAAGATAAGCCCCAAGCAAAGCTGTCATGTAACGCCCAGCTCTCTGCAGCTAGGAAATCTGCTGGTCTGCATTTCTTCTCTGCCTTTTGCAGCATGGGATTTCACGTGACTGAACTGTGCTTGTGCCTAATCCTGTGTTCCCAGAGAATCCCTTCCATATTACCTTGAATTTAGTAATTTGTTTGTGAAAAACATTTGTAGGCAGTGCACAAATTTTTGTGTCAGTTACACAGAAATGGGAATTACCTTGCACTGAGAGTTTTCAGTTTCAGAACAGTAGCTTGGATTCAAGTAGGAGTGGGACAAATGCCAGTACTTGATTCAGCAAAGACAGATGGGATATGTTTCACCAAAGGAAGCTGGAAGTGAATGTTAGTCCTTACAGAAGAAACAGCTTTTTGTGAGAAAATTATTTCCCCATCCAATTCAAACCTGGGACTGCTAGAAGCCTCACAAAAATCCTCATTTAAAGTTTGGCTTGTTTTATTCAATACAAGATCCAACTTCATTTCAACAAACTTAAAAATGCACTTGAATTTCTTGGTGAATATTGGGCTGTGTTTTGCTTTGGCTATCAGTAGTACCTGACAAACACTTGGCTTCATCCCATCAGCTGTAACAGTCCCTCTTTCCTGCTAGGATTGCTAGACCCATGTCATAACTTCCACTGCAAAAGAGGCAAAGTCTGCCATGCAGACAAACAAGGGAAACCCCACTGCATTTGCCAAGATCCTGCTGCTTGTCCTCCCACCAAAGACTATGAGCATGTGAGTATTTCACCCAGTGCACAGGACTGGGAAAAGCCACCTAAAGTGTTCATAAGATAACATTCCCCTGCTGTTATTTAGAATGATTCTACCCTAAAGAGCATGCAAGTGAGTTTGAATGATTCCAGTAGTTGCAAAATTAAGTATAAAGCACCCAAACACACTGACTATGGCTTGAGAGCAGTATGAACCCATGTAACTACACAGCAACTGACTTACTCCACTCAGTCTCAGGGATCGCAGCTTTTCCCTGTCGCTAAAAGTTTCATGTACCCACTTTGTGGTTTAGAGCATGTGCTGAGTACTACCACATATTGAGTGAAATAATCCCACAGCATCTCAGAGGCTATATTACAACCACTAAAATAAACTCAGGTGTTGCAAAACTGGGCATGCAAGTACAGACAACTAATTCTCACGTGGGCATACAACTAATATTTCCAATACTTCTGATCACGTGTACTCCCCGTGGGCATTCACCACATGTTAATGATGCTTTTATTTTCTCAACACAGCGGTGGGGGTGGTGGTTTTGTTTTTCCCTCCTCCTCTAGGTTTGTGGTACGGATAACAAGACTTACGATGGCATATGTCAACTCTTTGGCACCAAATGTCAACTGGAAGGGACAAAAATGGGCCGCCAGCTGCACCTAGACTATATGGGCTCCTGCAAATGTAAGCTTGTTTTTCTGTGAAGAATTCACCTAGGTATAAAGAAGCAGTAGCCTTAACCCATCAGCCAGCCCTAAACTACCTTTATTCTTGTAATTTGCCACTTGTGCATCAATTATCTGCTAATTAAGACCTCCAGAACCTAAGCATGTTTAAAAAGTATCTGAAACCTAGACATCTCTCCTGTGCTTACACCAATTGTTGCTGACCTTATCTTCCCCCTACACTGTCTTACATGTTCCTGTTGCTACAGCCTCTGAAGATTTTGTAAATCCTTGACCAGAAAAACAGTGTTTGCAGAGTGTTAGTAAATGAAAATGTCCATCTCTAACTCCCATGGAAAAAAAAACCCCAACAAACAACAACCAAACTTAGATGCCACATGCAGAAGTCAGGATCTAAAAGCCAGAACTGATTTCCAACCTCTTCACGTGCTGCATATGGTAGAAGGAAAGTGCTTTCCCAGCCAGAATACTCCTTTTCTGTCAAAAATTCTGCTTTCATGCAACTGACTGGTAACAGCTCCACTGCACAACTATGCTCAGAAGCTGCCCGGATATATAAAAGTTGGGTTTTGCACAACTGGTTAAGCACGTGCACAAAAACCCTGTAGATTTATAACTGAACACATTAGGTGCATTCACAATTTTATGTATTAACAGTTCTGTCAATTTTAACTGGAAGTTTGATAGTGAGATCCCAAATCTCAGAAATGCTCGAATAGGGATTAAACAGATGACTTGCTAACAAAAGCTTTCCTCTTTGGCACAGACATCCCGCCCTGTACTGATTATGAAGTGGATCAGTTTCCCCTCCGGATGCGAGACTGGCTTAAGAACATCCTTGTCCAATATTATGAACGTGACCTGAACACTTCTGGGATTCTGACTGAAAAGCAAAGGAATAAGGTCAGCAATCCTTTTCAGACAAAACCATGCAGTTACATGGACCAGCCCAGAACATCTCATACTAAATGGTACAAATTAGATGACTTCTGAGATGGTTTATTTCACAGCAAAACATGAGTTGCTTCGCTCAGGACAGAAGATGTGATAAAACTGGTTTAATCTCCTACCAAGCCAAGGCTACCAAGCCGAGTCTGACAATTAAGCCACAAGAATTTCACTCCCTTTCTAGTTACTGCCAAAGTTAACACGGACAGCAACAAAAATCTCCTGGACCACCTGAGGCAAGCTTTTTGTGCTGTGTATGGTCACAAACACTAAAATCCATTTCCTCAGTGGTATTTTATTATCAAGTTTCATTTCTCCCAAACACCTTCTTGCCAGATAGTTCTCTTCAGGACAGATCTTCATTCCTAAACAAAAAATAACAATTTCTGTGTTATGTTCAGGTCAAAAAGATCTACCAGAATGACAAGCGCCTTGTGGCTGGTGACCACCCAGTTGAGCTGCTCCTGCACGACTTTGAGAAAAATTACCACATGTATGTGTATCCTGTGCACTGGCAGTTTCACCAGCTTGATCAGCACCCGGTTGACAGGTAAAAAAATATTTGTGGTTCAGTTCTGATTTGCCAATTAAACTCAGGCTGTTTTACTTTTCTAAACCCCTCA
Organism: Coloeus monedula; assembly: GCF_965178545.1. NCBI lineage: Eukaryota > Metazoa > Chordata > Aves > Passeriformes > Corvidae > Coloeus > Coloeus monedula. Next base: position 13,971,857 of record NC_138785.1, on the reverse strand, counting down.
AAGGATTCTCTACATATAGAAACCAGTATCCTCCCCCTTTCTAACACAGAACTTTTTTCCTCATTGTTTTCCTGGTCGTGTCCTAGGTCAGAGCCTGCTATCCTCTTGCCTTGCATGATAATGTAGTACACTCTAAGCTCTACAGTGTCTGAATGGCTACTAATGCTCTCAGCCAGGAAGAAATCCTGTTATTACTGAAGCTAAGAGCAAAAGGCTAAGTACAGAGGACAGAGCCCTGGCAGCAAAAATCCACTAGTGAGGTATCCATAGTTTTCAACTAACACCACAGAGGTCTCTCAGTTTAATGAGCAGATACAGTCACAGTCCAGAGGAAGCCTCCAGCTTCTGAGAACGTGACTCAGATTTCAAGCTTTTGGTCATATCACTCAGTGATGGGATCCATTATTTCCAAGTTCAGACCTTCAATACCTAGGGACAATCACACCTACTGCTTTAGAACACAGCTAAGCATTTTTGCAAGCTTGATCTCCTGAGGATTAAGAGCAGAACTCCACAAGTGATGAGTAGTGAGCAAGTCGCTCCTTGCAATACTTGTAATTACTACACAAGTAATACTTGTTCTAGGAGAAAAGATCTTAGCAAACAAACATGCAGCAGAAGCATTTTAGTTCATCAGATATTAGATATCTTTATAGTGACCTGGGACACATTCACTACAGCAGCACCATAGCAAAATCCAGTGGGGCATCTCTGATAAAGCCATCCTTACTGTCTTCTACCTTAGATCACCTTTGATAATCCTGCTGATTTATTAAGGAAATGCAGCTCTCCATATCTGCTCTTTCTTTCAGATTATTAACACACTCAGAGCTTGCACCTTTGAGAGCCTCCCTTGTTCCCATGGAACACTGCATAACCCGTTTCTTCCAAGAGTGCGATGGAGACCAGGACAAACTCATCGCTTTGAAGGAATGGTGCCACTGCTTTGGGATTAAGGAAGGTAAACCTAAAAAAATAGGCAGATGCACCTGACAGAATGTTCCCATCAAGAAAATTACTCAGACCTCAATGTAAGGCGAAGAAATTGTAAGTAGAAGCTCATGGCTACTGTGCTGGGAGGAAAACAGAACAGTAATAACAAGACTGCAAAAGGTCAGCAGGGTTAACAACATAGCACAGGTTAATCCCAGAAGAGTTACATGACAGAAGGCATTTGGCCAAACAAGCAGACTGAAGAAATGAGTTCAAAATCTTACTAGCAAGTCCCTAATTTTAAGTGGAGGCTGATTCTTGTCAGAAGTCAGACACACGGAGCTTCACAGAATTCTCTCAGCTCTTCTGATGACAATTTACCAGTCATAACACACATATACTTCTGCCAGTTGATTGCTCATCCATAGCATCAGTCACCTTATTGACAGTGATACAGCATAAAAATGTCTCTTTGGTATAAAATGTCAATAATGTTTTCTTCTTCTTTGTTGCAGGGGACATAAATGAAAATCTCCTATTCTGAACCCGGCTGAACAAACTCCCAGTTCTGTACTAAAATCAGTGAATCCTGCTTACTTTTGTAATTAACAGCTTCACAGCTTTCAAGAAAAAGGTGGAATAAGGTTCACTGAATTCTTACCAAATAACAAAAGTGCAGAAAATTTCTACATTCATTAGCAGCAGCAAAGTTTAACTACTTCAATTGGTTCATAGCTAAACAACCAGTGTTTTCCCCCACGTGTACCCATGATCTCTCTGAACCAATGAATACTACTAACCCAATGACTAAGCCGTTCACAAAACTCCTCAGTAGAATTATAGAATGTAGATTTTACTGCACACTGAAATGGGACTTGTTTCCTTTATTTACTGTATTGTCAGCTTAACACTCTGCAGAGAAGTCTCCAATAAAATAGAAGTCTACTTGGAATATGGGTTTTGTCAGAACTTTGTCAAAGAAAATTCTATTTCTTTCACCATTGCCCATCTTTTGCTCACCTCAAAAGAGGCACAATTTAAGAATAAAAAAAGCCAGGACAGCATGTGATTATTCCCGAATCCCATAAATTTGTGATCTTAAGGTAAGCATTTCACTGAAAACACTCCAGGCATGTTCTGCTTTAAGGAAAAAAACCCCAAATGCTATTCCTACAAAGGATGATCAGCAAACACCTTTCACCTGAACCATGTCACCTCTCCAATGAAAAGAAGATGGAATTCAGAAATGCTATTTTGGTATCTTAAACAGTGGAAGTCCCCTCACCCCCTGCTAATCTGCTCTTGAACCAGCAAGGGCTGATAATTGTAGCTTAACACCAGCCTGATGCCCTGGCATACAATGAATTAAGCTGTGATTATTTTCAACACAAGAACTTCTTGCACAAAGCAGAGATTACTTCCCAGCAAAACCAGTTTCACTGCCAGTTTTTTTCCACCATCCCAACTTGTTGCTCACTTCACATTCTGCAACATCACACAGCAGTGTGTAAACAACTCAGCCTGGATGGTATGTACAAAAGCATATTCTCAATGCTAATTCCACTTGGAAAAGATCCTTTCTCTGGGACTTCAAATGTCTTGGGGGAGAAAGTAACTTTGACAGCGCTTTTCCAGCCTAGCTGCAGTCTTTTGCATATTTGTTCTTTCTGCAGCCAAGACTCAGCTACCTTAGAACAATTAAATATAGTTCACATGAGGATAACTCTCAAGAGATTGACTGACTCTCCACTGACACAATGCTCACCACTGCTCTGCTCAAACCCACTACTAGGAAAACATACAACAAAATTGAATTTATCAGGGCAAAGGGGAAATATTTGCCCTTTAAATAGTCCCAAGTTCTACAGGGCAAATAATGATCATCACCAAGATGGTTACAGCTGTGGATATACAAAGACTATAATGTATTAAGGGGCAGATGAACATCCCACCTGATGAGCTGTTGATGTCAGTGGCCTCAGACAGATCCAACGTGATGCCAACTTCTTCCAAACTGCATCCTACAAGATTTTCCCGATACATGTACTCAAACTTACTTACTTACTAGTAAAATAATCACTAAACAGAAGGATCAGGCAAGCACCATGACTGAAAACTTATTTTCAATAGCTATTTTCAAGAGCTCTTTCAAGAGCTGTTTGTTTAACCCACAGAGAGTTGGATGGCAGAAAGCACAGCTCTCAAACTGCAAGCACATGGTCAGTACACAGCTGGCCTCAAAAGGTAATAGCTTTAATTCACAAGTTCCCATTTCTTCAGGAAAAAAGAAAGTACTTATGCTGCCTCTCAGTTTGCAGCTTCAGTACTCTCAGTAATATCACCTGAGTATTCCTCCAGCATCGCTACAGTCAGAATACCTATATTGAAAAAACAAACAACAAATATTCCTTTTATAACACATTTCCACTGCCAAGCTTGTCAATCCTCCAAGGACTAGTAGGGGTTGTTATAAAAAAAACCTGTCATTTTTATCAGCTGAGAAGTAAACTAATCACCCGAAACATCTAAAGAAGGCATGATTCATGACACTGTGATTTTCTGATGCACAGAAAGCTGAAGTATAAAAAACTGTATCCATAGACTACAGATCCACCTCCCCTGACCCCATAAGAAGGGTCTGCTCTTGTAGGTCATGCTTTCAAAACCCAACTACACTGCTGGGGGCCTGCTCTGCATAATGTATCACATCACAGAAGAAATCAAGTGGGCAGGAAGAGGTGAGCAAGGATTGAAAGAAAAATTAATACCTCTTGGCATTACTTTTTCTTTGAAAGGAACATACTAATAACTCTGTGTCATAGGTTAGCAAGCATAGTCCTGGAAGGGATGTCCTTGCTAAGGCGTGCTTACAGTTTCCTCTGGGAACTGATAGAACCTATCAGCTGGCCAGTTTGAATATGGACAATTCTCTAAGCTACTTAAAGTTGTGACCGCCTCTGTGATCCACATTTAAGAATAGACAAACTCCCCCCCAAGCTCTCTCTCCTTTCCGCTGCTGGGACAGGTGGCTGCAGGCCCCGTGTGGGGGCCAGTGGGCCCAGCCAGGCCCTGCTTGGGCCAGGCCGGGCCGGGCCACGGCCATCCTGGAGCCATGGACCTGTTCCAGCCGTGGAACCCCCCCCACTGCCTTGCCGTGGGCAGCCAGAGCGGCTCGGCTCTCCGCCCTCTCCACTGCGATAAGAAAAATTCAACATTCCAGCTGCAAAGCTGCAAGGCCGAGGTGAGATTAACCCTTTTATTGCTGTGAAGAGCTGAAAACCTGAGGGAAGAGAGAGAGGAGATGCTTAAAGCTGAAATTCTGTTGTGAAGCTATGATATATCAGAGTATCCCATTGTAATTCCATGAAGATATGGGGGGTGGAGTGTTCAGCTCGTAAGTAAAAGCACCTGCGCCGAGATAGGCAGATGCTGACGCAGCTGTAATTTCATGAGAAGTTTGGACAGGGAGAGATGGACCAGATGAGGACTTTTGCTCCAAACGGGAAAGGAGAAAACCTCAGCCCCTAGAGATGCTCCCAGACATAGTCCTAACGATGAAGATGATGAAGACCCTTTGCTCCCAGGGAAGGAGAAGGGCCTCTGTTTTTGTTTCTGAACGGCTCAACCTTAAAATTGTACCCCAAAAACCTTCAAGAGTGGACCCTCTAAAGCAGTTGCGGGAAAAGCTGCAAGTCGGGGGAAGGGACTCACGCGCAGGCAGAGAGACTCCTCTTCCTAAATGGACTGAACAATATTTGGAAGTGGGCGGCTGTCTTATTGTGATAATGTTTTCATAGCATGACCAAGAGGAGACTTCTCTTTCTAAATGGACTGAACAAGGTTATTATGGAAGTGGTAAACAGACTGAACATCTTAAGGGTTGTCTTTTTACATTGTCAGTGGGAGACGGGAGGAAGGTGGGGGGAGGAGGAGAGTTCTGAAGGTGGTATAATTTTTTTTTCTTTCCTCTTTTAGGTCTGTTAATAAACTTCTTTATATTCTTTCAAGTTTGGTGCCTGCTTTGCATTTCTCCTAATTCTTATCTCACAGAAGATAAACAGTAATGAGTATTTTGGACCAAACCACTACACTAAATTGGTGTTTCCGCCCGGTCACAAACCGAACCCACGACACTCTGCAAGATTCCCAGGGTTTCCTGCATGAACATATGTGACTCCTTCAGGTTTCACTAGCTAACTGGGAGGCAGAGGGAGGGTTGAAAAGGAGCAAGCCCTAAACCCATTCATTAGCTAAGCAGGATGTGGATAAAGTCTCAACAGTGCATGAATGTGTCACAGTACTGTTACACAAGGTAATTCCAGACCATGACATTTCTCACCACCTTACTTCAACACATGGATCAAAATTCCTAAAGTCCTCAGGTTTCAACACCAACTTTCAGCTGTCACTGTCACCAACACCTGACACTAATACACAACAGCAATTGATTAAAAACACAGGGAGAAATGTCAGCAACTGTTGCGCAGCTCCTGTTAGCAGCATAAATGCCAGAGAAGGCCTACATCAGCCTCCTGACTGCAAGCTACTTACATCACCTGAAGGGTAAGAAACCAGAACAATTTACAAGACTATACTTTAAGGCTGCTCTTTTCCAGTGACTCTGTTTATGCTGCAGTCTCCACAACTGCTGTACTGCCATAAGCAGTGGGAAGAGAGGAACCTCAAAATTCAGCTCTTCAAATCAGTCATGAAGTTTCATCCTCCAACAGTTTTCTTTTTACACAGAGGCATTGTCACACATTCAGATGTGAATACCAGCCATGCTGTAAACGAAAAAGTAATTAAATGTGAAAACTAATCTCTCAAAATAGAAAATCACTGCAAAGTGAAATGACTCAGAAAAGAAATTTCGCTTTATTATTCAGCACTTAAATCATTATTCAGGTTATCCTACAAGTCTCTCATTCCTTAGGGATTCATACTTATTCATACAGGGAAACAGTGCAAGAACACAGAGCTAAGGTGAACAGCCTGTGAACTACCACCAGTCAGAATCCCAGTGTTGCCATGCAGATCTGCGGACATCATGAAACAGCTACAAATAACGAAGCCAAGAAAGCAAACCAAGAGCCCCACATTCTTCTCATTTCACACTAGCTAAGAAATAAAAAGAAGCAACCTGAAGTCTCTGAAAAACCCTCTGTTTATCACTGTGTTTTTCCCAGCTGAATTTCACAGAATTTTCACTGAGGATGACAATGACATCTGTTTAAAGGCTGGAAAATATATTCTCTGTGCCATGTCTGTCGGTTCCAAGTTTCCATCACTCGTGGCACTCAGATCCAGGATCCTCACTCCAGTGGGCTCCCCGTTTCTCAGTCACCAGCTTGATGAAGTAGCTGTGACTTGCATACAGCTCGAGCTTCTCACTGATGTCAACCCACTTCACCACTCCAGCATCATCACCTGCTTCCAGAGGCAAGTTATCCATCGTCTCACCTGTTCACAAAATGAGAGTTAGGATATGCTATTGCCTCTTCCTGCTTTTTCCCCCTCTCACATCCTATCAGTTCTGCCCTTCCACAATGCTCCTTCACAGGCAGCAACCTTCTACTGCTTCTCAGAGAAAAAACAACTAAGTTTCTCCCTGATTCTGTGCCAGAAACATTTTTCATACCTGCACTATTTTAAGGCAAACCTGAGAGGCAAATCTGAGTTAACTCCTTGTCACCACTCTTAGGGTATCACCAGCAGCATGAAAAGTTATAGAAACTATCATGACAACACGTACTCATTACCTCAAGTTTAGCCAATACATCTGCCTGGATTTTTGTTTGTTTGCTTAACATTTGACTGCTGCTTTTCTCACATACAATTCTAAAGGACAAACTGAATTCTGAAACTTATATATGCTTATGAAAAAACAAAAATAATTAAAACTTTACTAGAGGCCCCAAAATCAAAAATAACACTTTTTGCATAAAGGCTTCTGAACTGCTCTCTTTTTGAAGTTTTTACTCTGTTTTTAAAGAATTTCAGGACTTCATAGACAACAACCAAGGAAATGCTTTTCCATTCCGTATTGGAAACAAGGGCCAAAGATACACTATCTCCACTACTTCTGGGGGCCGATAAATCTAGGACCAGCCACATGTGAAACTTTACAACTGGCATCTACTACCCAAAATTCAGTGGAAATGTCACTACATGAAATCTCTAGCTTGAACAACTCAGAATCACCTAAAAAGATTTATCTTACAGGTGAAAAATGGGAAAGGCAAGATAACAGATCAATTTAACAATCTAGCCCCATATTTTACACCTGACTTTCATGCTCCCCCAATTTCATTGCCATTCTCAGCTCAAGAACAGTCCCAATTTCAAATCAACATATGGAGTAGAAGACAACTAAGAGCACCCCTGGAGATATTTACCTGTTTCATCATGATAGTTCACAGCCTCTGTCTCCATCCAGGCATTATCAGTGTTACGAGGGTCATCCACATATCCTCTGTACACCTGTAAGGCCCCAAACAAACCAGAACAAGCTCAGTGTCACAACAAGCAAGGTGGAATCAGTCATACTTTTTTCTTTCCCTCTGACACATTTGCCCTTACAGAGTTTTCAACAGTCCCTTCCATTTCCTACACCCCAAGAACGTGAGCATCATGACTTATTTTCATTTCAGTTGCACTTCCTCAGGCTCCATACAGCTGTGAGTTACATGCACAGCTCAAGAGGCTACCACAAGAGACACAGAGCTCACCACAAAGTGTTCCTGGCTGAACAGCTTCTGGAGCTGCTTCTCCAATTTTGCTTTCTCCTCAGGCGATTTCTGCAGAGAGTTCAAGGCCTCCTCCTCAAATTCTCGCTTCAGGGTAGCAGAGATCTTCTCCCCTGGGTCCACCATCCCCTTAGAGGGGGGAAAACAAACAAACAAACAAACAAACAAACAAAGACTATCCCTCAGATTCTACAAATTTTAACTCCTGGCTCATAGTATGTTACATCCTCCTGCATCATACACGTGCCTTATCAGCCTCATGGCCTCACCAGCAGGGAAATGTCAATTGCCTCTGGAACTTTGCCCTTACCCCTGGAATGGCCCACTCCCCACAGTCTCTCCTCTTGATGGCTACGAACTGCAAGATGTTCTTGCCAGTACCTGGATGAGCAACTTTATTGCCACTTCCGTCCCTTTTCCACCTGCAGCAAATGACAAACAAGAACATGTTTTGCTGCTTCTTGACACAAGGGCCTGAGAGAGGGACAGGAGGGCACTGCCACCTGTGAGGGGACAAACAAGGCAGAGAATGGACAGTCAGGGTGGACTGATGGATGCCATCCAGCAGGATTGCAACCAAGGGTAGAACACTGATGGTTTTCCTCAGCCAAAAGGGCAGAAAATGCCCATGAGGCACATTTCTGCAGCCAGGCTGGTAGCAGCAGCTCCTTCTGAAAGCTCCCTGAGCTGCACCTGTGCCAATCCATACTAAGCAGATGAGAATGTCTCTGCTGGAACAGAATGGTCGCACAGGCTGCAGCAGCGCCAGGACAAAGCCACAAGCAGCCACCATCGCCTTCAGTAAAGAATTAAGAACTACCAATAGGAAAAGCAAAAAGCTGTCTAAAAAAAAAAATAAAACAAAAACAATGCCAGCATTTACTTTCAAGGAAGAAACTCGGTAGCATCGGCATCCTTCTGGAAAGCGGAAGAAGTAAAATGCATCAGGATGATTTTCCACAATGGTTCTGCCTTCAGCATGGCACTTTCTAGTTTGCACTTCTGTTAACCACACAATCTTTTCTGAATGCTTTGTGTAAAATGTTTAGCACCCATACACACATCCTGCTGGGAAAAGCACATCAAAACAAAGCATGCAGTGACCAAAAGAGCATCCTAATCCCACCTTCTCTCATCACAAACTAAGTCAAGTTAGTGTTTCTTACATAACAAAAGCAGAATGGGCTTACACATAGAGAACACACAGAGAAAACAGTCATGAAAAATAATAACCTGTCCAGAGAGGCAGAAAAGAAGTAAAAGGTATGGTTTTTTTCTCTACTGCAGGGTACCTTGCAGTCACGTGTCCCTTACCTGGTTACAACAGGATCAGCAGCATGGTTTGGTCCCCAGCGCCCCAACAACCCTCTGCCGGTGAGGCCAGTCCTTCCTGCTGGATTCCTGAAATAAATGCCACACTACATGACTTACATAATCCTGAACTGGTTCCAAATAGAAATTAAGCCCAGCCACACCCAGCTCCTCTGATCTCTGAGGATCACCTGAAACACAAGGGAGTTTATTTTCTGCTAAATTTCCATACCCTTAACACAACAGTGCATTAACCATATTTACTTCCCCACATTCAAAATATTCTACAAAAAAAACCCCAAACAAACAAAAAACCCAACCAAAACAAAACAAAACAAACAAAAAAACCAAACAAAAAAAAAAACTCTCAAAAAAACCACAAATCAAGATTAAATAACAAAAAATGGAAGGACAGCAACACATATGTGGTGTCACCATGTGCTTTAAAGGGCAAGAGACACAGCATGTTTTTCTCCTTCACCAGTGTCGATTCATCAAACTAGGTTCCATTTTTCTCTCTTGGCTTATTCCCAGCAGGTACCACGTATCAGAACTGACAGACCTGTAACAGCACTGAAACCACATCACTGAAATGAATATGCAAACAATAACCCCACACTCACCGGGGTCTCCCATTTTCAACCACATACAAGCCATTCAGACTCTTCCTCTCCACTTCCCCATCTCTCTCATTGAATTTGGGAGAAAAACCATCACTGCATGAAAAAAAGAATTTAACAGAGATAAATTATAAAACATATTATAAATTATAAAGCTTGCATGCCACCCATCAGACCAGCAACACCCCTTTGATCAATGAGCAGTTTCTACCAGAACTGGAATTGCAGGCCCTCCCTTTTCTAAAGGAGGCTATAAAGTCTCAACCTTTACTGATGACAGTCCCTCTGTATTTAGTTCTGCAGGCAAAAGTGCAGAACTAAAGTATTTAATATTGCATCTCTCTCAAGTTTCATTTAGACAGTGTTTAGAAACACTTTAGAAAGTTTTTCAAAGGTATTTTTGTTAAGGTTAGAGCTGGAGAATCACAGAATCATTTTGGTTGGAAAAGACCCTTAAAATCACCAAATTCCATGAAGCACTGCCAAGCCCACCAGACATCTTTTAAACACCTCCAGGGATGGTGACTCCACCACTTCCCTGGGCAGCCTGTACCAGTGCCTGACAAACTTTTTGCTGAAGAAATTTTTCCTAATAGCCCATCTAAACCTCACCTGGCACAATGCGAGGCTGTTTCCTATTCTCCTACCCCTTGTTACTTAAGGCAGAAGAACTGACACCTCCATTGTTACATACTCACAAAAAAATTACTGCAATTAATTCAGCCTGTCACATTTCCTGAGTCAGAGTGCTCACTTCAAGAAGTATGATTACACTTTCTTTTTTCATTCACTTTCTTTTTTGCATTCCAACCATGAACGAACAAACAAATGTATCACTAAAATGTTCTTCCAAACTCTTAAGGAGAATTAGGAGATTTTTATTTAGCTCACAACACAGAGAAACACTTACACAGCATCAACAGCTGCCCATTATTCCAATCTCAACCATCAGCTCAGTAAAATCATGTGTCAAAGACCTTCACAACAAACCCAAACCGTTCAATTCTCTAACCATCACTTTTCTTAATCTTGACTTTCACACATCACTGTAGAATCACACATCACTTAAGATGATCTTGTTAAATCAATTCATTACTATTTCCTGCTTCCATGTTCACAGGGGAAAAAAGTTACCATTTCCACTCACTTAATTTGGGGATCTGCCCAACTGGGTCCAGCCAAAACAGACTCTGCAGTGTACTCCACAGGATTATAATCTTTCCACTCAGTCAGCCAGCCCACTTTATCTTCAGGAACGTGGCTACGCTCAATGTGTGATCCTGGATATGGGGAAGTGAGAGCTTTGCTGTGGTGGAACTTCACATTGTAACTGTTGAACATGTTTACAGGATGAAGACGGGACCAACAGTTTGCAGATAAGTTACTAAAAGAAAAAAAAAAAAACAAAAACCACACTAGGCTTTAACCTGCTATTTAATGCCGGATCTGTAAAGCATATTACGGCAAGCGGAATAGACTCGGCTCTTTCACAGAATCACAGAATCAATCAGGTTGGAAAAGATCTTTGAGATCATCGCGTCCAACCTATGACCAAATACCACCGTGTCACCTCAACCATAGCACTGAGCGCCACGTCCAGTCTTTCCTTAAACATCTCCCGGGATGGTGGCTCCACCACCTCCCTGGGCAGCCCACTCTAACGTCTAATCCCCCTTTTCATGAAGAAATTCCTCCTAATATCGAACTCGCGAAACACCTGAAATTCACAAAAAAATCCCTTTAACAGAGACGTGGAAAAGGACACCACCGCTTTTTTACTTTTCAGTAATGACATCACTTTAAGGGACAGCCCGGCTTGCCCTTCTGCCCCGCCCCAAAGGGACACCCTGAGACACCGCACACCCCGGCCAAGCTCCCCCTCGGCGGGCAGGGGGTGCACGGCAGCGCCGGGATCTCGGCCGGGCCATGAGGCGGCTGCTCCCGGCGGAACAGGCCGCCGACCGCCGGCAGCGATACCGGGGCGCGACCCGGGCTCCGCGCAGCTCCGCCACCGCCCGCGGTACCTCTGGGCCGGGGGGCGCTGGGCAGCGCCCCGGGCGCTCAGCAGGACGGAGAACGAGAGCACAGCCACCGCCCGAGGCAGAACTCCGGCCGGCAGCGGCATCGGCCCCGCCGCGACCGCACCGCAGCGGGGGCAACCCCGCCTCAGCCCCGGGGCCGGGCCGGGGCGCTGGGCCGGGGCCGGGAGCGGGAGTGAGGCGCTGGGCCGGCGATGCGAGGCAGCCCGCTCTAGGACCCCGCTCCTTGTCACCGCTCCGGGATCCCGCTCCTTGCCGAGCCGCGGGCAGCCCCGCAGTGCCGCCCCGCGCTGTACAAGCTGGCTCCGAATTGGCGGCAGCGGCGCCAATGGCAGCGCCCGGTGCCGGGTCTGCCTGGGGCGCAGCGCCTTCCCCACGGCAGCCCCGCAGTGCCCGCACAGTCTCCGTGTTTTGGCCGCTGCTGGGCAGCGCTCCCACAGCCTCAGCGCTGTGTCCCCAACATTCCTAGCCCCATCACTGAGAAGGATCCTGGGAGCGGACACAACTAGGCCAGTTTACCCAAACCGACCAAAGGGCTACTCCATGCCACATGACGTCAGCTCAGCTATAAAACATAAGGAAATGAAGAGGAGGAAGGGGAGGGCATTGGTTATTTACAGTGTTTGCCTTCCGGAGCGACCGATGTGCCTGCGGAAACCCTGCTTCCCGCGGGGAAGTAGAGAATAAACTTTCCTCTTTTTTTATCTTTTACTTTAATCAACTACCTTATCCCAACGTAGGAATCGCCATTCCCCATGTAATTTTCCCTCCCCTGTAGAGCCGGGACGGGGGAACCACAGATCGGCCCGGTGCGCACCCGGTCGCCGGGGGCGGCCAAACCTCCGCACCCCGCCCCGGCCTGGCTCCGCCCACGGACGCGCCCCCGCGCTTAGACGCGCTCTGATTGGGCGCCGGACCCCAAGAGGCGTGGCCTCAGCAGTCTGAGGGGCGGGTGGCAGTGGCAGGGTCCCCGCGCCGTTCGGTCCTCAAAGGAGCTCCGGGAAAACAATGAATCTGTTTCTGGAGCTTCTCCTGTTCCTGGCCACGCTCCTCTACTCCTACCTGGAGGCTTTTGTGAAGCTGTTCGTGCCTGTGAGGAGAAAGTCTCTCAGCGGGGAGCTGGTGCTCATCACGGGCGCTGGCCATGGCGTCGGGAGAGCGACCGCCTTGGAGTTCGCCAAGCGCCAGAGCAGGCTGGTTCTGTGGGACATCAATAAGGTAATGGCACACTCGTGTCCTCACTCCGTAACCACCGAGTCCACGGGGGATTTAAGGGCGTAAGAAGGGCGGCACCGCATTGCCACCCCCATCGCCTCCTTCCAGCCCGCTCCCATCGGTCTCTGGCTGGGATGCTGAGCGCCAGCAGAGCGTTTGGCCCCACTTGCAGCAGAGGATGTGGGGCTCTGGTCCCACAGTCACTCGGTGCTACTCGGGAGGGAGCAGGCAGCACCCGGCAGAGCATCTGCGAGAGGGAAAGAAGCGCTCAGGAAGCTGCTGGTGGACCCGCTGCCTGAACTGGCAGGGAAAGCCCGCTGAGACCAGAAGGCTGTTTCCACAGAGGAGCAGGTTTGCCTTCACTTGTTCTCTTTGTAGCCTCAGGTGGTTTTTGTGCACTGCTGGGAGATGTGTTTTCTCTGCGCTCCTATCAGCAGCATCACTGTGCTGGGCTGTGTGAGCCCGGCTGCCCTCCGGGCAGCTACACGCATAGATGGCTCCTCACTAAATGTTTACACTGGCCCAATCTCTCTATTTCAGATTATTTGACTGGAATGCAAAAAAGCCGTGGCAGTTGGAGGATGGGCAGATACAAACATGCAGCATGGCACTCAGAAGGGATCCAGGCCAAGTGCTGGGTGTACGTGCAACAGGGAGGGTGAGAGGCTGCGCTTCCTGTTTCTGACACAGTGGGTCAGCAAAGGAGTTCACCATGAAGCTGCAAAACAGAACCCAGCCCACCGAAACAAAAATACCCCAAACCCGAGACAGGCTGAGTGAGAGGATGGATAAACAGGGAAGATAGTGTTGAACATTTTCAGTGTCTGTTCGTGGTACCCATTATGGCTAAGCAGACACTGGAGGGGTGGGAGGAGGCATGGCACTGCTCTTCCAAAGTGTACAGGGCTGCAGCAAAGCAGAGAATTGTTCATGTTCACTGGATGGAATGAGGGGATTAAGGTATAAGTTTAGTAGCGAGCGACACCTGGCTTTAGTGCTGGGAATAGATTGTAAGCGTGGGTGTCAGCAGGAACTGAACTACAGTGCCAAGGCAGGCTGTGGATTCCAGAGGATTTATGAGTATGCTCCTCCAACCCAACTACCTTGACAAGGCCTCCTTCGTGGGGCCTCTCAGCATTAAACAGCAGCTGGTGTTGAGGGCAGCTGCCCAGTCACTCACCACAGGGACTGCTGAGCTCTCCCAAGCTATTTGTGACCTGGGGCTTTTCACTACACAGGCCACTGGCATGGCCTTCTGGCACCTGGGAACAGGGATACAACAAATCCATTTCTCCTCTGGCTTAGTGAGTTGATGTAATGACTTTGGGGAGCTTCAGACCTGTGTGTGTCAAAGGTCATTCTGAAAGAAAAATCTTTCTACATTGTGCACTTTGGACGGCACCTCTCTTCTCACACCCAGCATGTGACTACAGAAATGCATAGAGCCACTCTCCACACCTCAGGGTGTCAGCCAGGCCTGTGTTGTATGAGCTCTGTTTACACTCACAGTGCTGCCTGCTGTGCCGCGATAGGCACCGTGTGCCCCCTGTCTGCTGCTACCTGTGCCTTACCAAGCCAAACTCACTCGTGCTGCCACCCTGCCTTTCTAGCTGTCACTACACACAGATCCTCAATTTAAGGCTGGAATGCCTGTCATCTCAGCAACCCCACCTACAGCTCTTTCCGCGGGTAGCCATGAACTGTTCTGGGGCTGGGCAGTGGTTGCTCAGTCCAGGGCCATCTTCAGCCTCTGCTGCTCAGCCGTGGCAAGGGGACAGCTGTGCACGGTGTCTTTCTCTCTGCCTCTTCCAGCACGGTGTTGAGGAGACAGCAGCAGAATGCCAGAAGCTGGGAGCCACTGTCCAAACCTTTGTGGTGGACTGCAGCAAACGGGAGGAGATCTACAGCGCTGCAGACAAGGTGGGGCAGCAGGGGCACGGCCAAAGGCTTTCCCAAACACGCTGGACTTCCAGAAGAGTCAGGGAAACTAGGCTAGAGGTGTTGTACACAAATCCTGCAAGGCCTTGGAAGCTCCCCACTCCTCGCTGCTCTCTGTACACGGAGTGCTGTAGCATTTCCAAGATCACAGCCAGTCTCATCCTATTTGGGAGGCTCCAGTGTATCACAGCCTGGTGCCAAGTCTGCTCTCTAGGGTTCGAGCCTCTGAAGGAACACAGACAGCACCGAGGACAAATGAAACATTTTATTGTAATGGCTGTGGTCCAGCTGCCTCAGAACAGTCTGTACCTCCATGGTCCCAGCTGTGACTACACAGTCCATACTGAGCACAGTGTGTGGAACACAGTAAATACTGGCAGTAATTAAAGGAGAAGAATCAGATCCAAACCAGATTTCCTGGCTCTCCTATGCAGTTCCTGCCACATCTGAAAATGTGGGATGATCTTCATCTCCCTTAAAGATGCGATGATAAGAATGAAATTAATTATGGCTCATCTTCCCCACCTTTACATATTTTTTCCCCCCCTGAGTGACAGACACAATTTGGGGCTTTTTTTTGCTCTCCAAAAGGTGAAAAAGGAGATTGGGGATGTGACCATCCTGGTGAACAACGCTGGTGTGATTACAGCTGCCGACTTTCTCTCGACTCAGGACCACCAGATAGAAAGGATGTTTGAAGTCAACATTCTTGGTCACATGTGGGTAAGGGCCACCACCATCTCCATAGCTACAGATTTTTGGGAATGCCACTGGGGAGGCAATTTAGACCAACCATTATTAGCAGTGAATTACCAAGTGAACTGTATAGTACAGGGTCACCCAAGCAGAATGTCTGCTGGGGAACTGGAGTAGCCTCCTGCTGATCTGAGCTGGCTGGTGACAGCCTCACCTGCAGCACGCACTGGCCTCTGTCAGAGGTGTTGGGGCTGACAGGGTGGGAGGGTTTCAGCTGTTCAGCCGTACTTGTTTGGGGCAGAAGAAAAGAGGAGCCATAGGTTGCCAAGTGGTTTATTGTACGTGCTGGTGGTGAGACCCTGCCAGCATTCCTGCTGACACCTGAAACCTAAAAGCAGCAAAGGAAAGATGTGAAAACCAGCTGCTGTTTATAGCCAACTCCTGAAACCTTTGGAGAGCAGGTTGCCAACTGCACCAGTGGTCAGAGAGCAGGTATCCCTGTGGCTCTGGGAATCTGAGGTGCTGTGCAGCTCGTAGCTTTAGGGATAGCTTTGGCCACCTAGTGAATGACATTGAGGGTCAGTGCTGAGTCTGCCTAAGAAAACAAATGTTCCTTTCCTCCTTCCTGCCCCCTGCATTTCTGCCTCTTGGTTTAAATGACTTCCAAGACCACGAGAGCTTTTCTGCCAGTCATGATGAACAACAACTACGGGCACATTGTCACAGTGGCTTCGGCTGCAGGTCATTTTGTGATTCCTTTCATGGTGGCATATTGGTAAGTGATTTTGAAATCAACCTTGCTTCATTTTTTGAAAAATTTTAATTGCATCTTCTCCATCAGAAAGTACCAAGTTATTAGCTCTGACTGAATCGGGAGCAATGTTTGTACAAAAGAATAGCCATGTGACACATCTACTAATGAAAAATTCTCCTTGTTTTCTCTCCCCCACCAATGCAGACTGTTGCTTAGCAAAAAAGGTATCCTCTTCCCTTCTCCTTCTTAGAATGTAGTTATTCTGTAATTTGTTGTAGTGTTGTCAAGTAAACCCTTACTGAGCAGCTTTTGATCTTTTCACCATTGTGGCATTGACTGTAGAGTATAAAAATAGAATCATAGAATCATCAGGGTTGGAAGAGACCTTTAGGATCATCCAGTCCAACCATCCACCCAGCTCTGCCACTGTAACCCCTAAACCACATCATCCAGTGCCAGATCCAAATGCCTCTTAAACACCTGCAGGATGGTGACTCCCCCACCTCCCTGAGGAACCTTTTCCAGTGCCTGACCACCCTAGCAGTGAAAAGATTTTTTCTAATACCTCATCTGAATGTCCCCTGTCTCACCTTAAGGCCATTTCCTCTATTCCTCTTACTGCAGGCATGGCAGAAGAGACCGACCCCACCTCCTTCCAACCTCCGTTCAGGGAGTTGCAGAGAGCCACGAGGCCCCCCTGAGGCTACTCTTCTCCAGACTAAACAAACCCAGCTCCCTCAGCCATTCCTCATAAGACATGTTTCCTAGACCCTTCATGAGCCTTGTTTCCCTTCTCTGGACATGCTGGAGCTCCTCACTGTCCTTTTTAAATTGAGGGGCCTGGAACTGGACACAGCACTCGAGGCGTGGCCTCACCAGTGCTGCGTACAGGGGAACAACCATTGCCCTGGTCCTGCTGGCTGATACAGGCCAGGATACCATTGGCCTTCTTGGCCACATGGGCACACTTTGGCCCCTGCTCAGCTGCTGTCAGCCAGCACCCCCAGGTGTCCCTTTCTGTCCCAGGCCACTCCTCACCCAGCCTGTATCGTTGTGTGGCTCAGGTGCAGAACCCCACACTTCACCTTATGGAGCCTTCTGCAGTTGTGTCCTCAGCCCAGATCGAGTCTGTCCAGGTCTCCAGCAGAGCCTTCCATCCCTAGAGCACATCAACACTTCCACCCAAGTCAGTGTCTTCTGCACAGTTACTGAGGGTGCACTTGATCCCCATATCCAGATCATCCATAAGATGTTAAACAGGACCGGCCCAGAGCTGAGCCCTGGGGAACACCATTAGCGACCAGCTGCCAACTGGGTGTATCTCCATTCACCACAGCTCTCTGGGCCCAGCCATCCAGCCCGATTTTTACCCATTGAAGGGTCCCCCACCCAAGCTGCAAGCCGCCAGTTTTTCGAGGAGGATGCTGTGGCAGATGGTGTCAAACACTTTACTGAAGTCTAGACAGACCCTAGATAGACACATCCACAGCCTTCCCCTCATCTACTAAGTGGGCCGCTTTGTCATACAAGGAGATCAGGTTGGTCAAGCAGGGCCTTCTTTTCATAAATCCATGTTGGCTGGGCTTGATCCCCTGGTTGTCCTGCATGTGCCCTGTACTGGCACTCAGGATGATGTCTTCCATAACCTTGCCCAGAACCAAGGTTAAGCTGACAGTCCTGTAATTCCCCAGATAATCCTTCTGACCCTTCTTGTAGGTGGGTGTTATATTTGCCAATTTCCAGCCAGATGAAACTTGTCCAGTTAACCAGGACTGCTGGTAGGTGATTGAAAGTGGTTTGTCAAGTTCTTTCAACAGTTCTCTCATTACTCTGGCATGGATCCCATCAGGAGTCATAGACTTGTGAGGGTCTAATTGGCACAGCAGGTCACTAACCATCTCCTCCGGGATTGGGGGCCCTTCTCTCAGCTTTCTGTCCCTAACTTCCAGCTCTGGAGCTGAGAATCCTGAGGGACAACTGGACAATATTAAAGACAAAGAAGGTATTAAGTTCCTCTGCCTTTTCCTTATCCCCTGTCACTACACTACATTCTGCATTCAACAAATAATGGAGACACTCCTTGACCCTCTTTTTGCTGTATTTGTAGAAACCTTTTTTGTTGTCTTTAAGGCCATGTTCTAGTTGCACTTTGGTCCTTCTAATCTTCTCCCTACATGATCTCACAACATCTTTATAATCCTCCCAAGTTATCTGACCCTCCATCTGGAGAGGATACATTGGTTTTCTTCCCTGAAGTTCCAGCCTAAATTCTCTGTTTAACCAGGCTGGTCTTTTTCCCTGACAACTTGTCTTTCTACCACATGGGGACAGCCTGCTGTTGAATATTTCACAATTCCTTTTTAAAGCCTGTCCAGCCTTCCTGGACCCCTTTGCCCTTCAGGGCTGACTCTGTCAATCAATGTCCTAAACAGGCCAAGGTTTGCCCACCAGAAGTCCAAGGTAGAATTTCTGGTGCCCCTCTTTACTTCACCCACTATTGAAAACTCTGACATTTCGTGGTCCGTCTGCCCAAGACTGCCACCAACCACCACATCACCCACCAGTCCTCTGTTCACAAACAGCAGGTCTACCAGGGCACCTCCTCCAGTGGGCTCTTACCAGTTGTGTTAGGAGGTTGTCTTCCAAACACTCCAGGAACCTCCTAGGCTGCATCCTCTCTGCTGTGTTGTATTTCCAGCAGACATCTGGCAAGCTGAAGGGCTGGCAACCATGAGACTTCTGCCAGCTGCTTGTAGAACACCTCATCTGCCTGTTTGTCCTGGCTGGGTGTTCTATAACAGCCTCCCACCAAGAGAACCACCCTGCTGACCTTCTGCCATCATGACATCAAATTACTTTTCTACTTGAAATTTGTCAGGAAAATCATGGTGCAGGCACCAAAAATCTGTTAGACTGTGTGTTGTCATTCTGCATCACATCTAGCCTTCTGTAAAGGCAGCTCCAGCTGCAGCAGTCTTCCCCCAGGAGCACTCCTTAGAGCAATCTTCTCCTGGGAATACTCCTTCTTAGACCAGCCTTTTCCTGGGAACACTCCTTAGAGAGTCACTCACTGTCAGCAGTGTGAGAACTCTCCAGCCAGGATTTTACTGGGATTACACTGCTAAATCCATAGCAGTCAATAAACTGATTCTGTGGTTCTCCTTTCTTTGGAGTTCATTTAAACTCCAGGCCCACACCTATTTCCAGGGCAGGTCATTCCTCAGTTTTGCTTGCATAATACTCCTCTATTTCAAAAGTCACACAAGACTGTTACAAGATGCTCCTTTGCGGTACAATAAACAGTTGAGGGTTAATCTCCATTTCTAGCCTGCCCATCTTTCTTAATTTTCAAGATTCAAGCTGCATTCCTTCTAGGAATCTTCTAGATGGGAAGAACAGGATGTCCATCAATTGATGCGCTTCAGTTGAAATTTTCTAAGAATTCCTGATGTTTGTCGGTTTGCAATTAAAGTGCCTTTTTTGAGATATCTGCTATGCATTACACAATTACTCCCCAAAGCAATAATATCTAATCCACCACTACATTGTGGCACAGGAAAAGTTAGAATAGTCCCTGCTCTGTCTCTCAGCTGGATTATATTATTTGGAGGGGTTTGCCTCCTAGCCCGTACTGTAAGTGTATGATGGTTTAGGCCATTTGCAGTTGTAGAAAAGTGGAAATAGGATTGCTGCCTTCTCATTTGTACTTTTTCCCCTCCTGCAGCTCAAGCAAGTTTGCTGCAGTTGGATTTCATAAAGCTCTGACAGAGGAGCTGTCTGCCCTGGGAAAGGATGGAATAAAAACAACGTGCCTTTGTCCAGTTTTTATAAACACTGGGTTTGTCAAAAACCCCACTGTAAGGTAACTGTCAATGCTCTGCATTCCTATGCTTCCTTCTTTGCATCACGGCACTGCATGTTATCCCCAGCTTGAGGCCTCTCTTCCAACTGGCTGTATAACAACAGTGTGTATCATTGGCTAAAGAAGATCTGCAGTGTCCTTTAACTCATGTAATGATTGCATTTGAATTACCTGAGGTTGTGCATTTGTGAAGCCTCCTACATCAGCCAGTACCAACCCTTTTTACTACTGCAGGTCTTATATGTTTGCTTTCCTGTGTAGGCTTGGAAAGATTTTGGAGATTGAAGAAGTTGTAGAGGCTCTGATGGAAGGAATAGTGACCAACCAGAAAATGGTTTTTGTTCCACCACAGCTAAACATTGCTTTGCTTTCTGAAATGTAAGTACAAAGGAAAATTAAGCAATGGATGTGGAAACAACAATACTAACTACCTGAGTATACAAGGTTCAAACTTTTAACTTCTGAGTCAGCATAGTTGCAGAAAGAGCTGAGGACCTGCTGCTTATTAGTGTTTGTTTCTTCATGTTAGCACTGAGGACATGGAGGCTGAGAACATTCCTTCAAAAGGGCTTTACTGCTCTCTGCTATGTAAAGCAAGATTTATCCTCTCACACAACTTATTACATTATCCAGTGTAGCTGCTCTGCTGAGGAGGTGTTTTTACCAGAGCTCCAGTTCCAAATCTGGAGTTCACATCTGAACAACTAAGTTAGCTTCTCAGTTAAATCCTACAGTATCTCAAGAAACATTTGGTAGTTTCTTGTTTACAAAACCCAGCACCAGACACTCGGAAAAAGATTTTAAATCTTTTTGCAACTCCAAGAGCTGCTTGTTGAGAGTGCAAGTCTGCAGAAGCACAGGCAAGTCAAAACCAATGCTGTTGAAACACTTAGAATAACTTTGCTTTTTTTGTCATAATTTAGGACAGAGGGATAAAGAGACAAAACTCTTAAGAGAAGGAATCTTAGGAGTGGAAACTGCATCTCACTTTTAATGTCTCATCCTTCCACAGACCTGCTGCTTTTCAGAGCATGAAATGTAATACACACCTACATCTGTACAATATTGAACCTTCCTGGATCCTGCAGCAGTATTGCAGCGCACATACTCCCTGTAGATACCTGGCACTGGAACTGTCCTAAAAGTCTAGGACTGGACTTTAATTAATCAGAGATTGAAGACAGCTATGGAAATAATGCCCAGTTGAATACTTAGTCTCAGTCCATGTGTGTGCATGCATTCTGCTACCAGACCAGCTCTTCCCTCACTTGCAGTGACACTTTTCCCTATAGTTTTTCTATCCTGCTTTTAACTTCATGTTATTATCTTTCAGGGTGTTTCCAGAACGCGCTCTGAATGTTCTGAAGAAGCTGGCCATTCCAAAGTTTGATGCAGTCATTGGGCAGAGAAGCACGCAGTGAAAAGCAAGAACTGATTCTCATTTCCCAGAGGCACCAGAGAAGACAGAACATGTGCTGAGCGTAGTTCCGCTGGCTTGATTCAGAGCAGAGCTAAGGCAGGTGCTTCCAGGCCACCATTCCCAGGCACACCTAAGGGCTTCTCCCACACCTGCAGCTGGGACACACCTGCATAACAGAGATTGTTAGCAAAGCAGAGATGCAGCTCTAGAAGGGCTGCTTTGAATGTACATCCCATCACCTCTATCTCATTGTGCTGAGGCAGGCAGGAATTCCCACAAAACCTGTGGGACTTTGTTTGGGAAAACACAGCTACCTAGTTTAAGTGCGAAGGGATTGCCTGAGAATATGTTAATCTGGACTCAACCCTGAACAAAAGCATTTGCAAGAAGCAATTTATAGAGGAAATGGGTGGCCTGTTTCACCTCATATATTAATTTTAAGTTTTAAAAAATGTGCTCAAATGAACACTTACAGTTTTGTGTGCATTTGTAATGAGCATTACCAAATTAATTATTTGTATTATTGAAATAATACAGCCTTGTTTGTAATGTAATGCCTAATTACAATGTTTATCAATTATGCATTAGCAGCATCAACACTCCTTATTACAAATAAATACATTTTTTAACCCAAAGGTGTCTTTCAGCAATGAAAGTGGTAACCAGGTCTAGGCAAGGACAGTGGAGCAGGTGCCATAATGCTGAAAGGATCAGCCAGACTCTGCCAAACACCAGCCCAGGCTGCAGGGATGAGGCAATCCCTGCATGGGGGAAGCCGCGTCAGGATCAGTGAGGTACAGGGCCAGGCAGTGCAGCCCATGCAAGGGCCAGGGCAGGGGGTGCAGGGGAAGGCTCCAGATGAGCCTTCACACAGCTCCTTGTCACAAGCCAGGGGCCTGCTCAGATGGTAAAAGCCCTAAA
This sequence comes from Coloeus monedula, assembly GCF_965178545.1. Lineage (NCBI taxonomy): Eukaryota > Metazoa > Chordata > Aves > Passeriformes > Corvidae > Coloeus > Coloeus monedula. The sequence continues at coordinate 13,949,402 of NC_138785.1, read as the reverse complement.
GGTCTTTGGCCTGTGGTCCAAGAGAGCAGCAGCTGATGACACACGGGTCAAAGACCCCTCCAGAGCACAGAGGATCTGTGCACCCACTTGTGCAACTCCCACCCGCTGCAGGCACTGCTGGCCCACAGCCCATCCCAGGCACAGATGCCACCTTTGGCACAGTTGGAATCCATCCTGTTCACCTGAGCCTTTCAAGCTGTTCTGTAAACAGGTTCTTCAGAAAAGGGAGAGCCCTCACCACCCAGCTCCTCCTGCTCTTAGCTGGCAACAGGTAGAAGCACTGTTGACAGCTTAAATAACACACAACTCTTTTCCATTTTGCCCATGGAACATTCATGTAACAAGACACTCAGGCTGTGTCAAAGCACAACTTCCCAACTTCAGCTCTTGTACTTCACAGTGCAAAATTCCTGCAGCCGAGACAGGAAAGGAAAGAAGGGGTTCACAAAATTCAGAACATTAAAAAAAGAGTTGTAACCCAATTAAAGAATACTTAGGCATGGTTTCCATTTAAAAGCCATGACAAAATGTGGGGGGTTGCATCCCTGCTTCTTTTTGAGCTGCATATTGACCTCTTGCTACCATGACAGTCCTGTCACATATGCAAGACACTTGAAGCCAAAGCATATCTGTGTGGCTTTTTGATTTTGTTAACACCCACCTATTCTTACCTAGTGTGGAGTCAAAAAGTCTAAAAATAGAGATGCTTCAAAAGTGCAAAAGACCTGTCAGAGCAAGCAGCATACTGGCCAAAATGTTTGTCCTTAGAACTCACTGTAAGATAAAGGCTAAATAAGTACTCTACTGATTCGTAGGTATTTGACAGTTGTCTCTTGTATGGCTGGCAAACATTCTTAACTTCCCACCCAGCCTAGCCTCTTCCTTCACACCTTCCAAATTTCTTCTATTTCATGACTTGAATGCTTGTTTAAAGGAAGAGTACAGTCCAGTGACTCCAAAGAAAAAGCTTAAAATGACTACAGAAACAGGGCAACATCTGATGACTTGGCCCTTATTCTTAGACTGGGGAAGGACTGGCATCATTAGGACACATCAGATAAGATGCTTGGCTTTTCCTGGCACATCATTCCCACTAGCCCTGTGTATCATTCAGATTCTGATGGCAGCATTAAATAGGAAGACAAAAATCCATCTAGGCGATGACAGTGCTCTCCTGCAGTCTGTTTCTTAGCACACTTGCTCCTAAGGAAGGGGAGACTGTATTGATTCCTGCTTTGCCCGATCTAGTCCAGGGTCTCAGAGCCCAGAGGAATTATTGGGCAAGGCAACTTGTGCAGTACACCGTATGTGGCTGTGGTTCTGTGTCTTCTATGGCTGCAAGCCTTCTGCTTAGCATAAAGAAACATATGCAAAAGCAAGGTTTTCAGCCTTCATCTCCTGAACACCAGTGCCAGAACTGAGTCACCAAGCCTCCCAGACTCCTCAGTTCTCTTTCTGGCCACAACACTCAACTGAAGCTTATCCCAAAGTCTGGTCACTGAGGGGTGCCCCTGTCCATGCAGGAGTCCATGTGAGCAGGTTTCATACAGCCACCTACAGCTAAGTCCCAGATTTGGAGGGTGGTGCCTCACACCCTGGCCTAGGACTCCTTATGAGTCAGGTCAGTGATTCTGGCCCTGTCCTCTGCCTCCTGCTGAGGTGTCTCTTGGAGTCGGGCTCGGTTCTTCCATGCCCTCCCTGCCTCCTCTGACTTGGCCCCAGCACTGACTGGAGCCCTGTGCCAGGAAAATGGCAGCACCGCTGAGCCGTGCAATTGGGGTCTGGTCCAAACACTGATGTGTTAATTAAGCAGAGAACCAAGTTCCAAGAGAAAAGTAGGAAGCGCCTAGCTCGGAATCTCTGTGCTGGAACTGACCCAGTCTCTCACTGACAAGGTGAGCTGCAGCCAAACCACCAGAACAAAAATAATACTTTTCAAAAAACTGTAGTCTTTACTGGACACGATTTTGGTTAGTTGATAGATGCTTGTGAACCCTTCGCAATTCCCCAAGAGCTCAAAAATATCCTTAAATGAAATTATGAACATGACCATGATACATCTGGTTTTCTAACTGAATAAAAAAGGAGTAAGGTCAGCAATCCTTTCCAAGAAAGGCCATGCAGTTACATTGATAGAGCTGGAAGAAACACCTGAAAGTACTTTTCTCCTATTTCCTATAAGCATTCCTGTTCTGGTTAAGGTTCTGGATACTCTGTTACATACAAGCGATTCCAAGTGTGAGTTGCGTGATTTAGACTCAATTAGATAAAAATGACCCAATTCAAGCAATTCAATGCCATTTTTCAAAGGACTTATGGAAACTAAGCAGCCATAGCATAAGATGAAAGGTCTGAGTATGGATAACTAAATAAAGACTTAGTAAGAGAAACAGCTAGGCAAGAGATCACCTGTGGAGTTCCAGAAATTGAAAGGACTTGTCTCATTCAGCTTTGCTTAAGGGACCTGGAAGAGGATGGTGGGGGACAAAGTCTGCTGACAATGCACAGATATGCAATGGAAGGAAGGACCATGAAGAAAACTGCTCAAGGACCTCATGGCACTGAGCGACTTGACAGCCACAAAGCAGGATTTGAAAAGAATTACAATACAGAGTTGAATGTAACTTCAAGATGCTTTTGTCAGTAACTGGATGAGCAATTTCATTGCCACTTCCGTACCTTTTGCACGTGCAGCAAATGACAAACAAGAACATGTTTTGCTGCTTCCTTGACACAGGAGCCTGAGAGAGGGACAGGAGGGCACTGCCACCTCTGTGGGGACAAACGAAACAGAGAATGAATAGTCGGGGTGACTGACAGATGCCATCCGGCAATGTCACAACCAAGGGAAGAACAATGAGGGGTTTGCATACCTCTATAGTCTGTGTTTTCCTCAGCCAAGAGGGCAGAAAATGCCCTAAACCCCACATTTCTGTATCCATGCCCGGCAAGTCCTGTCAGCTGCAGGGTGAACATGTTTCTGCTAGGACAGATTGGAGTGCAGACTGCAGCTCCTCCACAGCGCTCACCCAGTGCCAGCCCAGGGACACCGGGAGCTCAGCGTGGGACAGCTGGGCGGAGCAGCCGCCCAGGGCTCCCGCCCCCGCCGGTGCGGGCGGTGCGGGGTGGATCCTGCGAAAATGGACGGGAGCAGCGGCGCGCGCTGGGAAGGGCAGCGGGTAAATCAGCAACCCGCGTCCCCTTAAAAGAGATTAAAGTTCAGTTCGGTCCTCAAAGGAGCTCCGGGAAAACAATGAATCTGTTTCTGGAGCTTCTCCTGTTCCTGGCCACGCTCCTCTACTCCTACCTGGAGGCTTTTGTGAAGCTGTTCGTGCCTGTGAGGAGAAAGTCTCTCAGCGGGGAGCTGGTGCTCATCACGGGCGCTGGCCATGGCGTCGGGAGAGCGACCGCCTTGGAGTTCGCCAAGCGCCAGAGCAGGCTGGTTCTGTGGGACATCAATAAGGTAATGGCACACTCGTGTCCTCACTCCGTAACCACCGAGTCCACGGGGGATTTAAGGGCGTAAGAAGGGCGGCACCGCATTGCCACCCCCATCGCCTCCTTCCAGCCCGCTCCCATCGGTCTCTGGCTGGGATGCTGAGCGCCAGCAGAGCGTTTGGCCCCACTTGCAGCAGAGGATGTGGGGCTCTGGTCCCACAGTCACTCGGTGCTACTCGGGAGGGAGCAGGCAGCACCCGGCAGAGCATCTGCGAGAGGGAAAGAAGCGCTCAGGAAGCTGCTGGTGGACCCGCTGCCTGAACTGGCAGGGAAAGCCCGCTGAGACCAGAAGGCTGTTTCCACAGAGGAGCAGGTTTGCCTTCACTTGTTCTCTTTGTAGCCTCAGGTGGTTTTTGTGCACTGCTGGGAGATGTGTTTTCTCTGCGCTCCTATCAGCAGCATCACTGTGCTGGGCTGTGTGAGCCTGGCTGCCCTCCGGGCAGCTATACTTGTAAAGGACCTTGGCAAGTGGAGGATGGGCAGATACAAACATGCAGCATGGCACTCAGAAGGGATCCAGGCCAAGTGCTGGGTGTAGGTGCAGCAGGGAGGGGGAGAGGCTGCGCTTCCTGTTTCTGACACAGTGGGTCAGCAAAGAAGTTAATTGTGTCATCCTGAAGCTGCAAAACATACCCCAGCACAGGGCCTCACTGGCATGGCCTTCTGGCACCTGGGGACAAGGCAACAACAAAATCACTTCTGCCCTGGCTTAGTGAGCTGATACAGTGACAGAGGGAGGCTTCTCTTCTGTGTGTCAAGTGCAATTCTGTAAGGAAAGTCTCTCTGCACTGTACACTTTCATAGTGGGTTGACCTTGGCTGCATGCCAGGTGCCCACCAAGCTGCTCTATCATTCCCTCTCCTCAGCTGGACTGGGGAGAGGAAATAACATGGGAAACAATGACTCATAGCTTGAGATAAAGCAGTTTGCTAAAGCAAAGCTGAAAGTTTGCAGGCACAGAAGCTAAGAGAAAAAAATATTTTATTCTCTGCTTCCCATCAGCAAGTGATGACTGCCCACATGATTCTGGGAAGTGCTTGCTGGGGAAGGCAAACACTGTAAATACTGGAAGCCCCTCCTCTTCTTCCTTCTTTTCTTAGCTTTTATATCTGAGCTGTCATCATATGATATGGAATATCCCTTTGGTCAGTTTTGCTCTGCTGTCCCCTCCCAGGGGCGGGGAATACTGGGGACACAGCACTGATGCTGTGCCAGCACTCCTCAGCAGCAGCCAAAAAACTGGTGTGTTATCAACCCCTTTCTAGCAGATAGTGCAAAGCACAGCACTGTGAGGGTGAATGAATTCCATCTCAGCCAGACCCAATACAACTGTGGAGGGCACCTCTCTTCTCACACCCAGCATGTGACTACAGAAATGCATAGAGCCACTCTCCACACCTCAGGGTGTCAGCCAGGCCTGTGTTGTATGAGCTCTGTTTACACTCACAATACTGCCTGCTGTGCTACTACGTGTGCCTTACCAAGCCAGACTCTTGTTGCTGCATTCCTAAGGCTAAGAGAATTGGGGCTGTTCAGCCTGGAAAGCAGATGGCTTCAGAGTGGCCTAACTGTGACCTTCCAGTATGTGAAGGGGGCTTACAGAAAAATGGAGAGAGAATATTTACAAGAGCATGTAGTGACAGGACAGGGGGAATTGGCTTTAAACCGAAAGAGAGGAGGTTTAGATTGGGTATTAGGAAGAGATTTTTTACTATGAGGATGGTGAGGTACTGGAACAGGTTGCCCAGAGAAGTTGGAGATACCTCATCCCTGAAAGTGTTCAAGGCCAGATTGGATGGACCTCTGAGCAACTTGCTCTAGTCTCCCGCCCATGGCAGGGGATGTTGGAACTATATAATCATTAAGGTCCCTTCCAACTCAAACCATTCCACAATTCTGTGGTTTCCTTTCTAGCTGTCACTACACACAGATCCTCAATTTAAGGCTGGAATGCCTGTCATCTCAGCAACCCCACCTACAGCTCTTTCCGCGGGTAGCCATGAACTGTTCTGGGGCTGGGCAGTGGTTGCTCAGTCCAGGGCCATCTTCAGCCTCTGCTGCTCAGCCGTGGCAAGGGGACAGCTGTGCACGGTGTCTTTCTCTCTGCCTCTTCCAGCACGGTGTTGAGGAGACAGCAGCAGAATGCCAGAAGCTGGGAGCCACTGTCCAAACCTTTGTGGTGGACTGCAGCAAACGGGAGGAGATCTACAGCGCTGCAGACAAGGTGGGGCAGCAGGGGCACGGCCAAAGGCTTTCCCAAACACGCTGGACTTCCAGAAGAGTCAGGGAAACTAGGCTAGAGGTGTTGTACACAAATCCTGCAAGGCCTTGGAAGCTCCCCACTCCTCGCTGCTCTCTGTACACGGAGTGCTGTAGCATTTCCAAGATCACAGCCAGTCTCATCCTATTTGGGAGGCTCCAGTGTATCACAGCCTGGTGCCAAGTCTGCTCTCTAGGGTTCGAGCCTCTGAAGGAACACAGACAGCACCGAGGACAAATGAAACATTTTATTGTAATGGCTGTGGTCCAGCTGCCTCAGAACAGTCTGTACCTCCATGGTCCCAGCTGTGACTACACAGTCCATACTGAGCACAGTGTGTGGAACACAGTAAATACTGGCAGTAATTAAAGGAGAAGAATCAGATCCAAACCAGATTTCCTGGCTCTCCTATGCAGTTCCTGCCACATCTGAAAATGTGGGATGATCTTCATCCCCCTTAAAGATGCGATGATAAGAATGAAATTAATTATGGCTCATCTTCCCCACCTTTACATATTTTTTCCCCCCCTGAGTGACAGACACAATTTGGGGCTTTTTTTTGCTCTCCAAAAGGTGAAAAAGGAGATTGGGGATGTGACCATCCTGGTGAACAACGCTGGTGTGATTACAGCTGCCGACTTTCTCTCGACTCAGGACCACCAGATAGAAAGGATGTTTGAAGTCAACATTCTTGGTCACATGTGGGTAAGGGCCACCACCATCTCCATAGCTACAGATTTTTGGGAATGCCACTGGGGAGGCAATTTAGACCAACCATTATTAGCAGTGAATTACCAAGTGAACTGTATAGTACAGGGTCACCCAAGCAGAATGTCTGCTGGGGAACTGGAGTAGCCTCCTGCTGATCTGAGCTGGCTGGTGACAGCCTCACCTGCAGCACGCACTGGCCTCTGTCAGAGGTGTTGGGGCTGACAGGGTGGGAGGGTTTCAGCTGTTCAGCCGTACTTGTTTGGGGCAGAAGAAAAGAGGAGCCATAGGTTGCCAAGTGGTTTATTGTACGTGCTGGTGGTGAGACCCTGCCAGCATTCCTGCTGACACCTGAAACCTAAAAGCAGCAAAGGAAAGATGTGAAAACCAGCTGCTGTTTATAGCCAACTCCTGAAACCTTTGGAGAGCAGGTTGCCAACTGCACCAGTGGTCAGAGAGCAGGTATCCCTGTGGCTCTGGGAATCTGAGGTGCTGTGCAGCTCGTAGCTTTAGGGATAGCTTTGGCCACCTAGTGAATGACATTGAGGGTCAGTGCTGAGTCTGCCTAAGAAAACAAATGTTCCTTTCCTCCTTCCTGCCCCCTGCATTTCTGCCTCTTGGTTTAAATGACTTCCAAGACCACGAGAGCTTTTCTGCCAGTCATGATGAACAACAACTACGGGCACATTGTCACAGTGGCTTCGGCTGCAGGTCATTTTGTGATTCCTTTCATGGTGGCATATTGGTAAGTGATTTTGAAATCAACCTTGCTTCATTTTTTGAAAAATTTTAATTGCATCTTCTCCATCAGAAAGTACCAAGTTATTAGCTCTGACTGAATCGGGAGCAATGTTTGTACAAAAGAATAGCCATGTGACTACTCTATTTTCTTTAGAATGTATTTAAACTTAAGGCCCACACCTATTTCCGTGCCAGGTCATTCCTCAGGTTTGCTCCAATAATGCTTCTCTGTTTCAAAGCACACACAATTGATTTGAGATGCTCCTGTGTGGTACAGTAAACATTCGAGGGTTAATCTGCATTTCGACCCTGCCCATCCTTCTTCATTTCACACATTCAGGCTGCATTCCTCCTAGGAATCTTCTCTCATAGGAAAATGGGATGTGCATCAATTGACATACACTAGTAAATGTTTTCTAAGGTTTCCTGATGTTTTCCTGTCTGTTTTGTCTGCCTGTTCACACTTTGTCTGCTTTCCACAATTACTCCACAGGTTTCAATATCTAATCCACCACTACATTGTGGCACAGGGAAAGTTAGAATAGTCCCTGCTCTGTCTCTCAGCTGGATTATATTATTTGGAGGGTTTTGCCTCCTAGCCCGTACTGTAAGTGTATGATGGTTTAGGCCATTTGCAGTTGTAGAAAAGTGGAAATAGGATTGCTGCCTTCTCATTTGTACTTTTTCCCCTCCTGCAGCTCAAGCAAGTTTGCTGCAGTTGGATTTCATAAAGCTCTGACAGAGGAGCTGTCTGCCCTGGGAAAGGATGGAATAAAAACAACGTGCCTTTGTCCAGTTTTTATAAACACTGGGTTTGTCAAAAACCCCACTGTAAGGTAACTGTCAATGCTCTGCATTCCTGTGCTTCCTTCTTTGCATCACGGCACTGCATATTATCCCCAGCTTGAGGCCTCTCTTCCAACTGGCTGTATAACAACAGTGTGTATCATTGGCTAAAGAAGATCTGCAGTGTCCTTTAACTCATGTAATGATTGCATTTGAATTACCTGAGGTTGTGCATTTGTGAAGCCTCCTACATCAGCCAGTACCAACCCTTTTTACTACTGCAGGTCTTATATGTTTGCTTTCCTGTGTAGGCTTGGAAAGATTTTGGAGATTGAAGAAGTTGTAGAGGCTCTGATGGAAGGAATAGTGACCAACCAGAAAATGGTTTTTGTTCCATCAAATCAGAGTGTTGGTTTACTGCTTGAAAGGTGAGCAGGAAAAAAAAATGTATCCACTGTAACCTCCTGAGTGTATCACCCTCAAACTTGTAAAATCTGATTCAAGATTAAGTTCTATTTTAGAACATATCACAAGCTAGTTAATAATGCAGTGGTTCTTTCCAGTGACAACAGCAGACATCATCCAGAGATTTTTTTGAGCCCTTTCATAGGCCCTTGTACAGAACCACTTGCTGCAGCTGACTGTTCTCAGTGCAGAGCTCCACTGCTCTGCAGGCCACCACATTCTCGGGAACACTAGTCCCAGAGAGAGATGAGGACCTGCTGCTTATCAGTGTTTGTTTCTCCATGTCAACACCAAAGATTGAGGCCATGGAGGCTGGAAAATTGCTTTAAACGGGCTCCTTTGCAAAGAGAAAGCAAATGCTTGTGTCTATGTTCAGTATGAAAACTTTCTGGATTCTGCAGCAGTATTGCAGCCAAAATCATGGTTGGTACATACCTGTCATGGAATTTTCATAAAAAGAGATGGGTGGAATCGGAGTTAAAACTTGTCAGAGATTGACAAGGGCCATGTGTCCTTGGGAAATAATGCCCATTTTAAGACTCTGTCTCAGTCCATGTGTGTGCATACATTCTGCTACCAGACCAGCTCTTCCTTCACTTGCAGTGACACTTTTCCCCATAATTTAAGTTACTCTTCCACATTTAACTTCATGTTAATGTTTCTTTCAGGGTGTTTCCAGAACGTGCCCTGAATCTTCTGAGGAAGATGACTGATGTCAAGTTTGATGCAGTCATTGGGCAGAGAAGCACGCAGTGAAAAGCAAGAACTGATTCTCATTTCCCAGAGGCACCAGAGAAGACAGAACATGTGCTGAGCGTAGTTCCGCTGGCTTGATTCAGAGCAGAGCTAAGGCAGGTGCTTCCAGGCCACCATTCCCAGGCACACCTAAGGGCTTCTCCCACACCTGCAGCTGGGACACACCTGCATAACAGAGATTGTTAGCAAAGCAGAGATGCAGCTCTAGAAGGGCTGCTTTGAATGTACATCCCATCACCTCTATCTCATTGTGCTGAGGCTGGCAGGAATTCCCACAAAGGTGGGTGGCCTGTTTTCAGTTCAATTTATATTCTTAAAATATAAAATTCTCTAATGAACACTGAATTTCCCATATTTTTGTAGCAAATACCTGAAATAATAGAGGTGTATATGTAATATACCTAATTACATCGATTATCAATTACGCATTTGCACCATTAATATGCCTTTATATGAATAAATACAGTTCTTTAACACAAAGAACAGTGTATCTTGGCAGTGAAAGTCATAATCAGGTCCTAGAGATGCATTTAAGGTATGATATCAAGGAATACACCTTTTCCTGTATAATTTCTCACATGGCCCTCTGCACTTTCCAGACATCTTTAAAACACCTTCTCATGAAAACAATGCAGTATTTCTCTACAAATGACTGGGTGCCACAACTACAGCCCTCACAGGGCAAGGGCCAGGGCTTAAAGGCGGTGCCAGGGCAGGGGGTGCAGGGGAAGGCTCCAGATGAGCCTTCACACAGCTCCTTGTCACAAGCCAGGGGCCTGCTCAGATGGTAAAAGCCCTAAAGGTCTTTGGCCTGTGGTCCAAGAGAGCAGCAGCTGATGACACACGGGTCAAAGACCCCTCCAGAGCACAGAGGATCTGTGCACCCACTTGTGCAACTCCCACCCGCTGCAGGCACTGCTGGCCCACAGCCCATCCCAGGCACAGATGCCACCTTTGGCACAGTTGGAATCCATCCTGTTCACCTGAGCCTTTCAAGCTGTTCTGTAAACAGGTTCTTCAGAAAAGGGAGAGCCCTCACCACCCAGCTCCTCCTGCTCTTAGCTGGCAACAGGTAGAAGTTTTGCTGCCATCATCACAAATAGTTGCTAGATGTGCTAAATGACACAAAAATAGTTTCCTTTTTGCTCATGGAACACTCATGTAATAGACACTCAGGCTGTGTGAAGCTCAAGTTCCCAGCTTTGGATTTTTTGTTTCATAGCGCAAGATTCCTGTAGCCAAGAAAATAAAGAAAGGGTAAGCAAATTTCAGAGAATTAAAAAAAAATCCAAAAAGTTAAAAGTCAATTAAGGAGTGTTGATGTGGTTTGAATTTAAAACCAAGACCCTCAAAACCCCAAAGCATTTGCGAGAAGCATGCTTTGAGTCCTGAAGGATAAAGGAGTCCAATTTGCATGCATTTTCAGCAAGTTATTTTGTAAGTCTGTTTTCCCTGCCTTTCTCAGGCATCCCACAAACCTGAGAAGAGTGACGTAGTAGCTTTGTCTACTCTGAAAGAAGTTCTTGGTTTGCCTTGCTTCTATTTGAACTACATGTTCCTCTCTTTCTAAGAGGACAGGCCTTGTCACAACTGAGAGCCACTTGCTCTTCTCCATGTTGCTTGAATTTCCAAGTCTTCTGCTTGGCATAAAGAAACATATGCAAAAGCAAGGTTTTCAGCCTTCATCTCCTGAACACCAGTGCCAGAACTGAGTCACCAAGCCTCCCAGACTCCTCAGTTCTCTTTCTGGCCACAACACTCAACTGAAGCTTATCCCAAAGTCTGGTCACTGAGGGGTGCCCCTGTCCATGCAGGAGTCCATGTGAGCAGGTTTCATACAGCCACCTACAGCTAAGTCCCAGATTTGGAGGGTGGTGCCTCACACCCTGGCCTAGGACTCCTTATGAGTCAGGTCAGTGATTCTGGCCCTGTCCTCTGCCTCCTGCTGAGGTGTCTCTTGGAGTCGGGCTCGGTTCTTCCATGCCCTCCCTGCCTCCTCTGACTTGGCCCCAGCACTGACTGGAGCCCTGTGCCAGGAAAATGGCAGCACCGCTGAGCCGTGCAATTGGGGTCTGGTCCAAACACTGATGTGTTAATTAAGCAGAGAACCAAGTTCCAAGAGAAAAGTAGGAAGCGCCTAGCTCGGAATCTCTGTGCTGGAGTCAGCCCAGTCTCCCACAGACATGATGAGCAACAGCTCCGTTAAAAGAACCATGATGTTGTCTAGAGGTCTGTGGAGCTCCTTCCTCAGCTCTTCTAGCTGTTCTGCTTTAAGAAAGCACAGGAGAGTGAGGGCCCCACAGGGATTTCATGAGCCAGGTGCACTATGTACTCCCCGAGGGGTTGCAGCCAGCAGGCAAATGCCTCTGCTGTGACTGCCCTGCCAGGTGACAGGGGCCGTGGTCGCCAGAGCAAGAGGCATGAAGGTGAACTATTTACAGAATCTAATGGCATGGATTAAAACACCCCACAGCACTGCTGCCTGGCCTGTCTCTTTAGCAAAGTTTGAGGGTACTTCTTTGGAGACTGGCTCTGCTGTATTTTTCCAAAGTCCTTAAATCCTACTCAGAATGTTAGGAGAATCATCTCAACCTGTGTTTCTTGGCACAAACCCAGGCCACTTAAAAGAGAAAATCAGGGCTGTACCTCTTACTGCCCCTGTCTGCTAGCACCAAGGCCCCACCATCATATACCTTTTAATGCTTGCAGGTGGTACCAGTATGCATAAAAAAACAGGTAATTTTAGGCAGCACTTCAGAACATGGATTTCTAAATGCACAGAATCTCCTGAACCCAGCAGTTCAACAAAAGGGGGGTTTGTACTGTTTTGTGGTTTTTTACTATGTCTCCACTGAAATTAAGCATCTGACATCACTGGTGGTTCATAGTGTTGCAAAATTGTCTGCAGAAATTGACTCAGCTTTTTGGTACCTTCGATCTCTCAGATTATTTCATTCTGCATCTATTATCTGACCATGCATTTTTTCCTTTTCCAAGCAAGTCTCTTGCTTTGTTTGAGCTCATCACTGAGAAGATTGTGGCTTTACTACAAAACTCCTACCACAGTATTAATAAGCTTACATTTATCCAAGAAGCCAGGTGTTTCTAGGATTAAACTTGCTCTCCTGCAAACTACTTCCCCTCTGTGTTCTCAGGCTTTTAATGTTCACAGCTGGTTGCTGATCTTTTTCCAAAAAACACTATCAAAATTATTTTCAAGAAACATTCTAGTTAAACTGATGCTGCAACAGGAAGATACACTCAATGCTCAAAAATAATCTGGTGACAATAATGACTGTATTTTTATATAAAGGAATTCCAGACACTCATGTTCACCAGTGTCTCCCACCTTGCTAATCATGAGGTAATCTCTAATGGGAGAAGAACCCAAACCCTGAATAGGAGCTTGCACTAATCCTTTGATGGCCACATAGCTTTTCTATGATGAGGTATTGCTGCTTCCTTCTGAAGGGCTGACCTGGAATACAGTACATAAGGACTCCTTTGAGCCTTATAGAACTGACAGCTGCACTCTAAGAGAGGTGAAAAATTGAAAATTGTGTAATAGCTGGCTTTAATATTATGCAGGATATGGAGATCTGCATTTATTCTCATTGAGTGATTTCTGTGTAACACAGGAATTATACTGGCAAAAGACAAGATTCAAGTCTCTCTAGTATAAAAAACAATGAAGGGGAAAAAACCCAATATTTATGTGTAGCACAGTTCTCTAAGTCCTTAAAGCATGCACATGCTGTTAACACCAGTTCTGGCTGCACAGCCGGATCATTAATGTTATCTTCCCAGCTGAACATCTGTTCATGTGGCACATTTCCACATCCATCCTCCTCTCTCTCTTAGACATTAAATTGTACCAAGAGCCCTTTTAAACACGAGTACAATTTTAAGGGGATTTTAATGAGCTTGTCTGGAAGGAGGCTACATCATGATTTATAGCAAGGAAAGTAGTATGGGCCAAAAAAAGATTTAAAAATTTAGATTAATTGGTTACTTCCTTAGAAGTGCCCTTTTAGGTCACTCAGAGCTATGGTCAGTTCTTGTGCATTTAATGAATATTTTCAGCCAAAAGAACCCAAGCAAACCCAAACTCAACCAACCAAAATCAATCAGCACACTAATTAACAGAGGCACAATTACAGCTAACAGCTTCTGAGATACTGAGATTTTTCTGCACAGGACTATGGAGACACCTTGGAAAGGAGACTGCTTTCATATGGGTCAGTTGTAATGGACGTGACGTTAGGAATGAGTGACCGAGAATCATTAAAATGCAACATTTTGTGAACATAGTTTATACTCACTGTTGGCATGTTCATTTTCTAGATAAAGAATTCCTGACTCACAAGGATTTGTGCCTAATCCATATGGTTAATCAGTAACCAATTTAGGGGCAGGAGAGGCTGTAGCTCACTTCATGCTCTCTCTCCTCAGGGGCAAGAAACAGGTAAAAGGGAAGAAACATGCCAAACAGAGGTGTACTCTCCTTTAGGAGGATGACATAAGTCCATGTATGCCACAGGCCTATAGATAAGAAAGCAGCAGCACAGATTTTTCAGATAGTTATTTTTCAAGCCATGGATTGTTTCAGTTTTGCCCTGTCACACACAACACTGTTTACATCTGAAGCCTTGGAAATCATGAAACTTGGAACTTCCATACACAGTTACATTAAACACAGATCTTCTCAAATTCTTACGAACATAATATGGATCTCCATACACAGTTACATTAAACACAGATCTTCTCAAATTCTTACGAACATAATATGGATCATAGGCAGACAAATACTAAAGCATGATCCTCAATACTCTAAAGGCAATTTTAGATAATGGCTGTGCTGTGCAGTGCTGAGCTACCTCAGCGCTAGCTCAAAGGCACTAAGAAAGAGATGTTTTGCATGTATGTATAGCCCCATGATTACCTGCAGCCTTGGAGCCTGGCAATGGGTATGGTTGTGCTAGTGCAGTTCTGGACTAACAGGTTTGGGAAAGGGATTGTTCTTCATTCAGCAGCTAATCCAGGATCTCTGGAAGATGTCAAGTAACATGGTGCAAAGCTCTACTCAGTGCAGGACACGTTCATGGCAAGACGCAGCTACCTGGCATTCAGTTTCTCTTTGAAGCCTCCTCAAGGAAGGTGTTGATGCTCCTGCGGGTTTCCACCTTGTAGGCATATCTGTCACATACTGATGTAGCTGAGATTAGCACACAAAGCCACAGTCACTCAACACCCAAAGATCTTTTTCACCCAAGGTTATGCTTTGTCTCTGAGCTACCAGGTCATGATTTGATTCTTTGGACCAAGTGAGCTTCCTTTTTTTCCCTCTGGAACAACTGAAAAAACAAAACCAAACCACATACACACAAAAATCCAGCTATTTAAGTTTTCACAGTTGGCTCTCTTTTTTTTTTTTTTCTTTTGAGGATTGTTACTATCAGGGACTAGCAATATTTTTATATTTGTTGCCTTTAGAGCATAAGATAAAGTACTGAAGTCTTACAGGTCTCTACGATTGCTAATCCAACGAGCTACTACAGTTTTAAACTCAAGGCTTTAAGAGAATCCAGACAAATAGTTATTTTACATTTACTAAGAGAAAGAGGTAAAGCTTTTACCAGAACGGTCACAATAGATCCCCAGGAATCCAGCCTCAAAGTCTGCCCACATTCAGGAAAAGGTAACCTCTTTCTGTCATCAGGGATTTTACCTTGCCTTTATAAAGCACTGCTTGTGAGGACTTAGGGGATGTAGGTATCTGAATGTATGCGAGAGCAGGACCAGCAGTATGCCAAGTGCCCCAATGGCAGTAAAACCAGACAATGGCATCTTTGTGGGTTGAAAGCCTGATCAAACTATGACTGAAGTCAATGAATATTACAGCTGGAGATGGGGTCAGCGGCTTTGACCCAGGAAGAGGTGACCGGTCCGGGGAGATGGTCCCGAAAGGAATCGCCTTCCCGAGGTCCGGTGTCTTCCCTCAGCTGCTGGCAGGAGGGCCCATGCAGAAGCTGTCAGCTCTTTAGTGATTATCAGCTCGTGATTCCAGCTCAGCTCTGCAGGGCAGCCTCCAGGCCAAGCCTAGACCAGAGAGAGAGACGAGAAGGCTCGTGTGGCTGGTTCCGCAAGGAAGGCAGCTTTATTGTGGGTCCCCTCTGGCGAAGGGGGGGATCCAGGGACGAAAACCCTCTTCCTCAGGGGCCCCAGAGAGCTTGCTTTTATAGGGATACAAGGGGATCAATAAAGGAACAATGGATTACAGAGGATCTGGGATGGGAACAGACCAATGGGTTATAGAATGATTTGCATAGTGTCTCCCAAAGGATTGTGGGTCTGCCTTTCCTCGCTGTGACCAAAGTGGTTGCCTTTCCAGGGAGTCCTGCTGGGAGATTGCTCAATCTCCTTATCTCAGCAGATGTCCCTCCAGGGCAGTGGCTGGGCATACCCCACAAATGGAAGCCCTTCTGGTGGTTTCCAGGGGCGTTGGATGAGAGCCACAATACATTGCAAGCAGTATCACTAACTTTCAAAGCAAGAAATAAGAGCACAAAATCATTATAACAGCAGTTTGCCCACTGACAACTCCTACCTTTTCACAGACCTTGCTGATATCCCCAGAACTCATCTGAGGAAGCTGGCAGGTAACATTTCCTCCCTTGGCACATCTTAAGTGTCATGCTTTCATCTTGAAGAGAACCAGTCTGGGCAAGTAAAGCAGCTGCCAGGCTGGACATTGTGGATATATGATGTACAAACTCTGAGGCCAACAGGGAATATAAGTGTACACTGCGATAGAAGGGGAGGGGAAATCCACAAAACACAAGTCTGTATAGGTCACTTTGTCCAATTCCAGCCTTTTGGAAACTCCACATGGACAGCAGCATCTCTGCCACATACATTCAGGTTAGTACCTTTCAAAAACATGGATGAAGGGGAGGATTGCTTGGGATTTTTATGTTCAGAAAAAAAACTAGAAAAAAGGCATTGCTGAACAGGAATTTTCTAAGATGTATTTATGCAAAACCTAAAATGTGCTGGGTTGATCACAACTAGTGCAACTTTTTGAGAGGCACATCATATAATCAAATCAGCTGTTTGCCACTGAATTTTCACCGTCTCTGACCTCTGTGGAATTAATGGCACAGGGGTGTGGAATAACAACCCAAACCCATCAAACAGATATATTTGAGATAATAACAATGATCCCCATATTTTCATGGACAGTGTTCTGGCTCTTTCTCAAACAGGCCACCTCAAATAGCAGTGTTATTTAGTTTATTTTTGCCTTTAAAGACTCCTAAATAGATGTACTTCTCCTCCTAAAAACAGTATATGTGTACTCTGTGTGAAACTGCAGACCTCCAGCCACTCTTTCTCAGATAAGCGTGGATTTCTAAAACACCTTCCTGCTTTTCAGCAGAATTGTGTTGGGTTCAGGAAAAAAGGAAATCCTGGAATTATTATGCACATCTGTAGAGGTGGACTTGCCATCCAGTGTGAGTCCAGCTTTCTGCTCTGCCGTATGGAACTGGGAAATCTACTGTACGGAACTGAAATCTACTGGGCTCTTATGTGGGGCTGGGGGTAGAGGGCATTTTCACTTGGCAAGCTGTGCTTTTGTTCAAGGAAGACTCCATACTCCCCAGGGCATCCATTTCTTTCATAAGGTCTTTCTTTGGTTCTAACAGCCTGCAAAACTTTCCTGACCAATTCTTTTCAAGTTCTGAAGTCAAGCTTTTACCAAATGGGACCAAGACTTACACATATTATTCCACAGGCAGAGAAGGGTACTACTAACAAAGAGACTGAATCAAACCAGGGGGAAAGTGTGTATTGGGGAAATGTATTCCTGCACTGGAGGGGGTGTATGTATCTCTCTGTGTGAGATATGTATATATAAAAAATATACACCATAGAGTGCAGAGCTGGTGGACAGGTGGAGAGGAAGGAGCTGGTACAGCCTCTTCTTCTCTCTGTTACATCCTTCTCTCTCTGAAGTCACGGAGAGCAGTTCCTCCAAAATCTGAAGCAGGATCACTCTGATCTGTATTACAAACCAAAGAACCACAGAACATGATTTGGAAGAGACAGACAAAGATCATCGAGTCCAACTCCTGGCCCTGCACAGGACATCCCCAAGAGTCACGCCACGTGCCTGAGAGGATAGTCCAAATGCTTCTTGAACTCTGTCGGGCTTGGTGCTCTGACCACTTCCCTGGGGAACCTGTCCAGTGCTCAAACACCCTCTGGGGGAAGAACCTTTTCCTGATATCCAACTTCAATCTCCCATGACACAGCTTCAGGCCGCTCCCTCAGGTCCCGTCACTGGTCAGGAGAGTGAAGAGATCAGTGCCTGCCCCTCTGCTTCCCTTCACGAAGAAGCTGTAACTGCAATGAGGTCTCCCCTCAGTTTCCTCTTTTCCAGGCTGAACAGACCAAGTGACCTCATCCACTCCTCACACGGCTTCCCCTCAAGAACAGGGAAGATTATTCTCGCGGAGATTGCCCTAACTGGGGGACAGGGTGATGGTATTTCTCAGGAATTACTCTGCCTGCTTCTGCTTCCCACTGAAAGTCAGCCATTCTACCCGGCAAGTACCAGCCTGGAAAGTCTATTTTCCACACACACCACTGAGCGAAGGGATGGAACCACCTCCTCGCGGGGATCTGCGGGGGCGGGAGCGCGGGAAGCGCTGCGGGGCTCCCGCCCTGGCCCGCCCCTCGGCGCATGCGCGCGGCGCGCCCCCTGGTGGGCGGCGGGCGTTTCGCCGGGCGTTTCGCCGGACCCGCCGCGGCGGCAGCGGCAGCGCAGGTGAGTGGGGCGGGCAGCGGGCGGGCACCGGGCGGGCACCGCGGCATTCACCCCGGCTCTCACCTCGCACCTCCCCTGCCCCCGCAGCCGGAGGGCTGCACCCCACTCTGCGTTCTTCCCCCGCCGTCCCGCGCCCTCGTACCGCGCTTGTACCGCCATGGCGGCTCCCCCGCCCTTATGTAACGCGCCCCTTGCCCTCAGGTTCCGCTCAGGTGTCCCGGGAGCGGGCTCGGCGGGGCGGGCGGTGCCGCGGTCCTCCCCCTCCTCGCAGCACCGCCGTGGACTGCTACCCCCGGGCACCCCGGCCAGGGCGGGACGGCCCGGAGCCGCTCCCGGGAGGGCCGCGGGCCGGGCCCGGCTCCCTCCTCGGCCACGGAGATCGCCGAGATCGGAGCCAGGGAGCCGGACCGAGCGCGGGTGTGTGGTGAATTAAAGTGGAATCCGTGCAAATGGGTACCCGGGCTGGGCTGTGCTCAGAGAGCGCAGAGGCGGCACGGTGCCCGGGCTCGGCATCGCGGGGCTTGCGGTGCGGGGGCATCCACAGAGAGAACCCTGGCAGCCACACCACTCGAGAAAGAGATAAACGTTAATTAAAAATAAACTGAGCCCGGATTCCACGCGTTTCAAGATGCTCCATGTGCAGACCACAGCCAAAGGTAGTGCCTTAGTCAGCTCACTATTGGCGTTTTGTAAAGGATAACGAGTAGTCACTTAGCTTACCCCAAAACAAATATTTGTGCTAAAAAAATCCAGCAAGAAATTGCCCTTTGCTACTGGGGGGAGCCGCAGGAGTTCCTAGCCTCTCCTTCCTTCTCAAATAAATGAGAATTTAGGATGTCACAGCTCCCCCAGCCTGCTTGGCTTTCCTTCCTCCTTTGATGGGTTCCCCCTTCCCATCTCCACTCAACGCAATTGCTTACTGGCCGCTGGGAAGTAGATCTGTTTCCTCCTTTTCTTAAGTCATTCCTATATATCCTACACTTGTAAAAGTTACAAAACTCAGGGATACCTGGTTTTCTGTGATTTCTGTGCTGGGTGCAAAGGCTTCGGGAAGGATAATCAAGAAACAAATCACACTACAGACAAGTACCACAACAAGTAAAATAGCTGATCAAGTGTTGGCAAACAAAACCACAAACAGACATGTCACGTATGTCTTTGCTGGAAATGGAGGTTAAGCTGCATTTTGTTCAGCCACCTTCTTCAGGCAATGTGGTCTGAGATTTTGGGTCAGTTTGGGCTGAGTCCCCTGTAATGTCTGCAAATTCTTGTGCTGTGAAAAAAGCTTGACTGCGTTGTTACATGGGTAACACGTACTGGGTGCAGGGTGTTCATTACCTCATTTATTTTGTTAATTGTTAGTGGGATGTCAGTAGCCTGGCATCCAGTTTTCTAGTTGGCCATTTATTTGTAAAGGCAAATGTAATCAGTCACACGAAGACAGGATCATTGTGTAATGACTGCCAGTAACTTGATGCAAGGCAGCACAGTACCACATTACCCAGTGCTTCAGTTCTTCCCCAGCAGGTTTCACCGAACAGATTTTGTAATAATAATCTCCTGCAATGGTTATAACATCTTTGGTTGTGAAGCCTTTTGTCTTGTATTACCTCTGCCACCTCTTGATTTCAGATTTTGAAGGAGCTTGCAGCTCCGGGACAAAAGGAAGGTGATACTGCTTTATGATTTGAGCAGTTTGTCTTGTGAATCTCTAAATGAGAGAATGTGATGATAGTTGGCAGCTAAGGCAGAGAGTCCTGGGACAAAGGGACTGGTGTGTGTGGGAAGCATTGTTTCACTACAGTTCTGGAATGCTCTGGTGGGTACCATGCCTTGATATACACATCCAGGATACAGGAAGCTGCCAAATGACTTAGAAATAATTTTGCTCTCTGTTAATACTTCCTGGGAATGGCTGGACTAAATGCTGCTGTGGAGACTATTAAACTATTGTTATTTTTAATATGGTCCATTGTTACAGCGGGGATTACTGTAACACGCATATATCAAACCAGGAATCCCGTGGAAAGGAAGTATATATGGACAGATTCGTGGTAGATGTTTCAGAGATGTTTATTTCTCCAGCCGCATGGCCGAGGCTCTGGTCAGGAACTCTGCAGTCACGGGACCCGAGGGCCCTTGGCCACACCGGAAAACACAAACCAACCAATGGGGAATGAGGCTGACCAGGGGCAGGGAAACCCTGTGTCTCCCCCCCAGGGCCCATCTCCCAGGGCTCCATGGCAGGGGGGGAGACCCCAACAGTCCAGCAGAGAAGACAATAGTGCCTCTCCTTGGTAAGGGACTGTTCTGTTGTTGTCGTGATGTAATAGGCTAGTTAAATTTTCGTATCTATCCATCAGCACTTCACTGTGCTCCCATTGCACCAATTTTCAGTGGGTTTTATTTTGTGTTCTACTTTTTGGGTCTTCCCAAGGTTACATTGCATAAATAAACCATGTCTTAGTTACCCCTGTATCTGCAAAGCAGAGTCCTGCTTTGCTGTTTTGTGACTTCGGAGGGATTTTGCTGAGGGTTGTTCTGAAGCAAAAGTAAATCAAGCATAAATAAATCATGCCATATTAGGGTTTTGTTTGTTTTTTATAATGCAAAATTGAACAAAATTGCCAGCCTGTTATTCTATAAATCCCAGGAGACAGGTGGCCTTTCTGGTGTTTCATGAAAACCAGGATTAAACCTCAGTAGAACTTCACTGAGCATTGAATCAAAGGGAGCTGGGAAGAAGCTGTCTCAAAACGGCATGAAGGGACTGCCAGGAGGAATTATTTCCAAAATGAAATTTTATCTGATGATGCTTCTCATGCTCTACAAAACGCCTTTTCTGTTGCATTTTCTAAGGAGGAGCAGTCCTCATTCACTGCTTGTGTGTCTACAGCACTGATGGGGTTTTGATTACACATATAAAAATCATCCAGTTGATGATTTTGATGAGAGATGGTGCCAGCTGTACCCATTTCACTGTTACTGAGCGACCTGTGTGACAAATAACACAAAACCATAATGTCACTTTTTGCTGCAAAGAACCTTGGAAATGCTGAAAGGATTTTGAAATTGTATATTAGTGTTGTCTAAGAAACTTTTCTATGTGTTTCTACAAAAGCAATTCTGGTGGTTTTAAATAAGCTAAACCAGTTAGGTGGGTAGATTCTGACTATTTTTCTTTGTTAAATAACTTTCTGCTGAAAAGTGCAGTAGGCTTGGGGTTGTAATACAGTGTGTAATTTGAATATTCCCGTGTTTTCCAGCCTTGTCTGATTTGACCTAATTAGCATGGGCATCTGAACAGTTTTGCATAAAATTTCCACATCATCCTCGATAGAATTAGTGAATGGAGAATGGGAGAGAGCTGAGGATTTTCTACACTATTTCATCTATCAGTTTTTTCCCTCCATGTTCCTTCTTGCTGATGTAGCTGTAACCAGACTGAGCAGTGAAACAGCTGCTTGCACAGTCCCTGCCAAAGCTGCTGCTTGTCTGCAGTTTGCACTGCAGCTGCCTCCTACACTTCCCACTTCTCTCCATCTGTGTCTTCCTTAGCTCTGCCAGCTGTCCTTTTTCCAAACGTTCAAGTTTTCTTAGCACAACACAAGACAGCAGCTCAAATTGCTCTGTTAGGTGGATTAAACTGGAGAAGGTCTTGTTGCTGCCTCTGCTTTCTGATCTTGTGGGCAGCAGTGAGAGCATCTCATTACCCACAGAGACTCACCAGGCTCTGTGTTAGACAAGTTAGTTTTACACAGCCACACGTACAAAGGCACATTTCTTATCTCCTTCGATTAAAAGGCCTTTTTGTTTTTTGAGGGAGGCTGACTGCCCTTCTCTGCACAGATCATGATGTGATTTTCGTTCATCTTTGGGGTGGGTAACCAAAATTACATACAGGATACTTGGTGAAACTTCATCTGTATCTTGATTTCTCCAGCATTTCTGCCACCATTTTTCCAGCTTCAGTACCACTGAATAAGGAACATTGGATTTATAGGTATCATAATACCTCTTACCTGAAGGCTGCCTAGTTTGGGTTATAAGTGGGAATTGTGGTTTTGTTAGTTTTGTATCACTGAAGTGTCTTCCTTCCATGTGTCAGAGGAAGAATAAGAATGATCCCTTCTTTCTGGGACACCATCTCTCAAGGTGCTCCACAGAGGAAAGAGGCCATGTACTCCAACGTCTAGATTGGCTTGTTGGTCAGGATTCTTTGGATTTAATTTCATTATGGGGGGAAAACAGAGCAATGTTATTCATGTCCTACCACTGTCTGTTGTCTTCAATTTCTTTTTGCTTCAAAATGGAGGTAATTTTTCTCTACTGAACGTAAGTACTCTGTATGACTTGAGTAATTTTACACTTAATTCAGCTGAAGATTTAGCTAGAATGTCTGAATCAAAATCACATCACTTTAGGACTGAATTGCAGCAGCTATAAGATAACCTCTTTGTGCTCTGACCTCCCATCCTTTCTTGCTTCTGTAAGTGTGAGGAACAGCTAGGAGGGGATCCTCAGTCCCTTGCCTGAGGGTCAGCACTGGTGACCAGAACACACTTTGGGGTCTGGAACAGCTGCACTCTTGAGAATAGCAGACATCATCAATATTTCTAAATTTTTAACTTGAACTAGAAAATTGCTGGCTGACTCTCAGCAAATGATGGTGAGCTGTAAACATGTGTGGGGTTTGTTTGGGTTTTTTCTTCAGACAGCTACTTCTTCATGAAAAGTGTCAAGCAGCTGTTTACAAGGAATGATAGATGATGTGATGAACGAAGCACTTCCTTTAGTTTCCTTAGAGTGCTTCCACTTGCTGTGGTGGTTACTTGTGCTCTTAATGTCAAAATATTATACTGTGTGGAGGCTGGAAGACTTAATTGCCAAGACGTTATTGAAGTTCTGAATGGCTATGGCAGTGTTTTGTTCTGGAGAGGAAAGACTCTGTGTGTATGTGGCATTCACCCAGGACTAAATTAACCTCAAGTAGTGGGATGTTACTGTTGAATTACTGTTGATTTGGGGAGCAAATCTGTTAATGGCTCTCCTTTCTTAGTTTGTGGAGTTGAAATATACTGACCTTCATGACTTTGTGATGTGATCTTCAGATTTCCAGAGCTTAGTATCTTGATTCAAGTGCTACTAAAATTAATTTCTTCTTCATTTAAAATCTGAGAACAGAAAAGGCCTATGGCTAAACATGAGTCCAAGACAGTATTTTCTCCAAATGAAACAAGGCCACAGCTGGTACTTCCCATAGCAGATGATGATTTGTTTGAAGACTCAAATTGTGAGATGCTGTAATTAAGAGCACTAGAGGATTTGGGGATAGGTGTCTAAAAAGATTTGCATGACCGAGGTGTATGACAGAAACAAGATGCTCCTGAATTGGTGACTTGGGGGAAGAATAAAAATCTAAGATACCTGTCACAAAGTCTCATCAAAAGAAAGCTGAAGTATGTCAATCTACTGCTATCTGGATTTCTGAAGGTTATGTTACACATTAAATTTTTAACAAGGTGCAGAACCTTCTCTTTACCTGAGGAACAGTAGCTGACTTGCTCTCATGTTCCCATACCCATATTTGATATCACAATACTGGGCACTCCCTCATACATGGTTTTCTTATCTATGGCTGTGTGCCTGAGTAATGCCATTGGTTTCCTCTGGTATCATTTCTAGTTTCTTCCCCTACAATATCTAGTGTGTACTTAGTATGTATCAAATATATAAATCCAAGTATGCACTTAACTTCTTTTCTTACAGGCAAGAGCTCAGAGCATCTCTGAGACCTTTATTTGCTGTGAGCATGAAATATGGATGAAAAACATTGCTTAAAATCAGTTATGTTTGGCTTTTGTATTATTGCTTAGTTCATTTATAGCGTAAAAAATTCACCCCAACAGCAGCACTGATTTTTTCATAAGACTCATGGGTTTTATGTTGGTGTTTACAATGGCATACCCAGAACAGGTAAAATGTAGACCATCGGCATTTTTTACCTTGAGACACAGAGTAGATGAGGAAAGTATGTGTGCAGCTGCAGTTAAAGCATGAGGATAAATGTAGCTTATGTGTCAGATGGAAAAACCTTATGGCTTGGGAGCTGTATACTCTCATTTAGCAGTCAGTGTCAGTTCTGTCTGAAAGCAGTGTTTCTGCTCACTGTAGCAATGGTGAGGTGTGAGTAACTAGGGAGTGGTGAAGCCAGAGTGTCAAAGACCGAAATAAGCATGAGTTCCCTACAAGTGTGGGCTAGAGATGCTATATCTTACCTCCTTTATCATGTGAATGAATAACACATGATGCCTTTCAACATCCTTGTACAGCATTTCAACTACAGTCTTTTCCCTTTTGTTTGTTCACGCTAATTTTTATAACCTCAGGAGATTGTGTCTGAAGCTCTGTGTCAGCTTCAGATCTCAGTGCTAATAGTGACTTCTTTGAAGGGCATGTTAAACATGAGTACCAGTCATGGAGGATTAATTTGAGAACCAAAATATCCTAATGAACTATATATATGTATGTATATATATATATATAAGATACAGAAAAATATCTTAGTAATTTGTCAAATCTGGCATAATGAAGCTAGGTTTTCAGCAGAAAAAGGTATTCATTGCTATAAACTATATAAAGATCCTGTGATCCATAATATTTTTGAGATAGTCTGTAGTTTTGGAAGAAGTAAGATCTTTCTCTTACTTATCTTTTAAAGGAAGAATACTTATCTTGCTTAAAGCACCACACAGGCAGATATTCCAGGCATGTTTGATCCCACTTTAACCTGCCTGGCCTGGTGCAGCCACCAGCTCTGTCACCACACAGGACATGGAGCTGGCAGCAACCCTGTGACCTACAGCAGGAACAAGTATGGTCGCCTCAGGTCACTTCCTGCTTTTTCTCTGGTACTGATGCAGGAGGAGTTACAGATATAATAAGAGGCATGGACACTTTCAAAATCTCCCAAAGGAAAATCATTTCTGCTCCCAGACATGTGACTTAAATTGTTATTGCAGAAGAACTTTTTGTTCTTTTGGCCAGTCCACTTCCTCCAACACCGGTG
This sequence comes from Coloeus monedula, assembly GCF_965178545.1. Classification (NCBI taxonomy): domain Eukaryota; kingdom Metazoa; phylum Chordata; class Aves; order Passeriformes; family Corvidae; genus Coloeus; species Coloeus monedula. The sequence goes on along the minus strand of NC_138785.1, from coordinate 13,924,289 downwards.
TCCATGAGCAGAAATCACTGAACTACAGCAATCATCAACTCTTAGCATAGAATGAAGAATGAATGCATCATAAATTAACTAAAAAGGCATGAAACCAAACACAGTCAGTGTAAGAGGAACATGCTTCTCAATATACTCTGGAGTACCTTCCAGCACTTAAAGGGGGCTTATTAGAGGAAGAGTGACTTTACACAGGCAGGTGGTCGCAGGGCAAATGGGAACAGTTCCAGTGAAAAGAGGAGAGGTTTAGATTAGATGTTAGGAGGAAGTTCTTTGCAGTGAGGGTGGTGGGACGCTGGAAGAAGTTGCCCGGAGAAGCTTCAGATGCCCCATCCCTGCAAGTGTTCAAGGCCAGGCTGGATGGGACTCTGAGAACCCTGGTCTAGTGGAAGGTTGGAACTATATAATCATTAAGGTCCTTTCCAACCCAAACCATTCTATGATTCTGTGGTATCTATTTGCTTTTTCTTTTTCATGTCCTTTTCAAGAAGTGTGGACAACAAGTTGATAAATAATGTCTTTTCCTAAAGGTACCTACATAAGATTCAAGTGGGTCTTTTATTTTTGTCCCTTCTGCTCTCACCTTCCCCAGGTAAGACCATAGGCAGTAATATAACGAAATCAAAGTGTTATGTACTAGCATTACCTAATGTCTAATTTTCTTTTTTGTGTGTGTTTTTAAACAGGAAGATGAACAGAACTGAATTTTAGTACCTAGCTCCTGATGGGCTGGATTTTGTCTTGGCAGGAGTTTTTGAAGATTGATGCAGTGAGAGAAGAAACAGCCAATGGCTTCAGAATCCATGGTCCCTGAGCAGGCAAAACAACATCTGATGAAAGGAAAAAGGCGGCAGCAGCAGCAAGCTCGGTCTTCCAACAGTGATGGGGATGACGATGTCTTCGTGTTTGAGGCAAATGAGGCTTGGAGGGATTTTCACAGCTCTCTTCTTCACTTCTTTGAAGCTGGAGAGCTCTGTGATGTTACACTAAAGGTGATACTTGTCACACATCCATTGCATGTAGCAGTCTGAAGATTAAGTTGCAAATAAGTGTGTTGGGAGGTGGCTGTGAATATTGGCAGGGATATGGAAGCCACAGAATCCCTCTTGGATCTGAGGCATCTCTAGAGAAGATCGTATTTTTCTTCTTATTTAGAAAGTTTACAGCTGAAATTTAAACACTTAAGATATTGACAATCTGAGAGAGGAAGTGCATGACTTTGGCCTCATCCATCTTTCCTTCTAAGCAAGTTTCCGGAGTTGGTCAGTAATTACTGTGCAATTCTGTGTCCTTGTAGCCTCTTTGTTCTCAATGCACTTTCATCCCTAATTTTACCTCCATTTCTGCATTTTGTGCTGTTTTGCTAGATTCTTCTCAGCAAACAGGATTTCTGGAACAAATCTATCTTCCAGCATTCTTCAAAAAAAGAAAAAAAAAAACAAACCCAGACAGTTGTGTTCTACAGCTGATCAAAGAGTAAAGGAGGAGAAGGAGGAAGGAAATTTTATGATTCTCGCATAGCGTTGCTTTAATGCATTATTTTAAACTCAGCTGTATATTACTTATATCCTGATCACAATAAATTTGTATCTAGCATGCGCAGAAGTGGGTGCCAGCACCTCTAAATATTAAGTATTGCTTAGCTAAACAACTTACTAGTGCAAGATAGTTACTGAAGGAATAATGATGAAGCACAGTTCCTAAACCAAGAACAAATGACAGATGCCTTTAGGAGAAGTTGTTAGCCTGCCACTTTGACTGTTAGATATGAACGGGGAAAATCCCTGACAGATGTATATCCCTGGTGTTACAAACTCTCCTCATCCCTTTTCTTGTTGACCTCATTCTTACCTTCCTTCCTTTCCAGTTACCCTTGCAAAAAAAAAGGCAGACAGTCTTATTTTATAAACATAGTTAAATGTATACTCCTGCTAGGGAAACTTGCCTTGGAAAAAACACTTTACTGGAGCTGCAGTTTAACTTTCCCTAAGTTAGGCTTGTATTAATGTTCATTTGTATGATCTGTGTGGAGCTGCTTTGGTAATTTAAGAATATTAGATGACATGACTTGGCTTTCAGTGAAGGCTGGAGCAACCTGTGGAAATCTTATTGTATGGCTTCCTAAATCAGGGATTTCCAAGTGACTGGTAACTATGTACTTGAATTAGAGTTTTCATGGGGGCTTGATTTTTCTTCCTGTAGTGCTTGGGCCTCGCTCAGGTTTTAAGAATAATCAGATCTCTACTGACCTTTCTGCTTTTGTGTGTGACCTGTGATAGTGAGCAATTCTGGCATTGCTGTTCTCAGACTGATTATTATTTTAACTGCTGGCTCTTAAAATAGGATTGTTAGTAACTGGAGGGGAGCTCTTGATTTCAAAATACCAAGAATATGCTAGATAACTTGTTGAAGGTCCCTGCCTATGTTAGGGGGTGGAACAAAATGACCTTTAAGGTCCCTTCCAACCCAAACCATTCTGTAATTTAAAATTAAGCAAATTTGGGTAACATAGTAAAGCCACTTAATTCAAAAGGAAGGTTTAATTAGAGAGTGGGATGATGGGCAGAATAAAAGTGTCTGAAGGTAAGAATGGCCTGGGAGCTTTACGTAGCAGACCACTGGTAGCATTTTTTTGTATCAGTACTGTAGTTGGTTGGAGTGCTGATAACAGTAATAAGCTGTGGGAACACACACGGAGACTTCCTCTGGAATTAATTTAAAATTCTGGAATTTCACCTACTCTGCTGCTGCTGTCATATGAACAGTCTTAGGAGGCTGTTAGAAGGCAGAGAGTGGCAGATAAATACCATCTGCTTTTCTCCTGTTGGTTTGCTTTTTGTTCATTTGGTAGGTCTGAATTGTTCCTTCTGGGGTGATCTGATGTAATCACACTGAACCATCCATCTTTTCCTCTTTTTTAATCTGCATACTCTTGCTTGTGTGTTTGCTTTCTGTACTCAGCTCGCTGCTCACCAGGTAGGTTACACTTGTGTTGATCATGCTCTTTAAAAAGGTAGAGCAATTGTGTATTGAATCAGAGCTAGAAAAAACTCCAAAATATCCTTTATAATTTAGTATCTTTTTATTTTAAGTGTACAACAGCTCTCTGTAACACCTTCATCTGAAAATGAACATGTTATTTGAGTCGGTCAGGGAAACTGGTTGCTTAAGTCAGCCATCCCTTTATGTTAGTGCAGACTGCAGAGTGACAAAGGCTGTAAGAAAGCACTCCTGGAACACAAATAGCAGTGGATTGTTCATTTACCTTCAATATTTAGATTATTTTTTAATGTAATGGAGTTCTAGAATTTTGTATGTGAAAAGCTTATTTTACATTTTCTGATCAGAATTTTGAGAAATACCTTCTCTTTATGGGGAATACACTGTCTTTTGTGGCTAAACATTCTAAAAATACTGAAGTGATTGGTAACTTTTAATAACCCCTGAAATAGCTGTTATTCCTATGTTTTTACATAAATTTGCTTCTATAAACATCAGTTCCTTGACAGTAATAAAAGTACAGAAGTCTAAATTAAGTAGTCTAAAAACGTCACTTTCTAATTTTCCTCCCCTCAAAGTCTCTGAGTACATATAAAACTAGTGTCTCCTGTCTACAAGGTGCATCTAGAATATTTCTACAGAGGCTTCATAAGCCTTTTAAAGAAAGTCAGGTTCAGTGCATCAGTGCTTTTGCTTCCTTGTATTTCGGCTTTGCTCTCCTCTGGTGGCCAAGTTACAACGTAGAATTCCGTGGGATATGTGGATATAATGTCAGAATTTCAAGGCAAATGGGGTTAATTTGTATGGACAAAGTACAGACGAAACACATCGAATCTAGAATTCTTATTTCAGCTTCACTGCTCCTCCTTTCACAGCCAAAACCGACATTCCAGTAAAACATCGGGGGGTTTTTTGTTCTTTTCTTTTCAGGTTGGTTCAAAGCTAATCTCCTGCCACAAACTGGTGCTAGCTTGTGTTATTCCATACTTCCGAGCCATGTTTCTTTCAGAAATGGCTGAAGCCAAGCAGAAGGTGATCGAGATCAGGGACTTTGACAGCGATGCCATCGAGGACCTGGTGAAGTTCGCGTACTCCTCGCAGCTCACGCTGACAGTGGATAACGTCCAGCCGCTCCTGTACGCTGCCTGCATTCTGCAGGTGGAACTGGTGGCAAAGGCCTGCTGTGAATACATGAAGCTGCATTTCCACCCCTCCAACTGTCTGGCAGTCAGGGCGTTCGCCGAGAGCCACAACCGCATCGACCTGATGGACATGGCTGATCAGTTTGCTTGTGAACATTTTACAGAAGTGATGGAGTGCGAGGACTTTGTCAGTGTGTCACCACAGCACCTCCATAAACTCCTGTCCTCCAGTGACCTGAATATTGAAAACGAAAAGCAAGTTTACAATGCTGCTATCAAGTGGCTGCTGGCCAATCCACAGCATCACGCTACGTGGCTGGATGAGATCCTTGCACAGGTAGGGCACACAGAGGCACCAAGTGCCTGTCCCATCGCTGGTTTGGCTGTGTAATCAGCTCTTTGTACATGGGTTGATCTCAAGCTGAAAATGTTCATAGCTTTTGGTGCCTCGTCCAGTTCATGGTTGGGAGTTGACAGTGTAAGCAAGTTAAGAGTTCTTAAATATCAGGGAGAAGTGATATTCTCCTGTTTCTGTAGAGAGAAGGGTACTCACTTTATACTCATGGCTGGGAGGTGGGGGACCAACAAAAAGCTACATCTGCGCTTGAGCAGAAATGTTTTATATTGACACAAAACAGAAAATAAAGCCATCACTTCACTTGGCTTGCCACTCATACAGCCTGATATGCTCACTGCCCTTGCTGTTACGTATTTGGACTTCAGAAAGGAGGCAAAACTGCTGAGTTTTCTTACATGGCTAGGAAAGGAAACTAACAGAGATGTGTCACATCAAGTTGTGCTACTTCTAGAATATTTCATGTATTTCATTAACAAAAGAGCAAGATGTGTTAGCCCTAGTAGGCTATGAAACATGATAGACTTCTTAATGCTCACTAGACTACCATGGTAGGAGCCAAAAGGAGTTGGCAGTTTAGTTGTCTAGACTTGATGCAAGCTCACTGCTTTTGAAAGAAAACACATACAGGTATCAAAAGGTCATTTGGCTGGGCTTACTTGAACACCCATCGGAGTTCCTCCTGTCAAAGCATTAGCTGCTTCCCTTATTCAAGCTCCCTGTGTGCTGGGTATGGGGGTTTAAATGCAGTATTTGTGAGAGAATATATGTGGAGAACCTGTACTGGGAAGGATTTGCACGCCATGTGCTGCAAAACATGCCATGTGTTTTAGGATTGGCTGTGCAGTTCTAGTTGTCACTGAAGTCCAACTTGATTATTTTGCATTTGGCTGAATTGATAACGTTGGCATTATGTGAGTAAGGAGAGGTACTCTAAGATGCTGCTGTCATTGTCTTCATGAATCATTTTTCACATTTCCTAGGAAAAGATCACAATGGTTTATTAGCTGTCTTCCAAAAACCTTCAGTTTCATCTAGACTAGCATGAGGTTTTTGGTACAAAAACCCCTTCTTTCTTACACTATGCTTAAACTTACAAGCAATATAGTTAGAGATTTAAAAAAAAAAAGTTATATTTATTGCCCAGTTGTGCTAGTAGATGAGATTAACAGTTTTATTCTATTGATGGAAACCAGAGTCTAGATTCAAGCAATGAAAAAGTAAACCCCTTCCTTTATAAATACGGGTTATTTGCCAGAGCATAGGGAGTCATCAGTTGACTTGGACATTACTGCTAGCTGAAAACATGCCTGGGCTTCTAGGCAGTGATTATCCATGTCATAATCAGCCTTACAGGTTTTACTCCCATAATGAGGTTCTGAGTCTGTCTGCCTGGAGTTCTTACCACATCACTAACCTCAGGAGCCTGTCAGCAGGGCTGCAGTGGTGCTTTAAAGTAGCCTCAAAGAAGCTGGGCCAAAATAAAGGAAGAAGTGGGACTGAAAGCAAGGTGGTAAGGAAGAACAGGTAGAGGCACATGCTTGCTTCAAGACAGGGACGCTTGTCAGTGCTGTAACAGGCCCATCCTGCTGCTCTGAAAAGCACTGGAGCTGCTGGACTTCTTCGCCATTGCTGTTGAGCCAACTGAGAGCTGCTTGACAGCATTGACTCCAAACCTTAAGAAGTCAGGTGGATTGCTTCAGTTCCCCCCACTAATATTTGTCCCACCTTTGCCTCTGATTGTACTTCATATTCTGCACTGTTTGTCTTACAAAGAAGAATGAAAGGTTTGCTGAAATAAATGGCAGGAAGGATTTTGAGAAGGAAACAATTAACTCTGAACATGTGGGGTTTTTTTAATCTTGAAGTCTGTGAAGTCTGCCTTAGAGAAAGGTGTTAACTGCACTAGCAATACCTCCTTCATAGACACTTAGTTCATGGTGACAGTGTTTGCTTTTTGACTTGCCACCCAAAGAAAATGAACCATTCTAGCACAAGCCCTCTTACAGTGGCATAGCAGTGAGCTGAAAATTCATACCCAACAGCACATTAACCTGATAAAGCCCTGGTAAAGCCACGGGTGCTGCCTGCATCGTGCTGGGCAGGTGCAGGTGCAGCACAGGCAGCAGCTCATCTTCCTCAGCATGGCCTGGGCCAAGGGACACTTCTCTGTGGCTGAAATGCAAATGGTTGTAGCAAACATTATCACTAAAAAGAACTGTTCATATCACTGTTGTCCGGAACAGCTCTGAGAGCTGCTCTCCTTATTGAAGAGCATGGGGCTGCCGGCTGGCTCCGGAGCTGCCAGCTGGTGCATGTGCAGCAGTGCTTGGTGACACTCAGCAGTTCAGCCAGTTTCTCCAACTGTGTTCATTTCTGTGTCAGGTACGGCTGCCTCTCTTGCCCGTTTGTTTCCTTATGGGTGTTGTGGCAAAGGAAGAGATTGTCAAGCAGAATCTAAAATGTAGGGATTTGCTGGATGAAGCAAGAAACTACCACCTTCACCTGAGCAGCAGGGCAGTGCCTGACTTTGAGTACTCCATTCGCACAACACCAAGGAAGCAGACTGCTGGTAATTAAATGTGTGTCTGGTTACCCAGTAGGGAGTGGTGTGAAGAAAAGGCAGCACATCTGTGCAGGTGTCTTGATAGCAAGCAGGTATAGCTTGGTATCGAGGGTTGTTCATGACTTAATGCAAAATTGGGAAAGCCATTATGTACCTCTCTGGTATTTAGGTAATGTGCTGCATTTTCCTAGCAGAACTTCAGCAGTCATTTTCTTTCTTTAAAGCATTAATAATTTATCCTGATTGGCTCTATCTATATTAAAGCCAGAGCTGTTAAGTATGTTATGACCAGGCAATCTGTTCAAAGCTGTACTGAAAACAGTGGACAGTTCTCTTTCGGTGTTGAAGGCTGAGCTAACTTTTAAAGTCTTTGACTAACCTACACCAAAAGTGAGTGATGAATATTAGACTGCAAATCATAATTTCTCCATTGTATTTAACAAACAATGGATTTACCTCCTTAAGCCAAATCACAAAAAGCATATTTAAAATATGCATTGTTTTTACGAGAGCATAGATAGCTAATTGCCACAGCAGGATGTCAAGCAAAGGCCAAAATCCAGTATCCAGTTATGAAGGGCAGTGACTGTGCTCCTTGAAGTGAAATACAACTTGCCCCGAGCTACCTAATTTTCAGTTGCTCTGCTATACAGCTGTTTTTCCCCATCCTCCTGCTAGTTCTCTGGAAACCTGTTTTATGTTCTCCAGGTGTGCTGTTCTGTGTCGGTGGCAGAGGTGGATCGGGTGACCCCTTCCGCAGCATCGAGTGTTACTCTATCAGTAAGAACAACTGGTTCTTCGGCCCTGAAATGAACAGCAGGAGGAGGCACGTGGGTGTGATCTCCGTGGGAGGTCAGTAACCCTATTCAAGCAACCCCGAGCAAAAGGCACTTGTTTGCTCCTTCTGCTGAATTGGTACTTTCACTAGCTGTACAAGTAGTAAACAAATTGCTTAATTGTTGGATAGTCTTCAATTTAGTAAAGCTTCTCCCCCTTGAAGGAGTGTTTGGTCCTGAGCCAGTCTGAGACTGTGTTTATGGAAAAGACATTACTGGAAACTGACTGAGTTGAGCTGTTTCAGACTTGGGAAGGCTCCATGCAGACCTTATTGTGGCCTTTCAGTACTTGAAGAGAGCTTACCAGAAAGATGAGGACAGGCTTTTTAGTAGGGCCTGTTGTAACAGGACAAGAGGTGATGGCTTTAAACTAAAAGAGGGTAGATTTAGACTAGATATCAAGCAGAAGTTTTTACAGTGAGGTTGGTGAAAACCTGGAACAGGTTGCCCAGAGGGGTGGTAAATGTCCCATCTCTGGAAGCATTCAAGGTCAGACTGGATGGTGCTCTGAGCAACCTGAAAATGAAAATGCCCCTGCTCATTGCCAGGGGCTGGACTAGATGAACTTTAAAGGTTCTTCCCAGCCCAGCTGAACTGTATATAGCCTCCTGCCTTAAATAGGTGATTTACTTTCTAAAAATCCATTTATAAAGGAACAGCCTTACACAGCAGTCACCCAGAATTTTCTAGTGCTCATACTGGCTCCCTTCTTACTTAAATCCATACTGGAAAGTTACTAAGACCATAACTCTTCCAAGTTTTATTTTTGGGTCTTCATCTTCTGAAAACAGGTCTGTGGAGTCCAGAGCAGCTTAGCACCAATAATGCAGCTTTCCCTTGTACATGGTAGCCCCTCTGTTGCTGCAGCAGAACAGAGATCATTTTTCTCCATGGAAAATCTGAAGAGACTGGTACATATGTTCAAACTGATTTGACCTGCAGTACTTTTTATTAGTAAATTAGTAAATTAGGGGAAGATGTTTTTGTCTACATAATCTCAAGCTTTGTGTAAAAGTCCACATTAGAACAGATTCCTGGTTGAGTACAGCATATAAAACTCTGATATTGAAAACATTCTAAAACTTTTACCTGTGTTTGACCTCTTTGTCTCCACATAGGCAGGGATGTTATATAAATGAAAATTGAAATGTTGCCAAGCAATCTCTGTATCAAAAGATGTCTGTGTGTTCAGGTAAAGTCTACGCAGTAGGTGGACATGATGGAAATGAACACTTAGGAAGCATGGAAGTCTTTGATCCTCTCACAAACAAGTGGATGATGAAGGCATCAATGAACACAAAGAGGTATACATATGTCCCACACTCCAAGTCCTAGTCTGTGATGTGCCATTTCTTGCTGATGCTGAAAAACATCCTGCCTGTCCTACCTTTTTTGGGTGTCTTCAAACTGTTCTATTTCTAGGATTCCCCACCCCCCCCCCTCTATTTTGGAGCTTTATGCTATCAATATGTTACCCTTTTGTTCTTTTTTTTTTTTTGGAGGAGCTGGCTTCTGGAGCAGGGACCTCTTCTACTCCAGCTATGTGCTTGCATTCTGGCATCTAGGGCCTGTCTGCTATGCCCAGTAAACAACTTGGAACTGATGAACTGGTTCTGTGGGTTTTTTGCTCTTTTTAAGAATGAGCAAAATAACTGCCAGCATAACATGAAAAGTGAAATACTTCATAGTGAAAATAAAACAAGTGAAATACTACACCAGGAAACAAATAGCTGCCTATGTTTTTCACACAAAAGTCCAGAAGCACTCAATATGAAAGTGAGATTGAGGACTTTTCTTGCCTTGACATTTAAGATTCTTTTAAGGAGTTACTGGACTCAAAGGTCTGTAATTTTTTGTTTCTGCTGTTATTTAAATCAGTATCCTTAATTCTGCATTCCATTTTGTTATTTGTTGTTTTGAAAAGCATCACCCACAAGTAGGAATGAAATATTAAGTATGGCTACGTCCTAAAGCTATTTGTAGCTGTCACATAATTAAAGTAGAAGACCCAGACTCTGGAAGTGGCTTGCTCTGCTTCCTCGCTCCTGCCACCACCCTGGGGCATAATCTCAGCAACAATCAGCCCTAGATTTTTGTGGCATTTATTACTGAGTACCCGGGTAAATTGAAGGGTTGCTGTGTCTTGGCTACCTCCCAGCTCCACTCCTCCCATTCATGAAGGCATTGGAACACTTAGTAGAGAAAAAAACTGCCACCATTAAGTGGTGTCTGTGTTATCTGCTGAGGCAATTTAAGATAAGCCCAAGATCTTGCCACACTGTTTGTTCTGTAGAGAGATTGTGCCTCCCTTGCTCCTGCCTCCTCTGAGCCTGCCCTCTTTAATGAGACAAGAATATTGTCAATGACATGGTAGATCACCTCTCTTGGTAGTTAAAGCAGAAACTTAATGCTCATATTCTGGACCATATTTTCACTTTTATAGTACTGATTGTACTCTCATACTGGTAGATTAGTACAAGCAAGTCTGACAACCATTTTAACACTTAATAAAAATACACCAGAATGGAAGAAATTGCAGTTAAACCTTGCTAGAGTTCAGCTATTTATTATCCAGCACAGGTTTGTCTTTTAATATGTATTAGTATCACCCCCAGTCATTCTGAAATGGTAGCAGCCAGCTATACCAACGAAGTTAAAACCAGCAGGTTTTGGTTCATCACCAGATTCAGTAAAACAAAATAGGAGGCATAAAAGTTCAGTACTGAGATAGAGAAATCATACCTAAGACATTGTCACATACCCAGATATGTCAGCAGAGGACTTGGCCTTAGAGTTGACAAGAAGTCAAAATGACATGGGTGTGCAGAGAGCCAGCCACATGATTTACTATAAACGTCACTTTTTAAATTTGCAATACTCTTTCCCCCCTAGTTTGAAACAGGCACCATTCATGTACCATTGCATTTGCTGTGTGGCTCCCTCTGGTTAAGGATTTGCACTGAGGTGTTGGTGCTGTGTTTCCCTAGGAGAGGCATTGCCCTGGCGTCCCTGGGTGGCCCCATTTACGCCATTGGGGGGCTGGATGACAATACGTGCTTCAGCGACGTGGAGCGCTACGACATCGACTCGGATCGCTGGAGCACTGTGGCCTCCATGAACACTCCCCGGGGCGGCGTTGGCTCCGTAGCCCTGGTGGTGAGTCACTGCTTCCTCCCAGGCTGTGGCCAGCTGGGGAACCCACCTGCTTTTCGGAGCTGCTTTCACAAGGTAGAACACAAGGTCTTGAACAAAATGCAGCTGGTGGATATGAGCGCCTCTGGTCATCAAAACCCTGTGCAAAAAGTGGGGATATTTAGGATAATACTCATATCAAATTGAACTGTTTCAACAGTATTTGAGATACTGGGAGGAATACCCTTCTAATGACATGTATAGTGCTTCCTGTCTCAGCAGCTTGGTTTGTCATGGTCACTGTGTTTAAAAGTACCAAATGCATGCTGTACTTTAATCCCTTTATGCTCTGAAAAAGAGCTGCAACACTACATAACAGTTTCACTTCTTTTAATTGCAAGAGATAGCATTTATGTTCGATAATTACATCTGTTGTTGGAATTCTTAAATAAAAGTGGATATACTGCATTTTCCTATAATTTTAACACTGCTTATGAAAAGCTGAGTAAAGGCAACTACATCACAAATAATCTTTGTGCAACTGTTTTCCAGAACCATGTTTATGCTGTGGGTGGCAATGATGGTGTAGCATCTCTTTCCAGTGTGGAGAAATACGATCCCCACTTGGATAAGTGGATAGAAGTGAAAGAGATGGGTCAGCGAAGGGCTGGGAATGGTGTCAGCGAGCTCCATGGCTGCTTGTATGTTGTGGGTGAGTAGGGATGTGGCATTTTATAGTGCTGCTGCTGCCAAGTGCTGGCCTTTGGAAGAGGCTGTTGTTGCTAGAGGAACCAGGAACAGATAGAGCTGACCTGTACTTGGTGTTCTTGGGCAGGAGAAGAAAGCAAGCACAACCAGGGCACGCTTAAACGAAGGTACCTTAGCAAGGAAATGAAAAGCAGCTCCTAACCCACATTTCAGGACGGCTGATCTGTTAAAGACAGTATGTCCGTATTAGAAAATCCTCTCAAGATTCACTACTCTTGAGTTTCCTTTTAGCAAACTATTCTTAAATTAACACGCTTTCAAAGCACTCAAGTTGTGTTCCGAGTGTAGACAACAGTAGGTTTTTTTGCACTTATTCCACAGCTTCTTGTCTTGTGTGCTACCTTGTATTTACCTGCTTTCCTGAGAGAGGAAGATGCCAGGTAGGTGTGCCATAGTGATAGTTAAAAAGCCCTGATTTATTATAAGTGCTAAATAGGTTTCAAAAAAAATGCTCCTCTGACAGCTTCCCCAACAAGGGGAATGCGTCACTGAGTCTTATATGAGGATTTTTTTTTTCTCTACTCATATATTTGCCAATGCTGTAATTTGAGAATGCTGTTAGAGTGTGTTTTGCATAAAGTAAAATAAGTTCAAGATTGAGACCATCCTTTTGCTGGTGTTAGGTTTCTTTCTCTTCCAAATGGGAAGCTGTTTCATTATAAGTATGATGAATTCAAGGAGAAAAATAATAAAATTAGAATCCTTGCAACTTGAGTAGAATAAAACTGTCACTCTGAGTGATGCTTGTGCAGTGAGAGGAGGGAGAGCTGTTAGGTTAATTTTTAGGAGCATGTAAAGTTCCAGTAAAGAGAAAGCTGGACAGGACCCCCTGAATGCTGAGAATGCCGGTCTTGGATATCCCCTGCACCAGAAGTGCCAAAAGCTGATCATGTGATGGTTGTTTGCAGGTGGCTTTGATGACAACTCGCCCCTGAGTTCGGTGGAGCGGTTCGACCCACGCTGTAACAAATGGGAATATGTGGCAGAGCTTACAACTCCAAGGGGTGGTGTTGGCATAGCGACACTGATGGGGAAAATTTTTGCAGTCGGAGGTCATAATGGCAATGTGTACCTGAACACAGTGGAAGCATTTGATCCCATAGTGAACCGGTAATTTCAAATGTTTTGCTTGGCTTAATAAGACAAGAAAATCTGCCTGTATGAAAACACCAGCATAGAAACAGTGTGCAGGAGGAGTCTAGCTGTTGTTTCCTTGTAATAATTGAATAATATCCATAACTATCAATGCAGGACTGCTGCTTATATCACTAGGGCAGTCTTCTAAATATTTAAGCACCTCCTCCTCTGCTCCTCTCTATCCCTTGTCCTCACCCTTTCATTCAGTAACATTCTCCTGCTTGTTTCAATTTGATTTTGCACTAAGTGGGGTGCATTTTTGTGCAGAGTGAACAGCTAGGCAGTGTAACAGAATTTCAGGCACAGAAAATACTTCCAGGTTGCTCAGAAAGGGCAGGAACTTAACTTTCCTTTTTTGCCGTAGGTGGGAACTCGTGGGCTCAGTGTCGCACTGCAGGGCAGGGGCAGGCGTGGCCGTGTGCTCCTGTCTCAGCAGCCAGATCCGGGACATGGGCCAAGGGTCTAGCAACGTTGTGGACTGCATGTGAGCTCTGCTGCCTCCTCCAAATTCCAAAGGAATGCTACTAGGGAGGGAGGCACTGTGCAGCTTTTAAACACTGTGTTTTGTATGGTAGGTTAAGGAATAAATCAAATACATTTTCTTTGTGAAAATGGTATCTTCTGCAACTGTAAAGCTTTTGGTGGCTTTCTGTCAGTAGTGATACACAAAAGCCTGTGAAAACATGGAATAAAAGTGTGACTCACAGGAACAAACCTGCCAAGAACTGCAATCATCCCATTTCTGAGAAGCTATAATTTCAGAATCATTTGAGGCAGCTATTGCAGGGACTCAGTATTGAACTGTAAATCAATTAGGCATGTGGTGAGGAGCGCCGCAGCAGCTCCTGCTGCTGAGCTTCCCCCAACAGCCCTGCTGCATGTTCTCTGGAGAGCTCGAGTACCATTTCATATAACTTGTTTTCTGGAATGGAGTCTTAAACGTTTCCCAGTTGTACAAGACCTTTTGAACAGAAGATGTCTCAAGTTTTAGAAGGTAACGACATCCCTGATGCACACGGAGATAGCTGAGGCAGAGAAGTTCACTGCTCACCTCCCAAGGGAATGCTGACAGTAGTGGAAATTGCAGGGATTCAGTCTGAAAACTGTCTTAAAAAGTACTTTCTCGAGCTAATAAACTTGTTAGAAAGCTGGAAAGATTCTTGATCTGAGTTTAGCCGCTGGAATACTGGGATTCTCTAGTCTTCAGTAAAATCTGTAGTTACTACCCTCTTCTCCAAAGAAGTGTTTCTGTTGAGAGGTCCTTCCTGAATTTGTCCTACTTTGAGATGGTACTGTGTGAAAATGTAGGCTTCAGTGGTGTTTGAGTCACCATTTTTATACAAAATGGAAATGCATAATAAAATTTGTGGTATTCTGTAAAACTTTTAAGTGCAACTCTAGAAGACATGACTGATTTCAGTATCCAGTAGCAGCTCTGGTAACATTCTCAAGGTTGGCTCTTTTAAGGGAGCAGATGAAAGGGAGCAAAACCTTAAATGAACCAAAGAGAGTCAGCAGAAAGATAATTGGTAATAAACCAGTACTTCCATCAAAAATTGAGACAGCAACATGACAGCCCTGCATCACCTTGAACAGACCAAGTGACAATCCTTTGTGACCAAAGTTTCACAGTTACCAAGTTGTTCCAAATGCCCAGGGAGAGCAGCAAATTTCTCTGCATTCAGGACCAGGAGAGGCAGGACAGCAGGGGCGAGGCATAGTTGTATTTTTCTGCCGAGTTACCATCATTTAGCTTCCCTGCCCGAAATGGCTTTGCACTTTGGTAGCACCCAGGGACAAAGTGAACGGTACTGTAAATAATGAAACACTGCAATAAAACATTTGTACTTCAAAGCACGTTGTTTATTGTATGTCTGGAGCTTGCTGGTGCTGGGAAACATTACAACATTGAGTATTTTTTGGTTTCTGCAGTGTGTATTTCTCAACAGGAAGCTTCTGTTGGCAGAGAGAATCCTGCATTACAGCCATGGGCTGTTCCACCCTGCTGCCCTCCTCTCAAGGATGTGGTTACTCTTGTGTCTCTTCACCTGACTGAAGGGTGGAAAGGAGGGATAGAGGTTCCCTCTCTGGGACTAAATGCTGCCTTCTATGGATGTCCTGGCTAACAAAAACCCCAAGTTTTCTACCAAGTGACCCTGACTGTGAAACCAAGTGCAGGTTGCCAGCTGATCCATTTCTCCTCTGGGTGGGAGAGTGTGACACCCGTGGGTGCAGCCTGTGTGTGACTCACGCACCTGGACCACACTGACCACAGCACCTGCCAGGCACCAAAAAGGGAAGCGTTCAGCAGGGAAATCAGGTTACAGCGAAAGCTCTGGGATTCTCTGGCGTGTGGGAAGAGCTGGAAGTCACATGGTACTAGCTCAGAACAGGATCCTAAAACGGGCATCTCATTTGTATTTCAATGCACACTCCCTCCCCAACACTCATGTTCAGGCCTCTAGAGGTGTATCCCTAGGGACTGGCAAGAAAACTGCAAAGCAGGTTCACAAGGAACAACGCTGTTCCCAGAACAGTCCCACATTGTTAGTCTTTGATGGCACCACAGCTAAATATATTTTGTACAGAACTGGTTTTAGAAACACCATTACTGAAAATGTGCTAATGACGACAAAGTATAAAAAGAAATAAAAATACAGAATTACTGTGGTGACAAACTGCAGTGACCTACCTGCACATAAAGCTGTTGTGATTTAACAGCTGTCCTGGCAAGGGGACAGTGATGACAAAGGAATATATCCCCCCACTCCATGCTGAGGGACAGAGCAGCCCCACAACGGCAGCAGGCTCTACCCCCACACACCTTATTTATTTACGTTCACAGGGGATTGTGGTCCATTTGGTTATACTTTTCCAGCTTCGAGTACTTTTTAATACTCCCCAACAAAATCTCGTTCCTAATACAGCTGTGCTGGCAGCAAAACTCTTTGGATTCCACATCCTGCTAAAATACTCTGCTAAGAACAGAAAGTTTTAGAAGGCAAAGCATATGATACTTGCATATTTTAAAATACAAACCAAATACACGCGTGCACTCCCATCAGAAAGACTGCAGACTTCCCTGAACACCGGCTGGGAAAACGATTCCACTAGAAACGCCTGCCTGCAGAGGGGGATGCAGCCCTGCAGAAAACCGAGTCCGCTCTGGCAGATGACCACACCGTGTGTTTATCAGCCAGCGGCCCCGGGAGGCTGCACGGGAGAAGCAGCAGGAGGCAGCAATGATCCCAGCCGGGAGGGATCCCTCCCTGTCTCCAGGACCTTTCAGAGGCGGTGGGATTTGGGGGCAGTTACTGCAGTGTTGATAACCCTTGTAGGGTTAACATACTATGCCTATAGAGCAGACTGAACATGTCAGAAACAATTTATTCATCAAAACCAAGGAAACTATTGCCTGTGATCTGGTAAGGCTCTTTTAGAGAGGTGGGAAGGCAATTAAATTAAAGCAGGACTGGCAGCAGATTCTGAAGGCAGCACTTAGGTGAGCAGCCTCTTTCTCACTGCATTCAAGGGTGAGCAATAGCGATGCAGGCAGCCCAGCAGTTCTAAGGCTATCAAGGCACCAGATTTTCTGAGATCATTTTGCTGCCATGAATTTTTGGGTGCAGTTATTTAAAATCAGAGTGCCTTCCTATGTCCCGGCTGCAGGGCCTCCGTTCTGTGTCCTTACCTCCACTTGCAACAACATTTAAATGGTGGAGTGTTTTCCTCTCTTCTAGGAGTTGGAAACAAGCTGCATGAAACACACACCAAGAGGCAAAAAAAATCTACAAACAGCAGTCACTGAGGAATGAAATCAGACCCCACCAACCCGGGGAAACTCCTGAGTAAATAAAGGTTTGTCAAAGATAAAACCAAGTACCCAGAATGCAACACTGGCACAGTTTCCCAACTCCAGCCCGACCTAGTTGCCCTGAACCAGGATGAGAACCAGAAGCAGCTGTGTGCACCTTGTTTGCTGTGTCTCTGCTGTGCCTGCTGGGACAGCTGCAGGATGCTCGGCATGATCCCGTGTGATGGGACCGTGGCTCCCACATCAAATGACACCGAGATTCATTTTACAAACAAGTTGTCAACAGGCAATAAAAATTCAGCCAATTAGCCCATTCAAGCTTAATTAGAACAAATGCCTGGGAAATTCTTAACTCCAAATTGCTCCCACCCTTAAATGGGGGTTTCTGTCCTCATTTAGGCTGAAACTGGTTTTGGAACTATTTTCAGCATCACTGCAATGCTGAGTTTTGCAAACCCAAGTACTCCGTTCCACATGCTCCGCTTACATTTTTTTGCTGGCTGATTTTACCACATCTGCATTTGTTTTCTAAAGATTTGCACGTTTTCTCTACTGGAACTGCTAGCAAATAAAGCACAGCCAACCAGGAGATAAAACTTGTAATTCCTCCTTGGCTCAGTCAGCGAGGTCGGTGTTGCTGTCACTTTGTGGCACTTGAGTGCAGCTATACTCTAACCAGGCAGCTCTGGCTGTTCTGGGAGAGGCAGCAGAGCCAACAAGAAACATCTGCTTGATAGGCAAGACTTAACAGAGGCCATGAATTGCTTGTACATTATCTTTGCCTGCATGCATTTTACAAGAGAGAAAAAAAAATAGGACAGTGCAAATCAGCACACCTAACTCAGGTGCTGGGAGAAAGTAATTGCAAATCCATGCAAATCCTTCTTCTGTGCAGCATCCCGAGGTTACTGGCTGATGCTCTGTAAAGCCCATGGCCACAGGGACAGCCAGCACAGCCCTGCTGAAGTCATAGCAGGGCACTGCTATCTCCAGCCCCTTGGCATCAGGGTAAAAGTCACCGCTCTGCATGTCTGTGGTGCTGATTCACACCCACTGGTCACTTGTTTTGAGAAGAAGGTCCGTTACTGCCCTTAATGAAAGTTTTCCTCACTGATAGAAGGTCAAAGCTGGCAGACAAAATGAACAGGTAAAACAGAAAGACTAATTCTGTCATCTTTTTCATGTCCTAGAATAGGCCCAAGTGAAAACAGTGAGCATCTTTTCTAACCCTTTGCAGGCCCCTGACCTGGCTCAAGGTTGAAATACAATGGATTTTTATTTAATTTCCTATTATTTCATAGAATCACAGAATGGCTTGGGTTGGGAGGGACCTTAGAGATGGTTTCGTTCCA
The DNA here is from genome assembly GCF_965178545.1 of Coloeus monedula. Taxonomy (NCBI): domain Eukaryota; kingdom Metazoa; phylum Chordata; class Aves; order Passeriformes; family Corvidae; genus Coloeus; species Coloeus monedula. Next base: position 13,906,187 of record NC_138785.1, on the reverse strand, counting down.
ACCCTCTTGCTATGTGCAGGGACAGCTCCAGGGAGGAGGAGTAAAAAAAGCTTGATAGGTAATGTAGGGAGGGGGAACATGGACCTTCCTTCAACTCATTAGGGCAGCTTATCCCTGAAATGCACTAAGGCTTTTAATAAAGTCAACGTAAAAGGCCAGGCACTTGAAGGTGCAGGGAGACCCAGCCATGATCCTGGTGGTCCTGCACTGCCAGAAGGCAGAATGACTCCAGGCTTCCATGTGGCAGGAGCCCTTTCTACAGAAACTCCTTTTGGAAATGCAGGCATTCTGCTGGTATTTATGTTCAATTTCTTGAGCCTCAAACCCACAAACAGGAATTTTACAAAGGGGGAACTGCTAAACTTGTGCAGACCTGCTCCTACATCACAAAATGATGTGCAAAAGGGAGATAATTCTTTCTTGTAAGCACAATTATGTTGGGATCCCATCCTTCTCTCCACATCCCCACAGGTCTGTCAGAAAGAGGGGAAGGAATGTGACAGAGCGCAGCAGAGGGCTAAGACAGGTACACCATTGGATGAGAGGATGGCAGGATGCTGCTGTCACACAACAGGAAATCTTTGGGTAGAGAAGGGTGTCAGCTTCCTGACACACCAGTGCTGTGGATGCTGCCTCCCCTGTTACTGTGGCAAGGGAAAAGTGCTTGCAAACAGCTCATTATTCCCTTTTGGGTTCCCTTGACAGGTTTCTAAGTCACTGGGCCCATCCCAGAGTGTGGCTCAGAGGGAGCCCAAGTCCTCTCCCACAATAGGACACCCGACTTTGATACCAAATTCTGCTCTTGGACGCTCACTGAGACCACCAGTGCTTGCAGGCAAATATCCAAATGCAAAATATGCCTCATGTTCCACAGTCAGCCACTTAATCCCTCCTTAATCAGAAGAGATTCCTCTCCCTGGAAGCTCTCAGACTCACGACAATACCCTAGCAATCCCAGGGACCCAGAGCAGCTGTCCACCCCCATCCACCCAAATGCCAAAAAGCCAGGGAAGGAATCCTCCCTGTGAGTCCCATCCCTGCACCCCAGGAGACAGGCAGAGCTGTTTCCAAGCACACCTTGGGTGTCATTTTGCCACCCAAACTTGGGTCTGACAAGGCTGAAACTGAGAAAGACCCTCAGCGACATAGCTCAAGTGCAGATGTCCTTGTCAGCAATAGGTGTGAATATTGTCCTGTTGGTAACTCATAATGGACATGTTTATAGACCATCATCCCATGGGGCCATGCAGAGAATTCATTGCACGTGGTCTTTTTAAAGGCAGGTACCACCCTCCATCTCTTCTTTTGCAAGGCAGAAAAGCATTACCCTCAAAAACCACAAAGTTTCCCAAAGGTAACCAAAATAACTTGCAACTGTATTTCAAACAAAAATAATATGCAGATCTTTGCATTGAACAATAAAAACAAAACAGAACTGTTTGTAAGGCTTCAAAAGAACAGAGAACTTGGAACTATTTACATCCTGGAGACCCAGTCAAGGCACACTGGATTCCAGTCTGGGTCACTGTAAATTCGGTCTCATTCGGTGCACGAGGTCAGTCCGGCTCTTGGTCACGTCACCTGGCTTTGTCCAGCAGAAAGGTCTGGAACAAAGGGAGGGAAGAGAAAACATTTGGTTGGACTCATCCAACAGGCACACTGGCAGAGTCCAGTCAATGACTGCAGTCACTTGGCTCCAAGAGGACCTGCAAAGCCTTTTGGCTTTCAGCAGGTGCCGCTTTAGGGAGAGGGTTTTTACAGCCTCCCAGCCCTTCAGCCAGGTACATCGTGCTCATTTTCTTTTGCAAGTTTGCCAGCAGATCAAGGCAATGCATCCCTTTGCCCAGAGGGGCTCACAGAGCTTTGTGTTTTATGGAAAATGACACTGCAAAGGCCCCGTGGGATGGCAGGTTACAGCTTCTGAGTATTCCCCACTGCTTGCACCACAGGACAACACAACATTTGTAATGACTAAGATGTACAATAAAAAACGTGGCAGCAACTCGAGGAATTTCTGTTGGCCAATACTGGTCACAGGCCCAGCAAGGAGTCAAAAATTCAAGTGCTGCCCAGCTGTAGCCAAGCTACTTAGCAGGTGCTGCCCTCACAGGGCAGCTCTCCCCTATCTCTCTCCTTTCTCCTAAAGGAGGTGCTCAGGAGGAAGCAGAAGCCAGGGTGGCTGCAGGGCCAGCCCTGCCTGGTGGCTGCAGAAACTCCAGGCAGGGCTGTAAAAGAAACACTTACTGTTCAGACTTGAGGTCTTCTTGTCTTGTCTTCATTGGGCAGTGAAGTCACTGGGAAAGGATTCCTGTCATCCCCTGCAGATCCCTGAAAAACCACAGAGAGCAAGCTGGTCAGAGAGAGGTGCCTAAAGCCATTCCAAAGCCTGGCTTTCCTAAGTTTCCAGAGAAAATGTTCCTTGGTCCCAGGCACAGTCTCTTCTCCAGGCTCTCCCCCTCTCGCCTTCTTCCCCAGCAATCCCTCCGACAATGGAAATGGAACCTTGGCTTCTCACCTGGCAGCTCACAATGCTTTGCACCATTACACTTTTCCCAAGCACAGAGAAATCCAGCAGCAGGTTTCCTTGCTCAGTGGCTGAGAGAGCAGTAAGGGCTGCAAGCAGGAGAATTGTCAGGAAAAAGCAAGCAGTGAGAAGGCAGCTACTACTGTGTGCACAGGCTGGCCTAACACACACACCCCAACGCCCTAGAGCCCGTACCCCGAGCCATCAGCAAACAGCCAAGTAATCCAATTTTATTACCAGGGAATGCAAAGCTGCAAGGGTTATGAGCAAGTTTGTAAAAAAGCTATAAAACCTTAGGCCCAGGTTGCAGCCAAACTCACAGCTTTGTTGTTTCTTCATTTTAAGCAAACCACCCTTTCTTATTATAAACACATTCCTTCTCCCACCAGGTTTGTATCTGCAGTTGCCCACAACCAGAAATGGTCACTTAGGTGAGAGGGCGTTTCTGAAGAGAACCACACAGCACGCGTGGGTTGCAGGAAACCTCCCACCAGCTCTCCTAGATACCAGTGCTGATGCCCTGAGATAGTTCCTCGGGATCTTTCTCTACTTTCCTGAGCATGGCAAACAAAGGATCCTGGTTCCTGGCAGGGTTACCCATGGCAGGCAGGTCCAGGTCATCACTCTCGATTCTGGGGCTCTTTTGGGCCGTTGTGGTCAAGTTTGGTGACCGTTGTGCAGCAGTCATGGCCAGCAGTGGTGGCAGCACCACAGTTTTCCTCTCGGTTTGGAATGAAGCTTCTGATGCTCAGGACAAGAGAAGCAAATTCATTAATATGATGCACACACACCGTAGGGATTTCTGAAAAACCTGGCTACATCCTGAACTGGCCAGTTCTTGCCAGTGCCTCAAGTAGACAACACTTCCAAAGCTGAGAGGCTTCAAGCGAGAGAGACTTTTAATTGGCAGAGACTTTCACATTCACTAACAGAGTGGCCTAGCAGATTTCCGGTCATCTGAAATCAGGATGGCCAGGGAACTCTGGCAGCAAGAAGCAGCACCAAAGAGCTCTCAGCCTTGTTTCTCCACTGCTCACTGACACCATTTTTAGTCAGCTTCTCAAAGTTTCCAAGAACACACCAACAGCGAATCCCAGCCCATGGGCTGCAGCATTAGAAGAGGCAATGAAGTTAAACCCAGTGGGAAGGCTCAGGTGTGAGGCTGCACCTCTTGCAGCACTGCTGTGCATGGGACAGTCCTCTCCCCTCTTTCAGCACCCACTTTTCCAGTGCTTTGGTCCCTACTCACTGCCCACGTGCTCTCCAGCTGCTCTGCCTTGGCACAGCTGATGCTGCACAGAGCACTGTTTGACACGGAGCACAGCACCATCCCCCACCTGATCCAGAGCCCTCTCTCCCCAAAAACACCTCCTACCCTTCCCACCCCAGAAGCCAGCACATGACTAAGGCAGCTGCTCATTTTCCCTGAAAAAAGGCAGGAAGGAACTCCAGAATTAAAGCTCTCCCATTCCTACCGCAATGGGCACATCCCTTCCCCCAGCCAAACATCAGCCCCAACGCCTCTGTGCTTTAAGAGGATGTCAGAAGGGAAAGACTCCCTGCCCTTACCCACCCACACCTACAGAGCTGCTTTCTGCACTGGGTGCTTCCAGCCTGGAAAGGCCAGTCTGCAGCATCTGGAGTTGCAGAAGGCACACGATGTTCCAAGCAAACTCTCGAGTGCCAGGACAGGAGATACGGTTCTGGGTCTCACCCTTCTGAACAAAAACTAAGATTTACGCTTCTTTCTGACATCCCACCACTGCATACTCACTTCAGTTTATTGGGGCCTTTGTTTGCTGAAGGCTGAAATTATTTTGTTGGGTGTTTTCATTCCTTTTTCTTCCTGGGAGTATCCCCCTTGTCTTCCCTCTAACAGGAAGAAAGGAAAAAGGAGAAAAAAAATCACTCATGTCTTGAAAGTTCACACAAAGTACAGACCAATACAGCTCAGTTATACAGGTTCTGTTGAAAACAGAAAAAATAAGATACTGGAACTCACAAAGTGGAAACCCAAGCACAGCAGATAGAGCTTTCAGGCTCACTGACAAGTAAACCTAAAATGACATTTTACCTATTTTGCTTGGATACATTAATTGCTTTCTAGTGGCAGGAATGGAACTGCTAAGCCTCTCGATGCAAACTGTAATCTAAAGTAAGGCCCTTCCATTGCTGAAAACAAACATTCCATCTGTCCTGCATGGGCTTTTTGTCCTCCTACTCAGTCTGAATGGTACAGAAACGTATTCAGATGCCTTGGGGCACAGTCAAGAACTGTAAGCAATTGTGTTTTGTGACACCCCCTACCAAAGGGAAGGAAAAACTCCAGTCACAGGAGAGTGAAATCCCTGAGATCCCCCAGATGTGCAGGGGGTTCTGATTGTACTGACAAGAATCTGAGAGGCGTGAAATTTAAACAGTCAGTGAAAATTGCTGCCATTGTCTTCCAGAAGCACAGGAACAATTAAGGCAGAGAGCCAATCACTGAAAGATTTTTACAGATTTTATGACATCGGTTGTGCAGCATCAAGTGTGCAAATCATCAGCTCAGCTGAGAAACTTCAGAACCGTTTGCTACAAGCCAAGAAAATGTAAAAGAAAGTGCCCTTATCTCTTGGCATTACCCACAGTGTGCCTGCTGATTTCTGCCTCTCTCCCAGAGTGCAGAGAAACATGGAACCATGGAGCAGCTTCTCGGCAGGGATGCCCTCAATGAGTTCTCCTTCCAGGCTGCACTCCCGTCTGGGATACAGGCTCTGACTTGGGATTTCCTGCAGTCAGGGAGTCCACAGGCAGTGCCCATTCACCATGAGGCCTGCAGACAGCTCTTGCTGCAGCTGACCCAGTCCCCTTTGGGAGTCAGCTTCCCAAAAAACACTTGAGAGCACGGACCTGCTCAGTTAAATGAAGGGCTCTCTTGGAAGTCAAGGGAAAGCCACTGCAATGGTTGAGGGACTCTGCAAAGGGCTCTCTGGAAAGCCCCTGAGTGCACACAGCCACCTCTCAGGCATCACTGCTAGCATCACAGCAGCTCCAAGGAAACCCAAACAAGCTTTTTGCCAATTTATCCATGTGCCAAGTGCCTCAGTACCACACTGCTTGTAATGGGGGGCACAGGAAGGGGGCACTGCAACCCTACAAAGCTCTGCTTGGGCTGAAACCCAGAGAAACCCAGCAGTGCTGGCGGGGGCTGGTCATCCACAAGCTGCCACAGCCTGCTGCCAAAACCTCCTCTGACAGAGGAGGGCTGGGGATTTCTTGTCGCAGGAAACCAGGATTCCAAGAAAAGCCCCAAAACACCAAAGCATGTTAGACAGCTTACAGGGCTTTCCATTTGCTCAGGAGGGGATTTGTGACCAATTGGAAACAGCTGTGGGAACACACCCCTTAAAAGTTTGGTAACACCATTAGAGGAGAAGGATCGTGGCTGGCTCTACTGCCAACCTATGAAGTGGAAACTCCACATGCATTTTCCAAACACCACCTTGGTCATTGTCCAAACCCACCTCCCCCTGCCCCTCTCACCTTCTTCTTTCCAGGGGGCTCCTCAGGACTCTTCATGGCTTTCCTCTTCCAGTCCAGCTTCCTTGCAGGGGAGAACAACTTCTTCTCCCCAGGAGGCAAGGGCACTTTCTCCTTGTGCAAATCTCCAGGCCTGTGCCCGCTGGGGATGAGAACATCACATTCCTGGCCAGCTCCCAGGGGCCGGGGCTCCAAAAAGCCTTTGGCGTTGGCCTGCTGGGAGCCCTTGTCCTTTGGCTTCTCAGAGAGCTCGTGAGGTGCCGGCTTCAGGTCTTTCCTGTCCGTGGGTCTTATCTGTCTTTCTGTCCTTTCGGTGGCTTTCGGCTTCACTGTTTCTAGGACTCTGGGCTGGTCCTTGCAAGGCTGCTCTGTGACCTCCAAAGGACCAGGCTCACTCTCCACCTTCTGGACTCTCTTGGATTCATCAGGCACCAGGGGCTGGCTGGGCCTTTTGATACCCACAGTCTTCCTGGGCAAGGCCCCCTCGGTGTGCACAGGACACTTCAGGAAGCTCTGTTTGCTCGTAACGTGACCTTCCAGAGGAGCCTTGGCCACTTGGCCACAGCTTTTGGGAGAAGTCTTGGCCACTTGGCCAAAACTCTTCTGAAACTCCTTGGCCACTTGCCCATCAGGTTGGGATTCCTAGGAGTAAAGGATAAACTGCAAAGTAGCTCAGCATGTAGCTTCACAATAAATACATCCACTGACACCTAAATGGTGTGTTGCTGGCACATTAGGGACATGTGCAGTTTTGAATAAATACTTTTAAAACATCCTAAGAGCTGCCAAACAGCTGAGCTGAACTTCTGCTCAGCAGAAAGATCTCTTGGAATTTATCAGCAGCCCTGGCAAAAATGGGCTGGCTTACCTTTGCTGGCAATGGAAGATTGGAAGTCTCTTCTCTTGGAGGCGTCTGAAGAGGTGGCAGGAGAGGTGACAGTGAGTTGCTCATTTCCTGGAAAGAGAGGGAGAGGAGCAGCTCTCAGGAGTTTTGCTGATGGACACAGAGAACGTTCCACCCTGCAGAGAGTCAGAGGGATCCAGCTCCTCATGGATTTGTACAGGCTTCCCCCTAGAGATCTGTTATTGAAGAGCACCTACCTTCAATATTCCTTCAATGGACTGCACATAAATGTGCACGATGGGCTGAAACAAGAAAGAGGGAAGCAGTGTGAGTTTGTCTGGGTATTTTACTCATTGATAGGAAACAATCATGCACTCAGCAAACATCTGATTACCAGCAGCTCTCTAAGTGTCATGCAAGTCCATTCAGGACATGAGCAGCAGGTACAGAGCCTTTGGACAAGAGCCGCTTGGGAAAAGCAACCCCCAGCTTGAGGGAGGAGCAGCTCAGGCTGCCTGGGATGAGTTGTCACTCTGGCTCTAGAACTGCACTAGAGAGTGCTACACTCACAGACTGAGAGGAAGGCTGATCTTACAACTCCAGCTTTTACCTCTACTTCTCCTCAGCACACCCCAAAACACACTTTCAGTGAGGGCAACATCTGCTGAGTGAACAGGAGCTCAGCAGTGTATTTCTTCCCCACCCAATTCCTTTTTCAAGGAAATTCCCAATTTTCAGGAATTCCCAATTCCTTAATGTACGCAAAACATAGACAAAACCAGAGATCTGTTATTGAAGAGCACCAGCCTTCCAAGTTTTTTCAGTTGATGGCACCTCAATGGGCTTCCTTTCCTGAAACAAGAACGAGGGAGGCAGAAGGAGTTTGTTTGGGTTTTTTACTAACTGACGTGCACTCAGCCAGCATTTGCTTACCAACAGCTCTAGAAATGTCATGCAAGCCCATTAATAATAAAGTGCTGCTAAGGATTAAAAGGCCCATCTGAGGGGGAGTTACTAATGGAGACCAGGTAGAAAATGAACTGAAATCCCCACAGTCACCTCCTCTTCCTCTGAGAAAAATGCCGGTGTTCCCTTTGGAACCTGGCAGTCAGAGAACAATGTTTCCTTTCTTAAACTACTACTACTACTGCTAGTACTGCTACTACTGCTACTATTTATCATTACTGTTGTTGTTATTATTATTATATAAGTATGTTCCTGCAGTCTGCTCCCTTTATGGAATTTTGCTTTGAAGCAGCCAAGCTTTGCTTTCAAAGGCACAGGCTGCCTCTGCATTTAAAAGAGTTGAGCAAAAAGCTTCCTTAGTTAAAAAAAGCAGTTAGAAATAATAGTTCCCAATTCTTCTAAGCCAGTCCTAGAGCAAGAGGAATATTTCTCATTCACCCAAATCAATGAGACTCCTACTCCTCCTGAAGTCCACAGCAGTGTGGACAAGACACTGACATCTCACACATCGGGAAAGATGCAACACAGTTCATGCAAATCCTGGCTGACTTTATCCATCCTGTTCTTGCCCCTGCAGGACTTGCAAATCCCCAGCTACCATTTCTCACTCTCCCATTGCCTGGCAAAGTGATGGATTTAGCAGCCAAATTTGGACAAATGCATGTTCTGCAGGGGTTCCCAGAGACACACTGTGGAGAGAAGTTGCCTTTGGGCTATCCCAGAGAGTCCCGCCTCAGCTGATGGCAGAAGCCATCAGGGACTCCACCCCTCTCTCAGAAACGCTGTCTCTTGGCAGCCCCTCCTTCCCCTCCCTCACCACCCACCCCAAGGCAGATGCAGCATCCCTGCTCCTTCCTTCACACTGACATTCCCTAACTGGGCTTCCCAGCAGCAAGGACAAACACTGCCCACTTCTGCTGGCCTGAGGGCTGGTTGCAGCACTCTGCACTCCCAAGACTTTGAGAGCCAGGATCGTGCTTTATCTTTTTGGCAACTGATGCTGAAGAATGGCTCCTGCAGAAGGCAAGGCCCTGCACCGCTTTACTCTCAGCTTCCTCTCATTTTCCACAAGGTATTGCCCACAGTCCCTTGCAGCTGATCACCAGCCTTTCCCAGGAAAAGCTGACTGCAGCCTCCAGCTCTTCCTTCTCCTTCCAACGGCCAAACACAGTTTGAAAACCTTCCCTGTGGCTCTCCTGGCCCAGCTGCAGCGGCTCAGCACCATGGGCTCCTGCATTCCATAGGGCACAGCAATATCCCAGGATGCTGAAGGATGAGCCTGCCAAAACCCCAACATGCACCTGGGAACCAAGTGCCTTTGAGCTCTAGCGAGGCTGAGCCCCGAGCCAGGCAGGGCCCATGTGCTGCTCCCTTGGCCTTGAGCGGCTGCCAACAACAGAGCCCCCAACAACTGCACTCACCTTGACAGGCTCAGGCAGGAGTTGCGATTGTTTCACTTTGGCTTCTGCCTTCCAATTGGAGGGACGCTCATCGCTGTCACAGTTCTGCTCAGGGCAAGGTGGGAGGTCTGGTAATTCCGGTGATGATTCTCCCCAGATGTCTTCACAGGGCTTTGTCTTACTGCAGGTCCGCCGATGCCTGCGGGTCTGTGACTGGGACTTGGACTTTCTTGGAATCCATATGGGATTCAGGTGGGACTCGTGGCTCAGGAGCGCCTTGGAGTCCCCATCGCCCAGCACGTTCTTAACGCACCTTGATAGCTCATCTTCTTTATCAGTCTGCAGCAGAACAACAGAGAGGGGGAATGTCAAAAACACCCCAAGAAAGAGATGCAGCTCAGCAAGAGACATTCCTCAGGATCTTCATGGAATCCCCACGCATCACCACAAGGGAAGTCAGGCAAGCTCAGTGGAGCACATGGGAAGCTGCTGTGTTTGCAGTTGTCAGGCTCAAGTCTGCTACAGCCCGTGCAGAAGACACAGCTCCCCTCTCCCACCCCAAGCTTCCTTCCTCCTCTCCTTCCAGCCTGCACCCCACTCCCATTACTTTGTAGGGTTTGGCAAAGAGGGGAGTCTCCTCCGAGAATGGATCTTTCTCCTCTGGAGCCGCCTGCCTCCTGCGCCTGTCTCGTTCCAGAATGCGGAGCAAGTCTCTGTTGTTGTGCCAGCTTTCAGAAAGAGACAGAGAAAGGAGAGTTAACACTTGAAGCCCTGTTTCTACTCCATGCACACACTGGGGCATTCACACAAGGGCACAGGTCCAGCAGCAAAGCAATGCTGAAACCCACAGGATGGTGACAGTGCCCAAATCAGTTCTGTCCAGCGTGTGCTGTGCCCCAGAGCAATGAGACACACAAGGAACAGCACGCATCCTTCTCAGGGATTGCTACTGCTCATCCCAGCCATCAAGAAGGGTGGGAAGGGAAAAACTGTCCCCCCATTTCACTGTGAAACAAATGGGGACGCAGTCACTGGGGGTAGTCAGCACGTGAGCCAGCAAACCCACTTGCAGTGAACAATGGGAGAAACTGCCATTTTTGTTCTCCTTCTGACTTCCCACCCCACTCTCCCACTGAGAGTCAAAGAGAATCCTCTTTTGAAGGTCTTGCCACTTTCAACGACTGAACTTTGTCCACTTTATAAACAGCCTTGCAAATGCACTCTCTACTGTAAACGGATGTGCGGAGAGCTGCGTACTGACGATCATGTAGCTGCATTTAAAGCCTTCCCACCAACGAGACTAGATAGGAGATCTCAGACATTCAGAAAACACCAGCTCAAATGCCCCTGTTCCTCCTCAGCCACATGTGCATGTACTCAATTCCACCAGCCCCACATCAAAACACCGATAAGGCTGTGTCCCATCATGGGATACCAGATCCTTTAAACTGTCCCTGGTCTGTGAAAGGCTACTGCAAAATGAGGGAAACTCTGCCTCTGATATTTGTGGACATTGGGGAAAGAAAAGGCAGCAGGCATGGTGGATGCAGGAATCTAGTTCTACTCTACTGCACAGTCTACTCTATACCTACAATTCCTGGATTCTTCTTCACTCATCCAACTGCCCAAGGATGCAAGGGGAGAGCCTTGTCTGCCCCTGCAATGACACTTTCCCAAATACCACACCCATAATCAGCTCCTGAAAGTTTAATCACCCCTAGAGCAGAAGCACAGCTGCCTCATCTCATGCAGAGGGGCTGTTATTTGCAATAAATCAGGTTTTTTTGCACTGGATGGCATTCCTAATTCAGAGTAGAAGAGTCTGCTGTCTACTGAAATGCCCAGCTTCTTCAGATAAGCCCGTAGCTCTCCCAGCCTCCACAGCCCTGGAGACACCACTGCTGCCCATCTCTGCCCTGGCCATTGAAGGTGTTTGGCAAGATGCTCTTCAAAGCCTTTGCAAATCTGAGCTCTGCTGTTCCTCACAAGCCTGCACACTTCCCTTAAGGCCAGGGAACTTTGGAAGCTTTGGGAACTGGACCTCCAGCCTTAGCACCAACATGCCCAGCACCTGGGAGCCTTGGAACAGGGGGACTCCACAGTCCCACCCCCTCCATCTCCAGGGGGAACACAGCTCAGAATTGGAGAGTTAAAAACAGTGCTGTACTTGCTGCAGCTGGTCTACATTTGATGTGTCACCAGGAAAACCCAAACATCCCAACTGTTCAAAGAGGCAGGTGAAACTGAATGTCTGCCCTGAAACATCAGCTCAGACCTCCTCACCTTCAAACATATTCCACAAGAAGTAAAAACTTGCACAAATCGCCCCCACCCCAAAAAACACAGCTCCTGCTTTGCTGCACACTGAAACAGGAAAATTCTCCTAGGCCCAAAGCTTCCCAAACTGCTGAAGGGAGTGCCCTGGCCCCAGGAACAAGAGATTGGCTTCAGAAAGTTCAGCCCAGAACCTGCCCTGACCCACGACATCATCCAGGCCTGGGCCTGTTACAGGAGCTCTGAAAATACCAAGGTGCTCTGAAGCCACTCCCACTGACAGGACAATCCTTGCTTAACTGCTCCCACTCCGGGATTAGGATTCCTGCATTAAGGGGGGATTATTTTTTAAACCATCTCAACATTCATCAGAGCACCTGGGAAGCCAAGATTACATCAAATTAATTCCTACCTATTGTCTCTGTTCAGGTTGTCCGTAGGTTCCATTACGAAGCCTCAGCTTGATCAGCTTCTCTGGAAGAGAACAAACAGATATTCACCATCTGCACGAGTTCAGACCTAAAGCAGGGGTCCAGATCTCCAGGGACTTGCTGCACTCAGAGCCTCGAGTGCCCAGCTGGGAGTCACTGCAGTGCTCCTAAACATCAACCATCCAAACATGGGGATTCCACGTAGCTGAGAAGGGGAGAACCAAGAGATCCATTTTCCCCTGCCCCCAGTGCTGGTGCTGCATTTCAGGTCAGCTCCTAGCTCCACATTGGGCCAAGAGCATGACAAACCACGCCATGCTACACGCTCCAGGATATCTGGTTCCATTTTAAGTGTAAATGTGCCCTTAGAACCCTGCCTTTGGACAACCAAATGGGCCTCGCGTGAATGGCAGCATCTGTGGAAAGAGGAGGGAAAGAAAAGGAGAAAAGAAAGCCCTAAAAAGACAGCTCTAGATTAAAAGGTAACAAGATCCCCTCAGCAGAAGCAAAAATCTCCAACAGGCAGAAACAGGACTGAAAACATTTCCATTTCAATTTGTGACCTTCATTTGCAGCATCTCACACTCCAGAGGAAGCAGAATGAATTCTCACTGGGGAGGAGGCTACAGGAGCATTGTGGGAAGTCTTGTGAACCACCCCACTGAGGGCAGCTGACATGAAACAGGAGCACAGACACTTGGGGGAAGAGGGGAAGCAGCAGCTGAGCTCTAGGCCACGGCTTTAACACCAGGGAAGGGACCAGCAGGGAACCATTCTGCAAGCCACAGAAACACACGGGCCACTGTGGATGGAATCCTGTCAGACCCCCACCTCCCCCTGCAGCTGGGGAGCCTCAGAACAGGCACTCACACTAAGCTGAGAGGACAGATCTGGAAGCAAACAAACACTGCAGCTTTGTTCCCTCCTCACAATCATGAAAACCGTAACGCTGGCTGGGAAATAAACTGCCTTGAAAGAACAAGGTGCCCAGTTGGATTTAAAGAGAAACAAAGGTGCGAGAAGTAGGAAGCGCGTACTGGGAGGAGTCATTCCAGGTTTCTTCCAACTTCTCTTGAATGGACCGGGCACTGGCACAACTTGGGCAGAGAGAGATGCACGCACCCATGTGAATAGACAGCATGGCAAGGAAGCCTGCTCTGTCACCAGCTTGTCCTTAACATGGCCACAAAGCACGTGAGTGGCCAGCAGTAAAATCCAGACTTCACTAAACAGTCAAAAAGTTTTGCAAATGCCCTGGACAGGGCCAGGTTTTCGACCTCACTGACGCCCCATGGATCTGAGGTTGCGCAGGCGTCCTTAACCTGACACGATTGCCACAGGCCACAAATGCTTTTGCAACCAAGCTGTGCTTCTGAACATGAGCTTTCCTCACTAGGGAGACGAAGGCAGGTACCCAAGTGACCCTGATGGGAATTCTTACAAGGTTTTGACAGTGCTGTATTTGGCCAGACTCATTGCTGCAGGACATCTTTGATTGCTCTTCTTGCTGCCTTTCTCCATCCAGCCACAGGCAAAGAGCTGCTCTGAAGGAGCAAGGAAGCTTGGAGGCTGCTTGGAAACCTAAACCTTATGTACCCATCTCAAGAGCTTTTCCTTCAAATGTTGCTATCACTGACCTTCACATGCTCTTTTTATGGGCAAAGCGTGGTGTTTTGCATACATTCGGGTATTTGAAGGGTCACCTTGACATACAGGCAGAGAACACACCGAATTAGTAGACACACAGAACTACAGAACTACAGAATGTTTTAGGTTGGAAGGGGCCTTAAAGATTATCTGCTTCCAACCCTCCTGCCATGGGCAGGGACGCCTTTCACTAGACCAGGTTGATCAAAGGCCTGTCCAACCTGAACTCCAAGTATTAAAATACTCCGGTGGCCATTGGTCTTATATACATAAAATCTACCAATAGATGTACAAAGCCATTGTGATTAAAATGGCCTTGATTCTTAAAACTGGAAAGTAATAAATCCATAGCTTTGGCTTCACTTTGGGAAGGTGGGTTTTTCCACACTGGCTTTGCAACCTCTCTCTGGAGTCACTGCCTGCAACAGTTCAACTGGAAGAAAAGCCCCTCGCAGCCGCTCTCAGTCCTGACAACGGGGCAATACCAGGCCCCAGCTGGAGCAGCCACTGCAGGCACTGCCCAGGAAAAGCTCAGAGTTTCCCCTACCACACATCTGCAGTCTCTCCGCTCAAGCCTCTCCTTTCCCAAGGTGTGAATTCAGCAGGCAGGAGACTAGGCAGCCACGCTTGTCTTGCAGCCCCGTACGACGGGCCCCAGAGCCCGGCGCCCCGCGCCTCGGTTCTTGGCCTTTACGAGCACGCCGTACCTTCGTTCTCCCGGAGGCCGACGGTAGTCTGCTTCTCGCCCGGAGCACTGTGGCCGACAGGGAAGCGCTTTCTGCGGCAAGCTGCAAAGCGCCCGTCAGATGGCGATGCTGTCTCGGCTCGAGTGTCCCCCAGCGCACGCTGCCGTTTCGCAAGGAGCAAAGTGCTTCAGTTAAACGTCTCGCACACAGGAGAAAGGTGCCAGGACGACAGCACGTTCTTCCTCAGCCCTTCTCGTGGCCCGGATTGTGGTGCTGCCTTCAAAGCCGTGCACCTTGAAACACTCGTGCAGCAAGTGCTTCTCCCCTGGCCCACTTGGCTCAGCGAGAGCTACGTGGGCAGCGCGCACTCAGCGAAAGCCAAAGGGTGTCCTTGGAGCTCGAGCTTGTTGGAGAGGATGAAAGTTTGGGAAGAAAGTTTCACAGCTATGTAGGCTTGGCAGAAAGATGCGTGAATGTAGAAACTTAGCATGAGGTAGAAATGGAAGCACGTTTTGACAGAGAGCACAAGGTGTTTTGCTGAAACACTGATCGCTGAATAAGTGAGAAGGCAAAGGTTGGAGATTGCGTTGGAAGGAGATTTTTTCTATGCTTAGCACAACGGTATGTGACTACAGGTACAAGCACCTGTTTTTCAGCAAGCAAGTAAGTCTCAAGAAGGGCATAAGGAGCTAGAAAACATGGTTTTACCAGAAAGAGAGCTCTCGCAGGCAAACAAGAAATGCCGATGGAGCAAGAAGAAGAAGGGG
Organism: Coloeus monedula; assembly: GCF_965178545.1. NCBI lineage: Eukaryota > Metazoa > Chordata > Aves > Passeriformes > Corvidae > Coloeus > Coloeus monedula. The sequence goes on along the minus strand of NC_138785.1, from coordinate 13,891,126 downwards.
GGGGTTGGGGGGGGGTGGCGGTGGGGGGGGTTGGTGGGGGGGGCGGGGTGGTGGCGGTGGTGGGGGGTCTGAGAATTCTCCGTGGTAAGCTTAAATTGTAACTTGCTTACTCTTGCGATTGGATAAGAATGACTATAATACGGCAATGGTAGGAGTCACGAGAGGCTACAGGCAAATGTCAAGGTATCACTGTGTATGGTGCTTACTGCTTGTACTGTATGAAGATACTCAGCAAAGAAAACGATAGAATGCTTTGTAACTTGAACAGAAAGCGGCTCCCGGTATGCCTCCGAGCTGTAGCTGACAGCTGTAGGGCTGGCTCTGCATACCCACTCCCTGAAATGCTGTAACTTCGCCGATGCAAGAAACAGCTTTCAAGAGAGCCGCCTGAAGTGCAGACAGCCTCCGTGAGCCTTTCTCCTCTAGAGCTGTGCAAAGAAAGCGTGCACGCTACAGCGTGGCTGCGTGCAGCATGCACGAGCAAAAGCGGCCAAGTTCAGTGCCCTCTCGCTGGGCTTCCCTTTTGTGCGGACAACGTGAGGCGAAGAACGAAGCCGCAGAGCAGCGGGCTTGCGTGTGCAGTGCACCGAAGTTGCAGAAGTCCAGCAAGGGCTCGTTCACAAGCCGAGCCGGCTGAGGGCGTCCTCGCTTCTGCAAAAGGCAACGCGGAGCCCTAGCGCGTCACCGCACAGCGTGGAGATAGGCACTCTCCTAGTCCTTCAGCCTTGCAGAGTCCCTGCAGCTAGAGCTCAGCCAGGAGCAGGCGTCAAAGCAGAAGGCCTTCCTAAAGCACCCCTTGTCCAAGCAGCCTCCGGAAAGGGCGCGTCCCACTGCGGCTCTGCGCCTTTCTTCTAAGACAGACGCCCGGCTATGCTTTCGTGCTCGCAGCTGCCTTGGCAGCCTCCAGCAGTTGCTCTCATGGAGAACGAGCGAAGAGCTTCAGTTAAACGTCTCGCACACAGGAGAAAGGTGCCAGGACGACAGCACGTTCTTCCTCAGCCCTTCTCGTGGCCCGGATTGTGGTGCTGCCTTCAAAGCCGTGCACCTTGAAACACTCGTGCAGCAAGTGCTTCTCCCCTGGCCCACTTGGCTCAGCGAGAGCTACGTGGGCAGCGCGCACTCAGCGAAAGCCAAAGGGTGTCCTTGGAGCTCGAGCTTGTTGGAGAGGATGAAAGTTTGGGAAGAAAGTTTCACAGCTATGTAGGCTTGGCAGAAAGATGCGTGAATGTAGAAACTTAGCATGAGGTAGAAATGGAAGCACGTTTTGACAGAGAGCACAAGGTGTTTTGCTGAAACACTGATCGCTGAATAAGTGAGAAGGCAAAGGTTGGAGATTGCGTTGGAAGGAGATTTTTTCTATGCTTAGCACAACGGTATGTGACTACAGGTACAAGCACCTGTTTTTCAGCAAGCAAGTAAGTCTCAAGAAGGGCATAAGGAGCTAGAAAACATGGTTTCACCAGAAAGAGAGCTCTCGCAGGCAAACAAGAAATGCCGATGGAGCAAGAAGAAGAAGGGGGGGGTTGGGGGGGGGTGGCGGTGGGGGGGGCTGGTGGGGGGGGCGGGGTGGTGGCGGTGGTGGGGGGTCTGAGAATTCTCCGTGGTAAGCTTAAATTGTAACTTGCTTACTCTTGCGATTGGATAAGAATGACTATAATACGGCAATGGTAGGAGTCACGAGAGGCTACAGGCAAATGTCAAGGTATCACTGTGTATGGTGCTTACTGCTTGTACTGTATGAAGATACTCAGCAAAGAAAACGATAGAATGCTTTGTAACTTGAACAGAAAGCGGCTCCCGGTATGCCTCCGAGCTGTAGCTGACAGCTGTAGGGCTGGCTCTGCATACCCACTCCCTGAAATGCTGTAACTTCGCCGATGCAAGAAACAGCTTTCAAGAGAGCCGCCTGAAGTGCAGACAGCCTTCGTGAGCCTTTCTCCTCTAGAGCTGTGCAAAGAAAGCGTGCACGCTACAGCGTGGCTGCGTGCAGCATGCACGAGCAAAAGCGGCCAAGTTCAGTGCCCTCGCTGGGCTTCCCTTTTGTGCGGACAACGTGAGGCGAAGAACGAAGCCGCAGAGCAGCGGGCTTGCGTGTGCAGTGCACCGAAGTTGCAGAAGTCCAGCAAGGGCTCGTTCACAAGCCGAGCCGGCTGAGGGCGTCCTCGCTTCTGCAAAAGGCAACGCGGAGCCCTAGCGCGTCACCGCACAGCGTGGAGATAGGCACTCTCCTAGTCCTTCAGCCTTGCAGAGTCCCTGCAGCTAGAGCTCAGCCAGGAGCAGGCGTCAAAGCAGAAGGCCTTCCTAAAGCACCCCTTGTCCAAGCAGCCTCCGGAAAGGGCGCGTCCCACTGCGGCTCTGCGCCTTTCTTCTAAGACAGACGCCCGGCTATGCTTTCGTGCTCGCAGCTGCCTTGGCAGCCTCCAGCAGTTGCTCTCATGGAGAACGAGCGAAGAGCTTCAGTTAAACGTCTCGCACACAGGAGAAAGGTGCCAGGACGACAGCACGTTCTTCCTCAGCCCTTCTCGTGGCCCGGATTGTGGTGCTGCCTTCAAAGCCGTGCACCTTGAAACACTCGTGCAGCAAGTGCTTCTCCCCTGGCCCACTTGGCTCAGCGAGAGCTACGTGGGCAGCGCGCACTCAGCGAAAGCCAAAGGGTGTCCTTGGAGCTCGAGCTTGTTGGAGAGGATGAAAGTTTGGGAAGAAAGTTTCACAGCTATGTAGGCTTGGCAGAAAGATGCGTGAATGTAGAAACTTAGCATGAGGTAGAAATGGAAGCACGTTTTGACAGAGAGCACAAGGTGTTTTGCTGAAACACTGATCGCTGAATAAGTGAGAAGGCAAAGGTTGGAGATTGCGTTGGAAGGAGATTTTTTCTATGCTTAGCACAACGGTATGTGACTACAGGTACAAGCACCTGTTTTTCAGCAAGCAAGTAAGTCTCAAGAAGGGCATAAGGAGCTAGAAAACATGGTTTTACCAGAAAGAGAGCTCTCGCAGGCAAACAAGAAATGCCGATGGAGCAAGAAGAAGAAGGGGGGGGTTGGGGGGGGGTGGCGGGGGGGGGGGCTGGTGGGGGGGGCGGGGTGGTGGCGGTGGTGGGGGGTCTGAGAATTCTCCGTGGTAAGCTTAAATTGTAACTTGCTTACTCTTGCGATTGGATAAGAATGACTATAATACGGCAATGGTAGGAGTCACGAGAGGCTACAGGCAAATGTCAAGGTATCACTGTGTATGGTGCTTACTGCTTGTACTGTATGAAGATACTCAGCAAAGAAAACGATAGAATGCTTTGTAACTTGAACAGAAAGCGGCTCCCGGTATGCCTCCGAGCTGTAGCTGACAGCTGTAGGGCTGGCTCTGCATACCCACTCCCTGAAATGCTGTAACTTCGCCGATGCAAGAAACAGCTTTCAAGAGAGCCGCCTGAAGTGCAGACAGCCTCCGTGAGCCTTTCTCCTCTAGAGCTGTGCAAAGAAAGCGTGCACGCTACAGCGTGGCTGCGTGCAGCATGCACGAGCAAAAGCGGCCAAGTTCAGTGCCCTCTCGCTGGGCTTCCCTTTTGTGCGGACAACGTGAGGCGAAGAACGAAGCCGCAGAGCAGCGGGCTTGCGTGTGCAGTGCACCGAAGTTGCAGAAGTCCAGCAAGGGCTCGTTCACAAGCCGAGCCGGCTGAGGGCGTCCTCGCTTCTGCAAAAGGCAACGCGGAGCCCTAGCGCGTCACCGCACAGCGTGGAGATAGGCACTCTCCTAGTCCTTCAGCCTTGCAGAGTCCCTGCAGCTAGAGCTCAGCCAGGAGCAGGCGTCAAAGCAGAAGGCCTTCCTAAAGCACCCCTTGTCCAAGCAGCCTCCGGAAAGGGCGCGTCCCACTGCGGCTCTGCGCCTTTCTTCTAAGACAGACGCCCGGCTATGCTTTCGTGCTCGCAGCTGCCTTGGCAGCCTCCAGCAGTTGCTCTCATGGAGAACGAGCGAAGAGCTTCAGTTAAACGTCTCGCACACAGGAGAAAGGTGCCAGGACGACAGCACGTTCTTCCTCAGCCCTTCTCGTGGCCCGGATTGTGGTGCTGCCTTCAAAGCCGTGCACCTTGAAACACTCGTGCAGCAAGTGCTTCTCCCCTGGCCCACTTGGCTCAGCGAGAGCTACGTGGGCAGCGCGCACTCAGCGAAAGCCAAAGGGTGTCCTTGGAGCTCGAGCTTGTTGGAGAGGATGAAAGTTTGGGAAGAAAGTTTCACAGCTATGTAGGCTTGGCAGAAAGATGCGTGAATGTAGAAACTTAGCATGAGGTAGAAATGGAAGCACGTTTTGACAGAGAGCACAAGGTGTTTTGCTGAAACACCGATCGCTGAATAAGTGAGAAGGCAAAGGTTGGAGATTGCGTTGGAAGGAGATTTTTTCTATGCTTAGCACAACGGTATGTGACTACAGGTACAAGCACCTGTTTTTCAGCAAGCAAGTAAGTCTCAAGAAGGGCATAAGGAGCTAGAAAACATGGTTTTACCAGAAAGAGAGCTCTCGCAGGCAAACAAGAAATGCCGATGGAGCAAGAAGAAGAAGGGGGGGGTTGGGGGGGGGGTGGCGGTGGGGGGGGCTGGTGGGGGGGGCGGGGTGGTGGCGGTGGTGGGGGGTCTGAGAATTCTCCGTGGTAAGCTTAAATTGTAACTTGCTTACTCTTGCGATTGGATAAGAATGACTATAATACGGCAATGGTAGGAGTCACGAGAGGCTACAGGCAAATGTCAAGGTATCACTGTGTATGGTGCTTACTGCTTGTACTGTATGAAGATACTCAGCAAAGAAAACGATAGAATGCTTTGTAACTTGAACAGAAAGCGGCTCCCGGTATGCCTCCGAGCTGTAGCTGACAGCTGTAGGGCTGGCTCTGCATACCCACTCCCTGAAATGCTGTAACTTCGCCGATGCAAGAAACAGCTTTCAAGAGAGCCGCCTGAAGTGCAGACAGCCTTCGTGAGCCTTTCTCCTCTAGAGCTGTGCAAAGAAAGCGTGCACGCTACAGCGTGGCTGCGTGCAGCATGCACGAGCAAAAGCGGCCAAGTTCAGTGCCCTCGCTGGGCTTCCCTTTTGTGCGGACAACGTGAGGCGAAGAACGAAGCCGCAGAGCAGCGGGCTTGCGTGTGCAGTGCACCGAAGTTGCAGAAGTCCAGCAAGGGCTCGTTCACAAGCCGAGCCGGCTGAGGGCGTCCTCGCTTCTGCAAAAGGCAACGCGGAGCCCTAGCGCGTCACCGCACAGCGTGGAGATAGGCACTCTCCTAGTCCTTCAGCCTTGCAGAGTCCCTGCAGCTAGAGCTCAGCCAGGAGCAGGCGTCAAAGCAGAAGGCCTTCCTAAAGCACCCCTTGTCCAAGCAGCCTCCGGAAAGGGCGCGTCCCACTGCGGCTCTGCGCCTTTCTTCTAAGACAGACGCCCGGCTATGCTTTCGTGCTCGCAGCTGCCTTGGCAGCCTCCAGCAGTTGCTCTCATGGAGAACGAGCGAAGAGCTTCAGTTAAACGTCTCGCACACAGGAGAAAGGTGCCAGGACGACAGCACGTTCTTCCTCAGCCCTTCTCGTGGCCCGGATTGTGGTGCTGCCTTCAAAGCCGTGCACCTTGAAACACTCGTGCAGCAAGTGCTTCTCCCCTGGCCCACTTGGCTCAGCGAGAGCTACGTGGGCAGCGCGCACTCAGCGAAAGCCAAAGGGTGTCCTTGGAGCTCGAGCTTGTTGGAGAGGATGAAAGTTTGGGAAGAAAGTTTCACAGCTATGTAGGCTTGGCAGAAAGATGCGTGAATGTAGAAACTTAGCATGAGGTAGAAATGGAAGCACGTTTTGACAGAGAGCACAAGGTGTTTTGCTGAAACACTGATCGCTGAATAAGTGAGAAGGCAAAGGTTGGAGATTGCGTTGGAAGGAGATTTTTTCTATGCTTAGCACAACGGTATGTGACTACAGGTACAAGCACCTGTTTTTCAGCAAGCAAGTAAGTCTCAAGAAGGGCATAAGGAGCTAGAAAACATGGTTTTACCAGAAAGAGAGCTCTCGCAGGCAAACAAGAAATGCCGATGGAGCAAGAAGAAGAAGGGGGGGGTTGGGGGGGGGTGGCGGGGGGGGGGGCTGGTGGGGGGGGCGGGGTGGTGGCGGTGGTGGGGGGTCTGAGAATTCTCCGTGGTAAGCTTAAATTGTAACTTGCTTACTCTTGCGATTGGATAAGAATGACTATAATACGGCAATGGTAGGAGTCACGAGAGGCTACAGGCAAATGTCAAGGTATCACTGTGTATGGTGCTTACTGCTTGTACTGTATGAAGATACTCAGCAAAGAAAACGATAGAATGCTTTGTAACTTGAACAGAAAGCGGCTCCCGGTATGCCTCCGAGCTGTAGCTGACAGCTGTAGGGCTGGCTCTGCATACCCACTCCCTGAAATGCTGTAACTTCGCCGATGCAAGAAACAGCTTTCAAGAGAGCCGCCTGAAGTGCAGACAGCCTTCGTGAGCCTTTCTCCTCTAGAGCTGTGCAAAGAAAGCGTGCACGCTACAGCGTGGCTGCGTGCAGCATGCACGAGCAAAAGCGGCCAAGTTCAGTGCCCTCTCGCTGGGCTTCCCTTTTGTGCGGACAACGTGAGGCGAAGAACGAAGCCGCAGAGCAGCGGGCTTGCGTGTGCAGTGCACCGAAGTTGCAGAAGTCCAGCAAGGGCTCGTTCACAAGCCGAGCCGGCTGAGGGCGTCCTCGCTTCTGCAAAAGGCAACGCGGAGCCCTAGCGCGTCACCGCACAGCGTGGAGATAGGCACTCTCCTAGTCCTTCAGCCTTGCAGAGTCCCTGCAGCTAGAGCTCAGCCAGGAGCAGGCGTCAAAGCAGAAGGCCTTCCTAAAGCACCCCTTGTCCAAGCAGCCTCCGGAAAGGGCGCGTCCCACTGCGGCTCTGCGCCTTTCTTCTAAGACAGACGCCCGGCTATGCTTTCGTGCTCGCAGCTGCCTTGGCAGCCTCCAGCAGTTGCTCTCATGGAGAACGAGCGAAGAGCTTCAGTTAAACGTCTCGCACACAGGAGAAAGGTGCCAGGACGACAGCACGTTCTTCCTCAGCCCTTCTCGTGGCCCGGATTGTGGTGCTGCCTTCAAAGCCGTGCACCTTGAAACACTCGTGCAGCAAGTGCTTCTCCCCTGGCCCACTTGGCTCAGCGAGAGCTACGTGGGCAGCGCGCACTCAGCGAAAGCCAAAGGGTGTCCTTGGAGCTCGAGCTTGTTGGAGAGGATGAAAGTTTGGGAAGAAAGTTTCACAGCTATGTAGGCTTGGCAGAAAGATGCGTGAATGTAGAAACTTAGCATGAGGTAGAAATGGAAGCACGTTTTGACAGAGAGCACAAGGTGTTTTGCTGAAACACCGATCGCTGAATAAGTGAGAAGGCAAAGGTTGGAGATTGCGTTGGAAGGAGATTTTTTCTATGCTTAGCACAACGGTATGTGACTACAGGTACAAGCACCTGTTTTTCAGCAAGCAAGTAAGTCTCAAGAAGGGCATAAGGAGCTAGAAAACATGGTTTTACCAGAAAGAGAGCTCTCGCAGGCAAACAAGAAATGCCGATGGAGCAAGAAGAAGAAGGGGGGGGTTGGGGGGGGGGTGGCGGTGGGGGGGGCTGGTGGGGGGGGCGGGGTGGTGGCGGTGGTGGGGGGTCTGAGAATTCTCCGTGGTAAGCTTAAATTGTAACTTGCTTACTCTTGCGATTGGATAAGAATGACTATAATACGGCAATGGTAGGAGTCACGAGAGGCTACAGGCAAATGTCAAGGTATCACTGTGTATGGTGCTTACTGCTTGTACTGTATGAAGATACTCAGCAAAGAAAACGATAGAATGCTTTGTAACTTGAACAGAAAGCGGCTCCCGGTATGCCTCCGAGCTGTAGCTGACAGCTGTAGGGCTGGCTCTGCATACCCACTCCCTGAAATGCTGTAACTTCGCCGATGCAAGAAACAGCTTTCAAGAGAGCCGCCTGAAGTGCAGACAGCCTTCGTGAGCCTTTCTCCTCTAGAGCTGTGCAAAGAAAGCGTGCACGCTACAGCGTGGCTGCGTGCAGCATGCACGAGCAAAAGCGGCCAAGTTCAGTGCCCTCGCTGGGCTTCCCTTTTGTGCGGACAACGTGAGGCGAAGAACGAAGCCGCAGAGCAGCGGGCTTGCGTGTGCAGTGCACCGAAGTTGCAGAAGTCCAGCAAGGGCTCGTTCACAAGCCGAGCCGGCTGAGGGCGTCCTCGCTTCTGCAAAAGGCAACGCGGAGCCCTAGCGCGTCACCGCACAGCGTGGAGATAGGCACTCTCCTAGTCCTTCAGCCTTGCAGAGTCCCTGCAGCTAGAGCTCAGCCAGGAGCAGGCGTCAAAGCAGAAGGCCTTCCTAAAGCACCCCTTGTCCAAGCAGCCTCCGGAAAGGGCGCGTCCCACTGCGGCTCTGCGCCTTTCTTCTAAGACAGACGCCCGGCTATGCTTTCGTGCTCGCAGCTGCCTTGGCAGCCTCCAGCAGTTGCTCTCATGGAGAACGAGCGAAGAGCTTCAGTTAAACGTCTCGCACACAGGAGAAAGGTGCCAGGACGACAGCACGTTCTTCCTCAGCCCTTCTCGTGGCCCGGATTGTGGTGCTGCCTTCAAAGCCGTGCACCTTGAAACACTCGTGCAGCAAGTGCTTCTCCCCTGGCCCACTTGGCTCAGCGAGAGCTACGTGGGCAGCGCGCACTCAGCGAAAGCCAAAGGGTGTCCTTGGAGCTCGAGCTTGTTGGAGAGGATGAAAGTTTGGGAAGAAAGTTTCACAGCTATGTAGGCTTGGCAGAAAGATGCGTGAATGTAGAAACTTAGCATGAGGTAGAAATGGAAGCACGTTTTGACAGAGAGCACAAGGTGTTTTGCTGAAACACTGATCGCTGAATAAGTGAGAAGGCAAAGGTTGGAGATTGCGTTGGAAGGAGATTTTTTCTATGCTTAGCACAACGGTATGTGACTACAGGTACAAGCACCTGTTTTTCAGCAAGCAAGTAAGTCTCAAGAAGGGCATAAGGAGCTAGAAAACATGGTTTTACCAGAAAGAGAGCTCTCGCAGGCAAACAAGAAATGCCGATGGAGCAAGAAGAAGAAGGGGGGGGTTGGGGGGGGGTGGCGGGGGGGGGGGCTGGTGGGGGGGGCGGGGTGGTGGCGGTGGTGGGGGGTCTGAGAATTCTCCGTGGTAAGCTTAAATTGTAACTTGCTTACTCTTGCGATTGGATAAGAATGACTATAATACGGCAATGGTAGGAGTCACGAGAGGCTACAGGCAAATGTCAAGGTATCACTGTGTATGGTGCTTACTGCTTGTACTGTATGAAGATACTCAGCAAAGAAAACGATAGAATGCTTTGTAACTTGAACAGAAAGCGGCTCCCGGTATGCCTCCGAGCTGTAGCTGACAGCTGTAGGGCTGGCTCTGCATACCCACTCCCTGAAATGCTGTAACTTCGCCGATGCAAGAAACAGCTTTCAAGAGAGCCGCCTGAAGTGCAGACAGCCTTCGTGAGCCTTTCTCCTCTAGAGCTGTGCAAAGAAAGCGTGCACGCTACAGCGTGGCTGCGTGCAGCATGCACGAGCAAAAGCGGCCAAGTTCAGTGCCCTCTCGCTGGGCTTCCCTTTTGTGCGGACAACGTGAGGCGAAGAACGAAGCCGCAGAGCAGCGGGCTTGCGTGTGCAGTGCACCGAAGTTGCAGAAGTCCAGCAAGGGCTCGTTCACAAGCCGAGCCGGCTGAGGGCGTCCTCGCTTCTGCAAAAGGCAACGCGGAGCCCTAGCGCGTCACCGCACAGCGTGGAGATAGGCACTCTCCTAGTCCTTCAGCCTTGCAGAGTCCCTGCAGCTAGAGCTCAGCCAGGAGCAGGCGTCAAAGCAGAAGGCCTTCCTAAAGCACCCCTTGTCCAAGCAGCCTCCGGAAAGGGCGCGTCCCACTGCGGCTCTGCGCCTTTCTTCTAAGACAGACGCCCGGCTATGCTTTCGTGCTCGCAGCTGCCTTGGCAGCCTCCAGCAGTTGCTCTCATGGAGAACGAGCGAAGAGCTTCAGTTAAACGTCTCGCACACAGGAGAAAGGTGCCAGGACGACAGCACGTTCTTCCTCAGCCCTTCTCGTGGCCCGGATTGTGGTGCTGCCTTCAAAGCCGTGCACCTTGAAACACTCGTGCAGCAAGTGCTTCTCCCCTGGCCCACTTGGCTCAGCGAGAGCTACGTGGGCAGCGCGCACTCAGCGAAAGCCAAAGGGTGTCCTTGGAGCTCGAGCTTGTTGGAGAGGATGAAAGTTTGGGAAGAAAGTTTCACAGCTATGTAGGCTTGGCAGAAAGATGCGTGAATGTAGAAACTTAGCATGAGGTAGAAATGGAAGCACGTTTTGACAGAGAGCACAAGGTGTTTTGCTGAAACACCGATCGCTGAATAAGTGAGAAGGCAAAGGTTGGAGATTGCGTTGGAAGGAGATTTTTTCTATGCTTAGCACAACGGTATGTGACTACAGGTACAAGCACCTGTTTTTCAGCAAGCAAGTAAGTCTCAAGAAGGGCATAAGGAGCTAGAAAACATGGTTTTACCAGAAAGAGAGCTCTCGCAGGCAAACAAGAAATGCCGATGGAGCAAGAAGAAGAAGGGGGGGGTTGGGGGGGGGGTGGCGGTGGGGGGGGCTGGTGGGGGGGGCGGGGTGGTGGCGGTGGTGGGGGGTCTGAGAATTCTCCGTGGTAAGCTTAAATTGTAACTTGCTTACTCTTGCGATTGGATAAGAATGACTATAATACGGCAATGGTAGGAGTCACGAGAGGCTACAGGCAAATGTCAAGGTATCACTGTGTATGGTGCTTACTGCTTGTACTGTATGAAGATACTCAGCAAAGAAAACGATAGAATGCTTTGTAACTTGAACAGAAAGCGGCTCCCGGTATGCCTCCGAGCTGTAGCTGACAGCTGTAGGGCTGGCTCTGCATACCCACTCCCTGAAATGCTGTAACTTCGCCGATGCAAGAAACAGCTTTCAAGAGAGCCGCCTGAAGTGCAGACAGCCTTCGTGAGCCTTTCTCCTCTAGAGCTGTGCAAAGAAAGCGTGCACGCTACAGCGTGGCTGCGTGCAGCATGCACGAGCAAAAGCGGCCAAGTTCAGTGCCCTCGCTGGGCTTCCCTTTTGTGCGGACAACGTGAGGCGAAGAACGAAGCCGCAGAGCAGCGGGCTTGCGTGTGCAGTGCACCGAAGTTGCAGAAGTCCAGCAAGGGCTCGTTCACAAGCCGAGCCGGCTGAGGGCGTCCTCGCTTCTGCAAAAGGCAACGCGGAGCCCTAGCGCGTCACCGCACAGCGTGGAGATAGGCACTCTCCTAGTCCTTCAGCCTTGCAGAGTCCCTGCAGCTAGAGCTCAGCCAGGAGCAGGCGTCAAAGCAGAAGGCCTTCCTAAAGCACCCCTTGTCCAAGCAGCCTCCGGAAAGGGCGCGTCCCACTGCGGCTCTGCGCCTTTCTTCTAAGACAGACGCCCGGCTATGCTTTCGTGCTCGCAGCTGCCTTGGCAGCCTCCAGCAGTTGCTCTCATGGAGAACGAGCGAAGAGCTTCAGTTAAACGTCTCGCACACAGGAGAAAGGTGCCAGGACGACAGCACGTTCTTCCTCAGCCCTTCTCGTGGCCCGGATTGTGGTGCTGCCTTCAAAGCCGTGCACCTTGAAACACTCGTGCAGCAAGTGCTTCTCCCCTGGCCCACTTGGCTCAGCGAGAGCTACGTGGGCAGCGCGCACTCAGCGAAAGCCAAAGGGTGTCCTTGGAGCTCGAGCTTGTTGGAGAGGATGAAAGTTTGGGAAGAAAGTTTCACAGCTATGTAGGCTTGGCAGAAAGATGCGTGAATGTAGAAACTTAGCATGAGGTAGAAATGGAAGCACGTTTTGACAGAGAGCACAAGGTGTTTTGCTGAAACACTGATCGCTGAATAAGTGAGAAGGCAAAGGTTGGAGATTGCGTTGGAAGGAGATTTTTTCTATGCTTAGCACAACGGTATGTGACTACAGGTACAAGCACCTGTTTTTCAGCAAGCAAGTAAGTCTCAAGAAGGGCATAAGGAGCTAGAAAACATGGTTTTACCAGAAAGAGAGCTCTCGCAGGCAAACAAGAAATGCCGATGGAGCAAGAAGAAGAAGGGGGGGGTTGGGGGGGGGTGGCGGGGGGGGGGGCTGGTGGGGGGGGCGGGGTGGTGGCGGTGGTGGGGGGTCTGAGAATTCTCCGTGGTAAGCTTAAATTGTAACTTGCTTACTCTTGCGATTGGATAAGAATGACTATAATACGGCAATGGTAGGAGTCACGAGAGGCTACAGGCAAATGTCAAGGTATCACTGTGTATGGTGCTTACTGCTTGTACTGTATGAAGATACTCAGCAAAGAAAACGATAGAATGCTTTGTAACTTGAACAGAAAGCGGCTCCCGGTATGCCTCCGAGCTGTAGCTGACAGCTGTAGGGCTGGCTCTGCATACCCACTCCCTGAAATGCTGTAACTTCGCCGATGCAAGAAACAGCTTTCAAGAGAGCCGCCTGAAGTGCAGACAGCCTTCGTGAGCCTTTCTCCTCTAGAGCTGTGCAAAGAAAGCGTGCACGCTACAGCGTGGCTGCGTGCAGCATGCACGAGCAAAAGCGGCCAAGTTCAGTGCCCTCTCGCTGGGCTTCCCTTTTGTGCGGACAACGTGAGGCGAAGAACGAAGCCGCAGAGCAGCGGGCTTGCGTGTGCAGTGCACCGAAGTTGCAGAAGTCCAGCAAGGGCTCGTTCACAAGCCGAGCCGGCTGAGGGCGTCCTCGCTTCTGCAAAAGGCAACGCGGAGCCCTAGCGCGTCACCGCACAGCGTGGAGATAGGCACTCTCCTAGTCCTTCAGCCTTGCAGAGTCCCTGCAGCTAGAGCTCAGCCAGGAGCAGGCGTCAAAGCAGAAGGCCTTCCTAAAGCACCCCTTGTCCAAGCAGCCTCCGGAAAGGGCGCGTCCCACTGCGGCTCTGCGCCTTTCTTCTAAGACAGACGCCCGGCTATGCTTTCGTGCTCGCAGCTGCCTTGGCAGCCTCCAGCAGTTGCTCTCATGGAGAACGAGCGAAGAGCTTCAGTTAAACGTCTCGCACACAGGAGAAAGGTGCCAGGACGACAGCACGTTCTTCCTCAGCCCTTCTCGTGGCCCGGATTGTGGTGCTGCCTTCAAAGCCGTGCACCTTGAAACACTCGTGCAGCAAGTGCTTCTCCCCTGGCCCACTTGGCTCAGCGAGAGCTACGTGGGCAGCGCGCACTCAGCGAAAGCCAAAGGGTGTCCTTGGAGCTCGAGCTTGTTGGAGAGGATGAAAGTTTGGGAAGAAAGTTTCACAGCTATGTAGGCTTGGCAGAAAGATGCGTGAATGTAGAAACTTAGCATGAGGTAGAAATGGAAGCACGTTTTGACAGAGAGCACAAGGTGTTTTGCTGAAACACCGATCGCTGAATAAGTGAGAAGGCAAAGGTTGGAGATTGCGTTGGAAGGAGATTTTTTCTATGCTTAGCACAACGGTATGTGACTACAGGTACAAGCACCTGTTTTTCAGCAAGCAAGTAAGTCTCAAGAAGGGCATAAGGAGCTAGAAAACATGGTTTTACCAGAAAGAGAGCTCTCGCAGGCAAACAAGAAATGCCGATGGAGCAAGAAGAAGAAGGGGGGGGTTGGGGGGGGGGTGGCGGTGGGGGGGGCTGGTGGGGGGGGCGGGGTGGTGGCGGTGGTGGGGGGTCTGAGAATTCTCCGTGGTAAGCTTAAATTGTAACTTGCTTACTCTTGCGATTGGATAAGAATGACTATAATACGGCAATGGTAGGAGTCACGAGAGGCTACAGGCAAATGTCAAGGTATCACTGTGTATGGTGCTTACTGCTTGTACTGTATGAAGATACTCAGCAAAGAAAACGATAGAATGCTTTGTAACTTGAACAGAAAGCGGCTCCCGGTATGCCTCCGAGCTGTAGCTGACAGCTGTAGGGCTGGCTCTGCATACCCACTCCCTGAAATGCTGTAACTTCGCCGATGCAAGAAACAGCTTTCAAGAGAGCCGCCTGAAGTGCAGACAGCCTTCGTGAGCCTTTCTCCTCTAGAGCTGTGCAAAGAAAGCGTGCACGCTACAGCGTGGCTGCGTGCAGCATGCACGAGCAAAAGCGGCCAAGTTCAGTGCCCTCGCTGGGCTTCCCTTTTGTGCGGACAACGTGAGGCGAAGAACGAAGCCGCAGAGCAGCGGGCTTGCGTGTGCAGTGCACCGAAGTTGCAGAAGTCCAGCAAGGGCTCGTTCACAAGCCGAGCCGGCTGAGGGCGTCCTCGCTTCTGCAAAAGGCAACGCGGAGCCCTAGCGCGTCACCGCACAGCGTGGAGATAGGCACTCTCCTAGTCCTTCAGCCTTGCAGAGTCCCTGCAGCTAGAGCTCAGCCAGGAGCAGGCGTCAAAGCAGAAGGCCTTCCTAAAGCACCCCTTGTCCAAGCAGCCTCCGGAAAGGGCGCGTCCCACTGCGGCTCTGCGCCTTTCTTCTAAGACAGACGCCCGGCTATGCTTTCGTGCTCGCAGCTGCCTTGGCAGCCTCCAGCAGTTGCTCTCATGGAGAACGAGCGAAGAGCTTCAGTTAAACGTCTCGCACACAGGAGAAAGGTGCCAGGACGACAGCACGTTCTTCCTCAGCCCTTCTCGTGGCCCGGATTGTGGTGCTGCCTTCAAAGCCGTGCACCTTGAAACACTCGTGCAGCAAGTGCTTCTCCCCTGGCCCACTTGGCTCAGCGAGAGCTACGTGGGCAGCGCGCACTCAGCGAAAGCCAAAGGGTGTCCTTGGAGCTCGAGCTTGTTGGAGAGGATGAAAGTTTGGGAAGAAAGTTTCACAGCTATGTAGGCTTGGCAGAAAGATGCGTGAATGTAGAAACTTAGCATGAGGTAGAAATGGAAGCACGTTTTGACAGAGAGCACAAGGTGTTTTGCTGAAACACTGATCGCTGAATAAGTGAGAAGGCAAAGGTTGGAGATTGCGTTGGAAGGAGATTTTTTCTATGCTTAGCACAACGGTATGTGACTACAGGTACAAGCACCTGTTTTTCAGCAAGCAAGTAAGTCTCAAGAAGGGCATAAGGAGCTAGAAAACATGGTTTTACCAGAAAGAGAGCTCTCGCAGGCAAACAAGAAATGCCGATGGAGCAAGAAGAAGAAGGGGGGGGTTGGGGGGGGGTGGCGGGGGGGGGGGCTGGTGGGGGGGGCGGGGTGGTGGCGGTGGTGGGGGGTCTGAGAATTCTCCGTGGTAAGCTTAAATTGTAACTTGCTTACTCTTGCGATTGGATAAGAATGACTATAATACGGCAATGGTAGGAGTCACGAGAGGCTACAGGCAAATGTCAAGGTATCACTGTGTATGGTGCTTACTGCTTGTACTGTATGAA
This sequence comes from Coloeus monedula, assembly GCF_965178545.1. Taxonomy (NCBI): domain Eukaryota; kingdom Metazoa; phylum Chordata; class Aves; order Passeriformes; family Corvidae; genus Coloeus; species Coloeus monedula. The sequence goes on along the minus strand of NC_138785.1, from coordinate 13,875,719 downwards.
GATACTCAGCAAAGAAAACGATAGAATGCTTTGTAACTTGAACAGAAAGCGGCTCCCGGTATGCCTCCGAGCTGTAGCTGACAGCTGTAGGGCTGGCTCTGCATACCCACTCCCTGAAATGCTGTAACTTCGCCGATGCAAGAAACAGCTTTCAAGAGAGCCGCCTGAAGTGCAGACAGCCTTCGTGAGCCTTTCTCCTCTAGAGCTGTGCAAAGAAAGCGTGCACGCTACAGCGTGGCTGCGTGCAGCATGCACGAGCAAAAGCGGCCAAGTTCAGTGCCCTCGCTGGGCTTCCCTTTTGTGCGGACAACGTGAGGCGAAGAACGAAGCCGCAGAGCAGCGGGCTTGCGTGTGCAGTGCACCGAAGTTGCAGAAGTCCAGCAAGGGCTCGTTCACAAGCCGAGCCGGCTGAGGGCGTCCTCGCTTCTGCAAAAGGCAACGCGGAGCCCTAGCGCGTCACCGCACAGCGTGGAGATAGGCACTCTCCTAGTCCTTCAGCCTTGCAGAGTCCCTGCAGCTAGAGCTCAGCCAGGAGCAGGCGTCAAAGCAGAAGGCCTTCCTAAAGCACCCCTTGTCCAAGCAGCCTCCGGAAAGGGCGCGTCCCACTGCGGCTCTGCGCCTTTCTTCTAAGACAGACGCCCGGCTATGCTTTCGTGCTCGCAGCTGCCTTGGCAGCCTCCAGCAGTTGCTCTCATGGAGAACGAGCGAAGAGCTTCAGTTAAACGTCTCGCACACAGGAGAAAGGTGCCAGGACGACAGCACGTTCTTCCTCAGCCCTTCTCGTGGCCCGGATTGTGGTGCTGCCTTCAAAGCCGTGCACCTTGAAACACTCGTGCAGCAAGTGCTTCTCCCCTGGCCCACTTGGCTCAGCGAGAGCTACGTGGGCAGCGCGCACTCAGCGAAAGCCAAAGGGTGTCCTTGGAGCTCGAGCTTGTTGGAGAGGATGAAAGTTTGGGAAGAAAGTTTCACAGCTATGTAGGCTTGGCAGAAAGATGCGTGAATGTAGAAACTTAGCATGAGGTAGAAATGGAAGCACGTTTTGACAGAGAGCACAAGGTGTTTTGCTGAAACACTGATCGCTGAATAAGTGAGAAGGCAAAGGTTGGAGATTGCGTTGGAAGGAGATTTTTTCTATGCTTAGCACAACGGTATGTGACTACAGGTACAAGCACCTGTTTTTCAGCAAGCAAGTAAGTCTCAAGAAGGGCATAAGGAGCTAGAAAACATGGTTTTACCAGAAAGAGAGCTCTCGCAGGCAAACAAGAAATGCCGATGGAGCAAGAAGAAGAAGGGGGGGGTTGGGGGGGGTGGCGGTGGGGGGGGTTGGGGGGGGTGGCGGTGGGGGGGGTTGGTGGGGGGGGCGGGGTGGTGGCGGTGGTGGGGGGTCTGAGAATTCTCCGTGGTAAGCTTAAATTGTAACTTGCTTACTCTTGCGATTGGATAAGAATGACTATAATACGGCAATGGTAGGAGTCACGAGAGGCTACAGGCAAATGTCAAGGTATCACTGTGTATGGTGCTTACTGCTTGTACTGTATGAAGATACTCAGCAAAGAAAACGATAGAATGCTTTGTAACTTGAACAGAAAGCGGCTCCCGGTATGCCTCCGAGCTGTAGCTGACAGCTGTAGGGCTGGCTCTGCATACCCACTCCCTGAAATGCTGTAACTTCGCCGATGCAAGAAACAGCTTTCAAGAGAGCCGCCTGAAGTGCAGACAGCCTTCGTGAGCCTTTCTCCTCTAGAGCTGTGCAAAGAAAGCGTGCACGCTACAGCGTGGCTGCGTGCAGCATGCACGAGCAAAAGCGGCCAAGTTCAGTGCCCTCGCTGGGCTTCCCTTTTGTGCGGACAACGTGAGGCGAAGAACGAAGCCGCAGAGCAGCGGGCTTGCGTGTGCAGTGCACCGAAGTTGCAGAAGTCCAGCAAGGGCTCGTTCACAAGCCGAGCCGGCTGAGGGCGTCCTCGCTTCTGCAAAAGGCAACGCGGAGCCCTAGCGCGTCACCGCACAGCGTGGAGATAGGCACTCTCCTAGTCCTTCAGCCTTGCAGAGTCCCTGCAGCTAGAGCTCAGCCAGGAGCAGGCGTCAAAGCAGAAGGCCTTCCTAAAGCACCCCTTGTCCAAGCAGCCTCCGGAAAGGGCGCGTCCCACTGCGGCTCTGCGCCTTTCTTCTAAGACAGACGCCCGGCTATGCTTTCGTGCTCGCAGCTGCCTTGGCAGCCTCCAGCAGTTGCTCTCATGGAGAACGAGCGAAGAGCTTCAGTTAAACGTCTCGCACACAGGAGAAAGGTGCCAGGACGACAGCACGTTCTTCCTCAGCCCTTCTCGTGGCCCGGATTGTGGTGCTGCCTTCAAAGCCGTGCACCTTGAAACACTCGTGCAGCAAGTGCTTCTCCCCTGGCCCACTTGGCTCAGCGAGAGCTACGTGGGCAGCGCGCACTCAGCGAAAGCCAAAGGGTGTCCTTGGAGCTCGAGCTTGTTGGAGAGGATGAAAGTTTGGGAAGAAAGTTTCACAGCTATGTAGGCTTGGCAGAAAGATGCGTGAATGTAGAAACTTAGCATGAGGTAGAAATGGAAGCACGTTTTGACAGAGAGCACAAGGTGTTTTGCTGAAACACTGATCGCTGAATAAGTGAGAAGGCAAAGGTTGGAGATTGCGTTGGAAGGAGATTTTTTCTATGCTTAGCACAACGGTATGTGACTACAGGTACAAGCACCTGTTTTTCAGCAAGCAAGTAAGTCTCAAGAAGGGCATAAGGAGCTAGAAAACATGGTTTTACCAGAAAGAGAGCTCTCGCAGGCAAACAAGAAATGCCGATGGAGCAAGAAGAAGAAGGGGGGGGTTGGGGGGGGGTGGCGGTGGGGGGGGTTGGTGGGGGGGGCGGGGTGGTGGCGGTGGTGGGGGGTCTGAGAATTCTCCGTGGTAAGCTTAAATTGTAACTTGCTTACTCTTGCGATTGGATAAGAATGACTATAATACGGCAATGGTAGGAGTCACGAGAGGCTACAGGCAAATGTCAAGGTATCACTGTGTATGGTGCTTACTGCTTGTACTGTATGAAGATACTCAGCAAAGAAAACGATAGAATGCTTTGTAACTTGAACAGAAAGCGGCTCCCGGTATGCCTCCGAGCTGTAGCTGACAGCTGTAGGGCTGGCTCTGCATACCCACTCCCTGAAATGCTGTAACTTCGCCGATGCAAGAAACAGCTTTCAAGAGAGCCGCCTGAAGTGCAGACAGCCTTCGTGAGCCTTTCTCCTCTAGAGCTGTGCAAAGAAAGCGTGCACGCTACAGCGTGGCTGCGTGCAGCATGCACGAGCAAAAGCGGCCAAGTTCAGTGCCCTCGCTGGGCTTCCCTTTTGTGCGGACAACGTGAGGCGAAGAACGAAGCCGCAGAGCAGCGGGCTTGCGTGTGCAGTGCACCGAAGTTGCAGAAGTCCAGCAAGGGCTCGTTCACAAGCCGAGCCGGCTGAGGGCGTCCTCGCTTCTGCAAAAGGCAACGCGGAGCCCTAGCGCGTCACCGCACAGCGTGGAGATAGGCACTCTCCTAGTCCTTCAGCCTTGCAGAGTCCCTGCAGCTAGAGCTCAGCCAGGAGCAGGCGTCAAAGCAGAAGGCCTTCCTAAAGCACCCCTTGTCCAAGCAGCCTCCGGAAAGGGCGCGTCCCACTGCGGCTCTGCGCCTTTCTTCTAAGACAGACGCCCGGCTATGCTTTCGTGCTCGCAGCTGCCTTGGCAGCCTCCAGCAGTTGCTCTCATGGAGAACGAGCGAAGAGCTTCAGTTAAACGTCTCGCACACAGGAGAAAGGTGCCAGGACGACAGCACGTTCTTCCTCAGCCCTTCTCGTGGCCCGGATTGTGGTGCTGCCTTCAAAGCCGTGCACCTTGAAACACTCGTGCAGCAAGTGCTTCTCCCCTGGCCCACTTGGCTCAGCGAGAGCTACGTGGGCAGCGCGCACTCAGCGAAAGCCAAAGGGTGTCCTTGGAGCTCGAGCTTGTTGGAGAGGATGAAAGTTTGGGAAGAAAGTTTCACAGCTATGTAGGCTTGGCAGAAAGATGCGTGAATGTAGAAACTTAGCATGAGGTAGAAATGGAAGCACGTTTTGACAGAGAGCACAAGGTGTTTTGCTGAAACACTGATCGCTGAATAAGTGAGAAGGCAAAGGTTGGAGATTGCGTTGGAAGGAGATTTTTTCTATGCTTAGCACAACGGTATGTGACTACAGGTACAAGCACCTGTTTTTCAGCAAGCAAGTAAGTCTCAAGAAGGGCATAAGGAGCTAGAAAACATGGTTTTACCAGAAAGAGAGCTCTCGCAGGCAAACAAGAAATGCCGATGGAGCAAGAAGAAGAAGGGGGGGGTTGGGGGGGGGTGGCGGTGGGGGGGGCTGGTGGGGGGGGCGGGGTGGTGGCGGTGGTGGGGGGTCTGAGAATTCTCCGTGGTAAGCTTAAATTGTAACTTGCTTACTCTTGCGATTGGATAAGAATGACTATAATACGGCAATGGTAGGAGTCACGAGAGGCTACAGGCAAATGTCAAGGTATCACTGTGTATGGTGCTTACTGCTTGTACTGTATGAAGATACTCAGCAAAGAAAACGATAGAATGCTTTGTAACTTGAACAGAAAGCGGCTCCCGGTATGCCTCCGAGCTGTAGCTGACAGCTGTAGGGCTGGCTCTGCATACCCACTCCCTGAAATGCTGTAACTTCGCCGATGCAAGAAACAGCTTTCAAGAGAGCCGCCTGAAGTGCAGACAGCCTTCGTGAGCCTTTCTCCTCTAGAGCTGTGCAAAGAAAGCGTGCACGCTACAGCGTGGCTGCGTGCAGCATGCACGAGCAAAAGCGGCCAAGTTCAGTGCCCTCGCTGGGCTTCCCTTTTGTGCGGACAACGTGAGGCGAAGAACGAAGCCGCAGAGCAGCGGGCTTGCGTGTGCAGTGCACCGAAGTTGCAGAAGTCCAGCAAGGGCTCGTTCACAAGCCGAGCCGGCTGAGGGCGTCCTCGCTTCTGCAAAAGGCAACGCGGAGCCCTAGCGCGTCACCGCACAGCGTGGAGATAGGCACTCTCCTAGTCCTTCAGCCTTGCAGAGTCCCTGCAGCTAGAGCTCAGCCAGGAGCAGGCGTCAAAGCAGAAGGCCTTCCTAAAGCACCCCTTGTCCAAGCAGCCTCCGGAAAGGGCGCGTCCCACTGCGGCTCTGCGCCTTTCTTCTAAGACAGACGCCCGGCTATGCTTTCGTGCTCGCAGCTGCCTTGGCAGCCTCCAGCAGTTGCTCTCATGGAGAACGAGCGAAGAGCTTCAGTTAAACGTCTCGCACACAGGAGAAAGGTGCCAGGACGACAGCACGTTCTTCCTCAGCCCTTCTCGTGGCCCGGATTGTGGTGCTGCCTTCAAAGCCGTGCACCTTGAAACACTCGTGCAGCAAGTGCTTCTCCCCTGGCCCACTTGGCTCAGCGAGAGCTACGTGGGCAGCGCGCACTCAGCGAAAGCCAAAGGGTGTCCTTGGAGCTCGAGCTTGTTGGAGAGGATGAAAGTTTGGGAAGAAAGTTTCACAGCTATGTAGGCTTGGCAGAAAGATGCGTGAATGTAGAAACTTAGCATGAGGTAGAAATGGAAGCACGTTTGGACAGAGAGCACAAGGTGTTTTGCTGAAACACTGATCGCTGAATAAGTGAGAAGGCAAAGGTTGGAGATTGCGTTGGAAGGAGATTTTTTCTATGCTTAGCACAACGGTATGTGACTACAGGTACAAGCACCTGTTTTTCAGCAAGCAAGTAAGTCTCAAGAAGGGCATAAGGAGCTAGAAAACATGGTTTTACCAGAAAGAGAGCTCTCGCAGGCAAACAAGAAATGCCGATGGAGCAAGAAGAAGAAGGGGGGGGTTGGGGGGGGGTGGCGGTGGGGGGGGTTGGTGGGGGGGGCGGGGTGGTGGCGGTGGTGGGGGGTCTGAGAATTCTCCGTGGTAAGCTTAAATTGTAACTTGCTTACTCTTGCGATTGGATAAGAATGACTATAATACGGCAATGGTAGGAGTCACGAGAGGCTACAGGCAAATGTCAAGGTATCACTGTGTATGGTGCTTACTGCTTGTACTGTATGAAGATACTCAGCAAAGAAAACGATAGAATGCTTTGTAACTTGAACAGAAAGCGGCTCCCGGTATGCCTCCGAGCTGTAGCTGACAGCTGTAGGGCTGGCTCTGCATACCCACTCCCTGAAATGCTGTAACTTCGCCGATGCAAGAAACAGCTTTCAAGAGAGCCGCCTGAAGTGCAGACAGCCTTCGTGAGCCTTTCTCCTCTAGAGCTGTGCAAAGAAAGCGTGCACGCTACAGCGTGGCTGCGTGCAGCATGCACGAGCAAAAGCGGCCAAGTTCAGTGCCCTCGCTGGGCTTCCCTTTTGTGCGGACAACGTGAGGCGAAGAACGAAGCCGCAGAGCAGCGGGCTTGCGTGTGCAGTGCACCGAAGTTGCAGAAGTCCAGCAAGGGCTCGTTCACAAGCCGAGCCGGCTGAGGGCGTCCTCGCTTCTGCAAAAGGCAACGCGGAGCCCTAGCGCGTCACCGCACAGCGTGGAGATAGGCACTCTCCTAGTCCTTCAGCCTTGCAGAGTCCCTGCAGCTAGAGCTCAGCCAGGAGCAGGCGTCAAAGCAGAAGGCCTTCCTAAAGCACCCCTTGTCCAAGCAGCCTCCGGAAAGGGCGCGTCCCACTGCGGCTCTGCGCCTTTCTTCTAAGACAGACGCCCGGCTATGCTTTCGTGCTCGCAGCTGCCTTGGCAGCCTCCAGCAGTTGCTCTCATGGAGAACGAGCGAAGAGCTTCAGTTAAACGTCTCGCACACAGGAGAAAGGTGCCAGGACGACAGCACGTTCTTCCTCAGCCCTTCTCGTGGCCCGGATTGTGGTGCTGCCTTCAAAGCCGTGCACCTTGAAACACTCGTGCAGCAAGTGCTTCTCCCCTGGCCCACTTGGCTCAGCGAGAGCTACGTGGGCAGCGCGCACTCAGCGAAAGCCAAAGGGTGTCCTTGGAGCTCGAGCTTGTTGGAGAGGATGAAAGTTTGGGAAGAAAGTTTCACAGCTATGTAGGCTTGGCAGAAAGATGCGTGAATGTAGAAACTTAGCATGAGGTAGAAATGGAAGCACGTTTTGACAGAGAGCACAAGGTGTTTTGCTGAAACACTGATCGCTGAATAAGTGAGAAGGCAAAGGTTGGAGATTGCGTTGGAAGGAGATTTTTTCTATGCTTAGCACAACGGTATGTGACTACAGGTACAAGCACCTGTTTTTCAGCAAGCAAGTAAGTCTCAAGAAGGGCATAAGGAGCTAGAAAACATGGTTTTACCAGAAAGAGAGCTCTCGCAGGCAAACAAGAAATGCCGATGGAGCAAGAAGAAGAAGGGGGGGGTTGGGGGGGGTGGCGGTGGGGGGGGCTGGTGGGGGGGCGGGGTGGTGGCGGTGGTGGGGGGTCTGAGAATTCTCCGTGGTAAGCTTAAATTGTAACTTGCTTACTCTTGCGATTGGATAAGAATGACTATAATACGGCAATGGTAGGAGTCACGAGAGGCTACAGGCAAATGTCAAGGTATCACTGTGTATGGTGCTTACTGCTTGTACTGTATGAAGATACTCAGCAAAGAAAACGATAGAATGCTTTGTAACTTGAACAGAAAGCGGCTCCCGGTATGCCTCCGAGCTGTAGCTGACAGCTGTAGGGCTGGCTCTGCATACCCACTCCCTGAAATGCTGTAACTTCGCCGATGCAAGAAACAGCTTTCAAGAGAGCCGCCTGAAGTGCAGACAGCCTTCGTGAGCCTTTCTCCTCTAGAGCTGTGCAAAGAAAGCGTGCACGCTACAGCGTGGCTGCGTGCAGCATGCACGAGCAAAAGCGGCCAAGTTCAGTGCCCTCGCTGGGCTTCCCTTTTGTGCGGACAACGTGAGGCGAAGAACGAAGCCGCAGAGCAGCGGGCTTGCGTGTGCAGTGCACCGAAGTTGCAGAAGTCCAGCAAGGGCTCGTTCACAAGCCGAGCCGGCTGAGGGCGTCCTCGCTTCTGCAAAAGGCAACGCGGAGCCCTAGCGCGTCACCGCACAGCGTGGAGATAGGCACTCTCCTAGTCCTTCAGCCTTGCAGAGTCCCTGCAGCTAGAGCTCAGCCAGGAGCAGGCGTCAAAGCAGAAGGCCTTCCTAAAGCACCCCTTGTCCAAGCAGCCTCCGGAAAGGGCGCGTCCCACTGCGGCTCTGCGCCTTTCTTCTAAGACAGACGCCCGGCTATGCTTTCGTGCTCGCAGCTGCCTTGGCAGCCTCCAGCAGTTGCTCTCATGGAGAACGAGCGAAGAGCTTCAGTTAAACGTCTCGCACACAGGAGAAAGGTGCCAGGACGACAGCACGTTCTTCCTCAGCCTTTCTCGTGGCCCGGATTGTGGTGCTGCCTTCAAAGCCGTGCACCTTGAAACACTCGTGCAGCAAGTGCTTCTCCCCTGGCCCACTTGGCTCAGCGAGAGCTACGTGGGCAGCGCGCACTCAGTGAAAGCCAAAGGGTGTCCTTGGAGCTCGAGCTTGTTGGAGAGGATGAAAGTTTGGGAAGAAAGTTCCACAGCTATGTAGGCTTGGCAGAAAGATGCGTGAATGTAGAAACTTAGCATGAGGTAGAAATGGAAGCACGTTTTGACAGAGAGCACAAGGTGTTTTGCTGAAACACTGATCGCTGAATAAGTGAGAAGGCAAAGGTTGGAGATTGCGTTGGAAGGAGATTTTTTCTATGCTTAGCACAACGGTATGTGACTACAGGTACAAGCACCTGTTTTTCAGCAAGCAAGTAAGTCTCAAGAAGGGCATAAGGAGCTAGAAAACATGGTTTTACCAGAAAGAGAGCTCTCGCAGGCAAACAAGAAATGCCGATGGAGCAAGAAGAAGAAGGGGGGGGTTGGGGGGGGTGGCGGTGGGGGGGGTTGGTGGGGGGGGCGGGGTGGTGGCGGTGGTGGGGGGTCTGAGAATTCTCCGTGGTAAGCTTAAATTGTAACTTGCTTACTCTTGCGATTGGATAAGAATGACTATAATACGGCAATGGTAGGAGTCACGAGAGGCTACAGGCAAATGTCAAGGTATCACTGTGTATGGTGCTTACTGCTTGTACTGTATGAAGATACTCAGCAAAGAAAACGATAGAATGCTTTGTAACTTGAACAGAAAGCGGCTCCCGGTATGCCTCCGAGCTGTAGCTGACAGCTGTAGGGCTGGCTCTGCATACCCACTCCCTGAAATGCTGTAACTTCGCCGATGCAAGAAACAGCTTTCAAGAGAGCCGCCTGAAGTGCAGACAGCCTTCGTGAGCCTTTCTCCTCTAGAGCTGTGCAAAGAAAGCGTGCACGCTACAGCGTGGCTGCGTGCAGCATGCACGAGCAAAAGCGGCCAAGTTCAGTGCCCTCGCTGGGCTTCCCTTTTGTGCGGACAACGTGAGGCGAAGAACGAAGCCGCAGAGCAGCGGGCTTGCGTGTGCAGTGCACCGAAGTTGCAGAAGTCCAGCAAGGGCTCGTTCACAAGCCGAGCCGGCTGAGGGCGTCCTCGCTTCTGCAAAAGGCAACGCGGAGCCCTAGCGCGTCACCGCACAGCGTGGAGATAGGCACTCTCCTAGTCCTTCAGCCTTGCAGAGTCCCTGCAGCTAGAGCTCAGCCAGGAGCAGGCGTCAAAGCAGAAGGCCTTCCTAAAGCACCCCTTGTCCAAGCAGCCTCCGGAAAGGGCGCGTCCCACTGCGGCTCTGCGCCTTTCTTCTAAGACAGACGCCCGGCTATGCTTTCGTGCTCGCAGCTGCCTTGGCAGCCTCCAGCAGTTGCTCTCATGGAGAACGAGCGAAGAGCTTCAGTTAAACGTCTCGCACACAGGAGAAAGGTGCCAGGACGACAGCACGTTCTTCCTCAGCCCTTCTCGTGGCCCGGATTGTGGTGCTGCCTTCAAAGCCGTGCACCTTGAAACACTCGTGCAGCAAGTGCTTCTCCCCTGGCCCACTTGGCTCAGCGAGAGCTACGTGGGCAGCGCGCACTCAGCGAAAGCCAAAGGGTGTCCTTGGAGCTCGAGCTTGTTGGAGAGGATGAAAGTTTGGGAAGAAAGTTTCACAGCTATGTAGGCTTGGCAGAAAGATGCGTGAATGTAGAAACTTAGCATGAGGTAGAAATGGAAGCACGTTTTGACAGAGAGCACAAGGTGTTTTGCTGAAACACTGATCGCTGAATAAGTGAGAAGGCAAAGGTTGGAGATTGCGTTGGAAGGAGATTTTTTCTATGCTTAGCACAACGGTATGTGACTACAGGTACAAGACGGTATGTGACTACAGGTACAAGCACCTGTTTTTCAGCAAGCAAGTAAGTCTCAAGAAGGGCATAAGGAGCTAGAAAACATGGTTTTACCAGAAAGAGAGCTCTCGCAGGCAAACAAGAAATGCCGATGGAGCAAGAAGAAGAAGGGGGGGGTTGGGGGGGGTGGCGGTGGGGGGGGTTGGTGGGGGGGGGGCGGGGTGGTGGCGGTGGTGGGGGGTCTGAGAATTGTCCGTGGTAAGCTTAAATTGTAACTTGCTTACTCTTGCGATTGGATAAGAATGACTATAATACGGCAATGGTAGGAGTCACGAGAGGCTACAGGCAAATGTCAAGGTATCACTGTGTATGGTGCTTACTGCTTGTACTGTATGAAGATACTCAGCAAAGAAAACGATAGAATGCTTTGTAACTTGAACAGAAAGCGGCTCCCGGTATGCCTCCGAGCTGTAGCTGACAGCTGTAGGGCTGGCTCTGCATACCCACTCCCTGAAATGCTGTAACTTCGCCGATGCAAGAAACAGCTTTCAAGAGAGCCGCCTGAAGTGCAGACAGCCTTCGTGAGCCTTTCTCCTCTAGAGCTGTGCAAAGAAAGCGTGCACGCTACAGCGTGGCTGCGTGCAGCATGCACGAGCAAAAGCGGCCAAGTTCAGTGCCCTCGCTGGGCTTCCCTTTTGTGCGGACAACGTGAGGCGAAGAACGAAGCCGCAGAGCAGCGGGCTTGCGTGTGCAGTGCACCGAAGTTGCAGAAGTCCAGCAAGGGCTCGTTCACAAGCCGAGCCGGCTGAGGGCGTCCTCGCTTCTGCAAAAGGCAACGCGGAGCCCTAGCGCGTCACCGCACAGCGTGGAGATAGGCACTCTCCTAGTCCTTCAGCCTTGCAGAGTCCCTGCAGCTAGAGCTCAGCCAGGAGCAGGCGTCAAAGCAGAAGGCCTTCCTAAAGCACCCCTTGTCCAAGCAGCCTCCGGAAAGGGCGCGTCCCACTGCGGCTCTGCGCCTTTCTTCTAAGACAGACGCCCGGCTATGCTTTCGTGCTCGCAGCTGCCTTGGCAGCCTCCAGCAGTTGCTCTCATGGAGAACGAGCGAAGAGCTTCAGTTAAACGTCTCGCACACAGGAGAAAGGTGCCAGGACGACAGCACGTTCTTCCTCAGCCCTTCTCGTGGCCGGATTGTGGTGCTGCCTTCAAAGCCGTGCACCTTGAAACACTCGTGCAGCAAGTGCTTCTCCCCTGGCCCACTTGGCTCAGCGAGAGCTACGTGGGCAGCGCGCACTCAGCGAAAGCCAAAGGGTGTCCTTGGAGCTCGAGCTTGTTGGAGAGGATGAAAGTTTGGGAAGAAAGTTTCACAGCTATGTAGGCTTGGCAGAAAGATGCGTGAATGTAGAAACTTAGCATGAGGTAGAAATGGAAGCACGTTTTGACAGAGAGCACAAGGTGTTTTGCTGAAACACTGATCGCTGAATAAGTGAGAAGGCAAAGGTTGGAGATTGCGTTGGAAGGAGATTTTTTTCTATGCTTAGCACAACGGTATGTGACTACAGGTACAAGCACCTGTTTTTCAGCAAGCAAGTAAGTCTCAAGAAGGGCATAAGGAGCTAGAAAACATGGTTTTACCAGAAAGAGAGCTCTCGCAGGCAAACAAGAAATGCCGATGGAGCAAGAAGAAGAAGGGGGGGGTTGGGGGGGGGGTGGCGGTGGGGGGGGTTGGTGGGGGGGGCGGGGTGGTGGCGGTGGTGGGGGGTCTGAGAATTCTCCGTGGTAAGCTTAAATTGTAACTTGCTTACTCTTGCGATTGGATAAGAATGACTATAATACGGCAATGGTAGGAGTCACGAGAGGCTACAGGCAAATGTCAAGGTATCACTGTGTATGGTGCTTACTGCTTGTACTGTATGAAGATACTCAGCAAAGAAAACGATAGAATGCTTTGTAACTTGAACAGAAAGCGGCTCCCGGTATGCCTCCGAGCTGTAGCTGACAGCTGTAGGGCTGGCTCTGCATACCCACTCCCTGAAATGCTGTAACTTCGCCGATGCAAGAAACAGCTTTCAAGAGAGCCGCCTGAAGTGCAGACAGCCTTCGTGAGCCTTTCTCCTCTAGAGCTGTGCAAAAGAAAGCGTGCACGCTACAGCGTGGCTGCGTGCAGCATGCACGAGCAAAAGCGGCCAAGTTCAGTGCCCTCGCTGGGCTTCCCTTTTGTGCGGACAACGTGAGGCGAAGAACGAAGCCGCAGAGCAGCGGCTTGCGTGTGCAGTGCACCGAAGTTGCAGAAGTCCAGCAAGGGCTCGTTCACAAGCCGAGCCGGCTGAGGGCGTCCTCGCTTCTGCAAAAGGCAACGCGGAGCCCTAGCGCGTCACCGCACAGCGTGGAGATAGGCACTCTCCTAGTCCTTCAGCCTTGCAGAGTCCCTGCAGCTAGAGCTCAGCCAGGAGCAGGCGTCAAAGCAGAAGGCCTTCCTAAAGCACCCCTTGTCCAAGCAGCCTCCGGAAAGGGCGCGTCCCACTGCGGCTCTGCGCCTTTCTTCTAAGACAGACGCCCGGCTATGCTTTCGTGCTCGCAGCTGCCTTGGCAGCCTCCAGCAGTTGCTCTCATGGAGAACGAGCGAAGAGCTTCAGTTAAACGTCTCGCACACAGGAGAAAGGTGCCAGGACGACAGCACGTTCTTCCTCAGCCCTTCTCGTGGCCCGGATTGTGGTGCTGCCTTCAAAGCCGTGCACCTTGAAACACTCGTGCAGCAAGTGCTTCTCCCCTGGCCCACTTGGCTCAGCGAGAGCTACGTGGGCAGCGCGCACTCAGCGAAAGCCAAAGGGTGTCCTTGGAGCTCGAGCTTGTTGGAGAGGATGAAAGTTTGGGAAGAAAGTTTCACAGCTATGTAGGCTTGGCAGAAAGATGCGTGAATGTAGAAACTTAGCATGAGGTAGAAATGGAAGCACGTTTTGACAGAGAGCACAAGGTGTTTTGCTGAAACACTGATCGCTGAATAAGTGAGAAGGCAAAGGTTGGAGATTGCGTTGGAAGGAGATTTTTTCTATGCTTAGCACAACGGTATGTGACTACAGGTACAAGCACCTGTTTTTCAGCAAGCAAGTAAGTCTCAAGAAGGGCATAAGGAGCTAGAAAAACATGGTTTTACCAGAAAGAGAGCTCTCGCAGGCAAACAAGAAATGCCGATGGAGCAAGAAGAAGAAGGGGGGGGTTGGGGGGGGTGGCGGTGGGGGGGGTTGGTGGGGGGGGCGGGGTGGTGGCGGTGGTGGGGGGTCTGAGAATTCTCCGTGGTAAGCTTAAATTGTAACTTGCTTACTCTTGCGATTGGATAAGAATGACTATAATACGGCAATGGTAGGAGTCACGAGAGGCTACAGGCAAATGTCAAGGTATCACTGTGTATGGTGCTTACTGCTTGTACTGTATGAAGATACTCAGCAAAGAAAACGATAGAATGCTTTGTAACTTGAACAGAAAGCGGCTCCCGGTATGCCTCCGAGCTGTAGCTGACAGCTGTAGGGCTGGCTCTGCATACCCACTCCCTGAAATGCTGTAACTTCGCCGATGCAAGAAACAGCTTTCAAGAGAGCCGCCTGAAGTGCAGACAGCCTTCGTGAGCCTTTCTCCTCTAGAGCTGTGCAAAGAAAGCGTGCACGCTACAGCGTGGCTGCGTGCAGCATGCACGAGCAAAAGCGGCCAAGTTCAGTGCCCTCGCTGGGCTTCCCTTTTGTGCGGACAACGTGAGGCGAAGAACGAAGCCGCAGAGCAGCGGGCTTGCGTGTGCAGTGCACCGAAGTTGCAGAAGTCCAGCAAGGGCTCGTTCACAAGCCGAGCCGGCTGAGGGCGTCCTCGCTTCTGCAAAAGGCAACGCGGAGCCCTAGCGCGTCACCGCACAGCGTGGAGATAGGCACTCTCCTAGTCCTTCAGCCTTGCAGAGTCCCTGCAGCTAGAGCTCAGCCAGGAGCAGGCGTCAAAGCAGAAGGCCTTCCTAAAGCACCCCTTGTCCAAGCAGCCTCCGGAAAGGGCGCGTCCCACTGCGGCTCTGCGCCTTTCTTCTAAGACAGACGCCCGGCTATGCTTTCGTGCTCGCAGCTGCCTTGGCAGCCTCCAGCAGTTGCTCTCATGGAGAACGAGCGAAGAGCTTCAGTTAAACGTCTCGCACACAGGAGAAAGGTGCCAGGACGACAGCACGTTCTTCCTCAGCCCTTCTCGTGGCCCGGATTGTGGTGCTGCCTTCAAAGCCGTGCACCTTGAAACACTCGTGCAGCAAGTGCTTCTCCCCTGGCCCACTTGGCTCAGCGAGAGCTACGTGGGCAGCGCGCACTCAGCGAAAGCCAAAGGGTGTCCTTGGAGCTCGAGCTTGTTGGAGAGGATGAAAGTTTGGGAAGAAAGTTTCACAGCTATGTAGGCTTGGCAGAAAGATGCGTGAATGTAGAAACTTAGCATGAGGTAGAAATGGAAGCACGTTTTGACAGAGAGCACAAGGTGTTTTGCTGAAACACTGATCGCTGAATAAGTGAGAAGGCAAAGGTTGGAGATTGCGTTGGAAGGAGATTTTTTCTATGCTTAGCACAACGGTATGTGACTACAGGTACAAGCACCTGTTTTTCAGCAAGCAAGTAAGTCTCAAGAAGGGCATAAGGAGCTAGAAAACATGGTTTTACCAGAAAGAGAGCTCTCGCAGGCAAACAAGAAATGCCGATGGAGCAAGAAGAAGAAGGGGGGGGTTGGGGGGGGTGGCGTTGGGGGGGGTTGGGGGGGGTGGCGGTGGGGGGGGTTGGTGGGGGGGGCGGGGTGGTGGCGGTGGTGGGGGGTCTGAGAATTCTCCGTGGTAAGCTTAAATTGTAACTTGCTTACTCTTGCGATTGGATAAGAATGACTATAATACGGCAATGGTAGGAGTCACGAGAGGCTACAGGCAAATGTCAAGGTATCACTGTGTATGGTGCTTACTGCTTGTACTGTATGAAGATACTCAGCAAAGAAAACGATAGAATGCTTTGTAACTTGAACAGAAAGCGGCTCCCGGTATGCCTCCGAGCTGTAGCTGACAGCTGTAGGGCTGGCTCTGCATACCCACTCCCTGAAATGCTGTAACTTCGCCGATGCAAGAAACAGCTTTCAAGAGAGCCGCCTGAAGTGCAGACAGCCTTCGTGAGCCTTTCTCCTCTAGAGCTGTGCAAAGAAAGCGTGCACGCTACAGCGTGGCTGCGTGCAGCATGCACGAGCAAAAGCGGCCAAGTTCAGTGCCCTCTCGCTGGGCTTCCCTTTTGTGCGGACAACGTGAGGCGAAGAACGAAGCCGCAGAGCAGCGGGCTTGCGTGTGCAGTGCACCGAAGTTGCAGAAGTCCAGCAAGGGCTCGTTCACAAGCCGAGCCGGCTGAGGGCGTCCTCGCTTCTGCAAAAGGCAACGCGGAGCCCTAGCGCGTCACCGCACAGCGTGGAGATAGGCACTCTCCTAGTCCTTCAGCCTTGCAGAGTCCCTGCAGCTAGAGCTCAGCCAGGAGCAGGCGTCAAAGCAGAAGGCCTTCCTAAAGCACCCCTTGTCCAAGCAGCCTCCGGAAAGGGCGCGTCCCACTGCGGCTCTGCGCCTTTCTTCTAAGACAGACGCCCGGCTATGCTTTCGTGCTCGCAGCTGCCTTGGCAGCCTCCAGCAGTTGCTCTCATGGAGAACGAGCGAAGAGCTTCAGTTAAACGTCTCGCACACAGGAGAAAGGTGCCAGGACGACAGCACGTTCTTCCTCAGCCCTTCTCGTGGCCCGGATTGTGGTGCTGCCTTCAAAGCCGTGCACCTTGAAACACTCGTGCAGCAAGTGCTTCTCCCCTGGCCCACTTGGCTCAGCGAGAGCTACGTGGGCAGCGCGCACTCAGCGAAAGCCAAAGGGTGTCCTTGGAGCTCGAGCTTGTTGGAGAGGATGAAAGTTTGGGAAGAAAGTTTCACAGCTATGTAGGCTTGGCAGAAAGATGCGTGAATGTAGAAACTTAGCATGAGGTAGAAATGGAAGCACGTTTTGACAGAGAGCACAAGGTGTTTTGCTGAAACACTGATCGCTGAATAAGTGAGAAGGCAAAGGTTGGAGATTGCGTTGGAAGGAGATTTTTTCTATGCTTAGCACAACGGTATGTGACTACAGGTACAAGCACCTGTTTTTCAGCAAGCAAGTAAGTCTCAAGAAGGGCATAAGGAGCTAGAAAACATGGTTTTACCAGAAAGAGAGCTCTCGCAGGCAAACAAGAAATGCCGATGGAGCAAGAAGAAGAAGGGGGGGGTTGGGGGGGGGTGGCGGTGGGGGGGGCTGGTGGGGGGGGCGGGGTGGTGGCGGTGGTGGGGGGTCTGAGAATTCTCCGTGGTAAGCTTAAATTGTAACTTGCTTACTCTTGCGATTGGATAAGAATGACTATAATACGGCAATGGTAGGAGTCACGAGAGGCTACAGGCAAATGTCAAGGTATCACTGTGTATGGTGCTTACTGCTTGTACTGTATGAAGATACTCAGCAAAGAAAACGATAGAATGCTTTGTAACTTGAACAGAAAGCGGCTCCCGGTATGCCTCCGAGCTGTAGCTGACAGCTGTAGGGCTGGCTCTGCATACCCACTCCCTGAAATGCTGTAACTTCGCCGATGCAAGAAACAGCTTTCAAGAGAGCCGCCTGAAGTGCAGACAGCCTTCGTGAGCCTTTCTCCTCTAGAGCTGTGCAAAGAAAGCGTGCACGCTACAGCGTGGCTGCGTGCAGCATGCACGAGCAAAAGCGGCCAAGTTCAGTGCCCTCGCTGGGCTTCCCTTTTGTGCGGACAACGTGAGGCGAAGAACGAAGCCGCAGAGCAGCGGGCTTGCGTGTGCAGTGCACCGAAGTTGCAGAAGTCCAGCAAGGGCTCGTTCACAAGCCGAGCCGGCTGAGGGCGTCCTCGCTTCTGCAAAAGGCAACGCGGAGCCCTAGCGCGTCACCGCACAGCGTGGAGATAGGCACTCTCCTAGTCCTTCAGCCTTGCAGAGTCCCTGCAGCTAGAGCTCAGCCAGGAGCAGGCGTCAAAGCAGAAGGCCTTCCTAAAGCACCCCTTGTCCAAGCAGCCTCCGGAAAGGGCGCGTCCCACTGCGGCTCTGCGCCTTTCTTCTAAGACAGACGCCCGGCTATGCTTTCGTGCTCGCAGCTGCCTTGGCAGCCTCCAGCAGTTGCTCTCATGGAGAACGAGCGAAGAGCTTCAGTTAAACGTCTCGCACACAGGAGAAAGGTGCCAGGACGACAGCACGTTCTTCCTCAGCCCTTCTCGTGGCCCGGATTGTGGTGCTGCCTTCAAAGCCGTGCACCTTGAAACACTCGTGCAGCAAGTGCTTCTCCCCTGGCCCACTTGGCTCAGCGAGAGCTACGTGGGCAGCGCGCACTCAGCGAAAGCCAAAGGGTGTCCTTGGAGCTCGAGCTTGTTGGAGAGGATGAAAGTTTGGGAAGAAAGTTTCACAGCTATGTAGGCTTGGCAGAAAGATGCGTGAATGTAGAAACTTAGCATGAGGTAGAAATGGAAGCACGTTTTGACAGAGAGCACAAGGTGTTTTGCTGAAACACTGATCGCTGAATAAGTGAGAAGGCAAAGGTTGGAGATTGCGTTGGAAGGAGATTTTTTCTATGCTTAGCACAACGGTATGTGACTACAGGTACAAGCACCTGTTTTTCAGCAAGCAAGTAAGTCTCAAGAAGGGCATAAGGAGCTAGAAAACATGGTTTTACCAGAAAGAGAGCTCTCGCAGGCAAACAAGAAATGCCGATGGAGCAAGAAGAAGAAGGGGGGGGTTGGGGGGGGGTGGCGGTGGGGGGGGTTGGTGGGGGGGGCGGGGTGGTGGCGGTGGTGGGGGGTCTGAGAATTCTCCGTGGTAAGCTTAAATTGTAACTTGCTTACTCTTGCGATTGGATAAGAATGACTATAATACGGCAATGGTAGGAGTCACGAGAGGCTACAGGCAAATGTCAAGGTATCACTGTGTATGGTGCTTACTGCTTGTACTGTATGAAGATACTCAGCAAAGAAAACGATAGAATGCTTTGTAACTTGAACAGAAAGCGGCTCCCGGTATGCCTCCGAGCTGTAGCTGACAGCTGTAGGGCTGGCTCTGCATACCCACTCCCTGAAATGCTGTAACTTCGCCGATGCAAGAAACAGCTTTCAAGAGAGCCGCCTGAAGTGCAGACAGCCTTCGTGAGCCTTTCTCCTCTAGAGCTGTGCAAAGAAAGCGTGCACGCTACAGCGTGGCTGCGTGCAGCATGCACGAGCAAAAGCGGCCAAGTTCAGTGCCCTCGCTGGGCTTCCCTTTTGTGCGGACAACGTGAGGCGAAGAACGAAGCCGCAGAGCAGCGGGCTTGCGTGTGCAGTGCACCGAAGTTGCAGAAGTCCAGCAAGGGCTCGTTCACAAGCCGAGCCGGCTGAGGGCGTCCTCGCTTCTGCAAAAGGCAACGCGGAGCCCTAGCGCGTCACCGCACAGCGTGGAGATAGGCACTCTCCTAGTCCTTCAGCCTTGCAGAGTCCCTGCAGCTAGAGCTCAGCCAGGAGCAGGCGTCAAAGCAGAAGGCCTTCCTAAAGCACCCCTTGTCCAAGCAGCCTCCGGAAAGGGCGCGTCCCACTGCGGCTCTGCGCCTTTCTTCTAAGACAGACGCCCGGCTATGCTTTCGTGCTCGCAGCTGCCTTGGCAGCCTCCAGCAGTTGCTCTCATGGAGAACGAGCGAAGAGCTTCAGTTAAACGTCTCGCACACAGGAGAAAGGTGCCAGGACGACAGCACGTTCTTCCTCAGCCCTTCTCGTGGCCCGGATTGTGGTGCTGCCTTCAAAGCCGTGCACCTTGAAACACTCGTGCAGCAAGTGCTTCTCCCCTGGCCCACTTGGCTCAGCGAGAGCTACGTGGGCAGCGCGCACTCAGCGAAAGCCAAAGGGTGTCCTTGGAGCTCGAGCTTGTTGGAGAGGATGAAAGTTTGGGAAGAAAGTTTCACAGCTATGTAGGCTTGGCAGAAAGATGCGTGAATGTAGAAACTTAGCATGAGGTAGAAATGGAAGCACGTTTTGACAGAGAGCACAAGGTGTTTTGCTGAAACACTGATCGCTGAATAAGTGAGAAGGCAAAGGTTGGAGATTGCGTTGGAAGGAGATTTTTTCTATGCTTAGCACAACGGTATGTGACTACAGGTACAAGCACCTGTTTTTCAGCAAGCAAGTAAGTCTCAAGAAGGGCATAAGGAGCTAGAAAACATGGTTTTACCAGAAAGAGAGCTCTCGCAGGCAAACAAGAAATGCCGATGGAGCAAGAAGAAGAAGGGGGGGGTTGGGGGGGGGTGGCGGTGGGGGGGGCTGGTGGGGGGGGCGGGGTGGTGGCGGTGGTGGGGGGTCTGAGAATTCTCCGTGGTAAGCTTAAATTGTAACTTGCTTACTCTTGCGATTGGATAAGAATGACTATAATACGGCAATGGTAGGAGTCACGAGAGGCTACAGGCAAATGTCAAGGTATCACTGTGTATGGTGCTTACTGCTTGTACTGTATGAAGATACTCAGCAAAGAAAACGATAGAATGCTTTGTAACTTGAACAGAAAGCGGCTCCCGGTATGCCTCCGAGCTGTAGCTGACAGCTGTAGGGCTGGCTCTGCATACCCACTCCCTGAAATGCTGTAACTTCGCCGATGCAAGAAACAGCTTTCAAGAGAGCCGCCTGAAGTGCAGACAGCCTTCGTGAGCCTTTCTCCTCTAGAGCTGTGCAAAGAAAGCGTGCACGCTACAGCGTGGCTGCGTGCAGCATGCACGAGCAAAAGCGGCCAAGTTCAGTGCCCTCGCTGGGCTTCCCTTTTGTGCGGACAACGTGAGGCGAAGAACGAAGCCGCAGAGCAGCGGGCTTGCGTGTGCAGTGCACCGAAGTTGCAGAAGTCCAGCAAGGGCTCGTTCACAAGCCGAGCCGGCTGAGGGCGTCCTCGCTTCTGCAAAAGGCAACGCGGAGCCCTAGCGCGTCACCGCACAGCGTGGAGATAGGCACTCTCCTAGTCCTTCAGCCTTGCAGAGTCCCTGCAGCTAGAGCTCAGCCAGGAGCAGGCGTCAAAGCAGAAGGCCTTCCTAAAGCACCCCTTGTCCAAGCAGCCTCCGGAAAGGGCGCGTCCCACTGCGGCTCTGCGCCTTTCTTCTAAGACAGACGCCCGGCTATGCTTTCGTGCTCGCAGCTGCCTTGGCAGCCTCCAGCAGTTGCTCTCATGGAGAACGAGCGAAGAGCTTCAGTTAAACGTCTCGCACACAGGAGAAAGGTGCCAGGACGACAGCACGTTCTTCCTCAGCCCTTCTCGTGGCCCGGATTGTGGTGCTGCCTTCAAAGCCGTGCACCTTGAAACACTCGTGCAGCAAGTGCTTCTCCCCTGGCCCACTTGGCTCAGCGAGAGCTACGTGGGCAGCGCGCACTCAGCGAAAGCCAAAGGGTGTCCTTGGAGCTCGAGCTTGTTGGAGAGGACGAAAGTTTGGGAAGAAAGTTTCACAGCTATGTAGGCTTGGCAGAAAGATGCGTGAATGTAGAAACTTAGCATGAGGTAGAAATGGAAGCACGTTTTGACAGAGAGCACAAGGTGTTTTGCTGAAACACTGATCGCTGAATAAGTGAGAAGGCAAAGGTTGGAGATTGCGTTGGAAGGAGATTTTTTCTATGCTTAGCACAACGGTATGTGACTACAGGTACAAGCACCTGTTTTTCAGCAAGCAAGTAAGTCTCAAGAAGGGCATAAGGAGCTAGAAAACATGGTTTTACCAGAAAGAGAGCTCTCGCAGGCAAACAAGAAATGCCGATGGAGCAAGAAGAAGAAGGGGGGGGTTGGGGGGGGGTGGCGGTGGTGGGGGGTTGGTGGGGGGGGCGGGGTGGTGGCGGTGGTGGGGGGTCTGAGAATTCTCCGTGGTAAGCTTAAATTGTAACTTGCTTACTCTTGCGATTGGATAAGAATGACTATAATACGGCAATGGTAGGAGTCACGAGAGGCTACAGGCAAATGTCAAGGTATCACTGTGTATGGTGCTTACTGCTTGTACTGTATGAAGATACTCAGCAAAGAAAACGATAGAATGCTTTGTAACTTGAACAGAAAGCGGCTCCCGGTATGCCTCCGAGCTGTAGCTGACAGCTGTAGGGCTGGCTCTGCATACCCACTCCCTGAAATGCTGTAACTTCGCCGATGCAAGAAACAGCTTTCAAGAGAGCCGCCTGAAGTGCAGACAGCCTTCGTGAGCCTTTCTCCTCTAGAGCTGTGCAAAGAAAGCGTGCACGCTACAGCGTGGCTGCGTGCAGCATGCACGAGCAAAAGCGGCCAAGTTCAGTGCCCTCGCTGGGCTTCCCTTTTGTGCGGACAACGTGAGGCGAAGAACGAAGCCGCAGAGCAGCGGGCTTGCGTGTGCAGTGCACCGAAGTTGCAGAAGTCCAGCAAGGGCTCGTTCACAAGCCGAGCCGGCTGAGGGCGTCCTCGCTTCTGCAAAAGGCAACGCGGAGCCCTAGCGCGTCACCGCACAGCGTGGAGATAGGCACTCTCCTAGTCCTTCAGCCTTGCAGAGTCCCTGCAGCTAGAGCTCAGCCAGGAGCAGGCGTCAAAGCAGAAGGCCTTCCTAAAGCACCCCTTGTCCAAGCAGCCTCCGGAAAGGGCGCGTCCCACTGCGGCTCTGCGCCTTTCTTCTAAGACAGACGCCCGGCTATGCTTTCGTGCTCGCAGCTGCCTTGGCAGCCTCCAGCAGTTGCTCTCATGGAGAACGAGCGAAGAGCTTCAGTTAAACGTCTCGCACACAGGAGAAAGGTGCCAGGACGACAGCACGTTCTTCCTCAGCCCTTCTCGTGGCCCGGATTGTGGTGCTGCCTTCAAAGCCGTGCACCTTGAAACACTCGTGCAGCAAGTGCTTCTCCCCTGGCCCACTTGGCTCAGCGAGAGCTACGTGGGCAGCGCGCACTCAGCGAAAGCCAAAGGGTGTCCTTGGAGCTCGAGCTTGTTGGAGAGGATGAAAGTTTGGGAAGAAAGTTTCACAGCTATGTAGGCTTGGCAGAAAGATGCGTGAATGTAGAAACTTAGCATGAGGTAGAAATGGAAGCACGTTTTGACAGAGAGCACAAGGTGTTTTGCTGAAACACTGATCGCTGAATAAGTGAGAAGGCAAAGGTTGGAGATTGCGTTGGAAGGAGATTTTTTCTATGCTTAGCACAACGGTATGTGACTACAGGTACAAGCACCTGTTTTTCAGCAAGCAAGTAAGTCTCAAGAAGGGCATAAGGAGCTAGAAAACATGGTTTTACCAGAAAGAGAGCTCTCGCAGGCAAACAAGAAATGCCGATGGAGCAAGAAGAAGAAGGGGGGGGTTGGGGGGGGGTGGCGGTGGGGGGGGCTGGTGGGGGGGGCGGGGTGGTGGCGGTGGTGGGGGGGTCTGAGAATTCTCCGTGGTAAGCTTAAATTGTAACTTGCTTACTCTTGCGATTGGATAAGAATGACTATAATACGGCAATGGTAGGAGTCACGAGAGGCTACAGGCAAATGTCAAGGTATCACTGTGTATGGTGCTTACTGCTTGTACTGTATGAAGATACTCAGCAAAGAAAACGATAGAATGCTTTGTAACTTGAACAGAAAGCGGCTCCCGGTATGCCTCCGAGCTGTAGCTGACAGCTGTAGGGCTGGCTCTGCATACCCACTCCCTGAAATGCTGTAACTTCGCCGATGCAAGAAACAGCTTTCAAGAGAGCCGCCTGAAGTGCAGACAGCCTTCGTGAGCCTTTCTCCTCTAGAGCTGTGCAAAGAAAGCGTGCACGCTACAGCGTGGCTGCGTGCAGCATGCACGAGCAAAAGCGGCCAAGTTCAGTGCCCTCGCTGGGCTTCCCTTTTGTGCGGACAACGTGAGGCGAAGAACGAAGCCGCAGAGCAGCGGGCTTGCGTGTGCAGTGCACCGAAGTTGCAGAAGTCCAGCAAGGGCTCGTTCACAAGCCGAGCCGGCTGAGGGCGTCCTCGCTTCTGCAAAAGGCAACGCGGAGCCCTAGCGCGTCACCGCACAGCGTGGAGATAGGCACTCTCCTAGTCCTTCAGCCTTGCAGAGTCCCTGCAGCTAGAGCTCAGCCAGGAGCAGGCGTCAAAGCAGAAGGCCTTCCTAAAGCACCCCTTGTCCAAGCAGCCTCCGGAAAGGGCGCGTCCCACTGCGGCTCTGCGCCTTTCTTCTAAGACAGACGCCCGGCTATGCTTTCGTGCTCGCAGCTGCCTTGGCAGCCTCCAGCAGTTGCTCTCATGGAGAACGAGCGAAGAGCTTCAGTTAAACGTCTCGCACACAGGAGAAAGGTGCCAGGACGACAGCACGTTCTTCCTCAGCCCTTCTCGTGGCCCGGATTGTGGTGCTGCCTTCAAAGCCGTGCACCTTGAAACACTCGTGCAGCAAGTGCTTCTCCCCTGGCCCACTTGGCTCAGCGAGAGCTACGTGGGCAGCGCGCACTCAGCGAAAGCCAAAGGGTGTCCTTGGAGCTCGAGCTTGTTGGAGAGGATGAAAGTTTGGGAAGAAAGTTTCACAGCTATGTAGGCTTGGCAGAAAGATGCGTGAATGTAGAAACTTAGCATGAGGTAGAAATGGAAGCACGTTTTGACAGAGAGCACAAGGTGTTTTGCTGAAACACTGATCGCTGAATAAGTGAGAAGGCAAAGGTTGGAGATTGCGTTGGAAGGAGATTTTTTCTATGCTTAGCACAACGGTATGTGACTACAGGTACAAGCACCTGTTTTTCAGCAAGCAAGTAAGTCTCAAGAAGGGCATAAGGAGCTAGAAAACATGGTTTTACCAGAAAGAGAGCTCTCGCAGGCAAACAAGAAATGCCGATGGAGCAAGAAGAAGAAGGGGGGGGTTGGGGGGGGGTGGCGGTGGGGGGGGTTGGTGGGGGGGGCGGGGTGGTGGCGGTGGTGGGGGGTCTGAGAATTCTCCGTGGTAAGCTTAAATTGTAACTTGCTTACTCTTGCGATTGGATAAGAATGACTATAATACGGCAATGGTAGGAGTCACGAGAGGCTACAGGCAAATGTCAAGGTATCACTGTGTATGGTGCTTACTGCTTGTACTGTATGAAGATACTCAGCAAAGAAAACGATAGAATGCTTTGTAACTTGAACAGAAAGCGGCTCCCGGTATGCCTCCGAGCTGTAGCTGACAGCTGTAGGGCTGGCTCTGCATACCCACTCCCTGAAATGCTGTAACTTCGCCGATGCAAGAAACAGCTTTCAAGAGAGCCGCCTGAAGTGCAGACAGCCTTCGTGAGCCTTTCTCCTCTAGAGCTGTGCAAAGAAAGCGTGCACGCTACAGCGTGGCTGCGTGCAGCATGCACGAGCAAAAGCGGCCAAGTTCAGTGCCCTCGCTGGGCTTCCCTTTTGTGCGGACAACGTGAGGCGAAGAACGAAGCCGCAGAGCAGCGGGCTTGCGTGTGCAGTGCACCGAAGTTGCAGAAGTCCAGCAAGGGCTCGTTCACAAGCCGAGCCGGCTGAGGGCGTCCTCGCTTCTGCAAAAGGCAACGCGGAGCCCTAGCGCGTCACCGCACAGCGTGGAGATAGGCACTCTCCTAGTCCTTCAGCCTTGCAGAGTCCCTGCAGCTAGAGCTCAGCCAGGAGCAGGCGTCAAAGCAGAAGGCCTTCCTAAAGCACCCCTTGTCCAAGCAGCCTCCGGAAAGGGCGCGTCCCACTGCGGCTCTGCGCCTTTCTTCTAAGACAGACGCCCGGCTATGCTTTCGTGCTCGCAGCTGCCTTGGCAGCCTCCAGCAGTTGCTCTCATGGAGAACGAGCGAAGAGCTTCAGTTAAACGTCTCGCACACAGGAGAAAGGTGCCAGGACGACAGCACGTTCTTCCTCAGCCCTTCTCGTGGCCCGGATTGTGGTGCTGCCTTCAAAGCCGTGCACCTTGAAACACTCGTGCAGCAAGTGCTTCTCCCCTGGCCCACTTGGCTCAGCGAGAGCTACGTGGGCAGCGCGCACTCAGCGAAAGCCAAAGGGTGTCCTTGGAGCTCGAGCTTGTTGGAGAGGATGAAAGTTTGGGAAGAAAGTTTCACAGCTATGTAGGCTTGGCAGAAAGATGCGTGAATGTAGAAACTTAGCATGAGGTAGAAATGGAAGCACGTTTTGACAGAGAGCACAAGGTGTTTTGCTGAAACACTGATCGCTGAATAAGTGAGAAGGCAAAGGTTGGAGATTGCGTTGGAAGGAGATTTTTTCTATGCTTAGCACAACGGTATGTGACTACAGGTACAAGCACCTGTTTTTCAGCAAGCAAGTAAGTCTCAAGAAGGGCATAAGGAGCTAGAAAACATGGTTTTACCAGAAAGAGAGCTCTCGCAGGCAAACAAGAAATGCCGATGGAGCAAGAAGAAGAAGGGGGGGGTTGGGGGGGGGTGGCGGTGGGGGGGGGTTGGTGGGGGGGGCGGGGTGGTGGCGGTGGTGGGGGGTCTGAGAATTCTCCGTGGTAAGCTTAAATTGTAACTTGCTTACTCTTGCGATTGGATAAGAATGACTATAATACGGCAATGGTAGGAGTCACGAGAGGCTACAGGCAAATGTCAAGGTATCACTGTGTATGGTGCTTACTGCTTGTACTGTATGAAGATACTCAGCAAAGAAAACGATAGAATGCTTTGTAACTTGAACAGAAAGCGGCTCCCGGTATGCCTCCGAGCTGTAGCTGACAGCTGTAGGGCTGGCTCTGCATACCCACTCCCTGAAATGCTGTAACTTCGCCGATGCAAGAAACAGCTTTCAAGAGAGCCGCCTGAAGTGCAGACAGCCTTCGTGAGCCTTTCTCCTCTAGAGCTGTGCAAAGAAAGCGTGCACGCTACAGCGTGGCTGCGTGCAGCATGCACGAGCAAAAGCGGCCAAGTTCAGTGCCCTCGCTGGGCTTCCCTTTTGTGCGGACAACGTGAGGCGAAGAACGAAGCCGCAGAGCAGCGGGCTTGCGTGTGCAGTGCACCGAAGTTGCAGAAGTCCAGCAAGGGCTCGTTCACAAGCCGAGCCGGCTGAGGGCGTCCTCGCTTCTGCAAAAGGCAACGCGGAGCCCTAGCGCGTCACCGCACAGCGTGGAGATAGGCACTCTCCTAGTCCTTCAGCCTTGCAGAGTCCCTGCAGCTAGAGCTCAGCCAGGAGCAGGCGTCAAAGCAGAAGGCCTTCCTAAAGCACCCCTTGTCCAAGCAGCCTCCGGAAAGGGCGCGTCCCACTGCGGCTCTGCGCCTTTCTTCTAAGACAGACGCCCGGCTATGCTTTCGTGCTCGCAGCTGCCTTGGCAGCCTCCAGCAGTTGCTCTCATGGAGAACGAGCGAAGAGCTTCAGTTAAACGTCTCGCACACAGGAGAAAGGTGCCAGGACGACAGCACGTTCTTCCTCAGCCCTTCTCGTGGCCCGGATTGTGGTGCTGCCTTCAAAGCCGTGCACCTTGAAACACTCGTGCAGCAAGTGCTTCTCCCCTGGCCCACTTGGCTCAGCGAGAGCTACGTGGGCAGCGCGCACTCAGCGAAAGCCAAAGGGTGTCCTTGGAGCTCGAGCTTGTTGGAGAGGATGAAAGTTTGGGAAGAAAGTTTCACAGCTATGTAGGCTTGGCAGAAAGATGCGTGAATGTAGAAACTTAGCATGAGGTAGAAATGGAAGCACGTTTTGACAGAGAGCACAAGGTGTTTTGCTGAAACACTGATCGCTGAATAAGTGAGAAGGCAAAGGTTGGAGATTGCGTTGGAAGGAGATTTTTTCTATGCTTAGCACAACGGTATGTGACTACAGGTACAAGCACCTGTTTTTCAGCAAGCAAGTAAGTCTCAAGAAGGGCATAAGGAGCTAGAAAACATGGTTTTACCAGAAAGAGAGCTCTCGCAGGCAAACAAGAAATGCCGATGGAGCAAGAAGAAGAAGGGGGGGGTTGGGGGGGGGTGGCGGTGGTGGGGGGTTGGTGGGGGGGGCGGGGTGGTGGCGGTGGTGGGGGGTCTGAGAATTCTCCGTGGTAAGCTTAAATTGTAACTTGCTTACTCTTGCGATTGGATAAGAATGACTATAATACGGCAATGGTAGGAGTCACGAGAGGCTACAGGCAAATGTCAAGGTATCACTGTGTATGGTGCTTACTGCTTGTACTGTATGAAGATACTCAGCAAAGAAAACGATAGAATGCTTTGTAACTTGAACAGAAAGCGGCTCCCGGTATGCCTCCGAGCTGTAGCTGACAGCTGTAGGGCTGGCTCTGCATACCCACTCCCTGAAATGCTGTAACTTCGCCGATGCAAGAAACAGCTTTCAAGAGAGCCGCCTGAAGTGCAGACAGCCTTCGTGAGCCTTTCTCCTCTAGAGCTGTGCAAAGAAAGCGTGCACGCTACAGCGTGGCTGCGTGCAGCATGCACGAGCAAAAGCGGCCAAGTTCAGTGCCCTCGCTGGGCTTCCCTTTTGTGCGGACAACGTGAGGCGAAGAACGAAGCCGCAGAGCAGCGGGCTTGCGTGTGCAGTGCACCGAAGTTGCAGAAGTCCAGCAAGGGCTCGTTCACAAGCCGAGCCGGCTGAGGGCGTCCTCGCTTCTGCAAAAGGCAACGCGGAGCCCTAGCGCGTCACCGCACAGCGTGGAGATAGGCACTCTCCTAGTCCTTCAGCCTTGCAGAGTCCCTGCAGCTAGAGCTCAGCCAGGAGCAGGCGTCAAAGCAGAAGGCCTTCCTAAAGCACCCCTTGTCCAAGCAGCCTCCGGAAAGGGCGCGTCCCACTGCGGCTCTGCGCCTTTCTTCTAAGACAGACGCCCGGCTATGCTTTCGTGCTCGCAGCTGCCTTGGCAGCCTCCAGCAGTTGCTCTCATGGAGAACGAGCGAAGAGCTTCAGTTAAACGTCTCGCACACAGGAGAAAGGTGCCAGGACGACAGCACGTTCTTCCTCAGCCCTTCTCGTGGCCCGGATTGTGGTGCTGCCTTCAAAGCCGTGCACCTTGAAACACTCGTGCAGCAAGTGCTTCTCCCCTGGCCCACTTGGCTCAGCGAGAGCTACGTGGGCAGCGCGCACTCAGCGAAAGCCAAAGGGTGTCCTTGGAGCTCGAGCTTGTTGGAGAGGATGAAAGTTTGGGAAGAAAGTTTCACAGCTATGTAGGCTTGGCAGAAAGATGCGTGAATGTAGAAACTTAGCATGAGGTAGAAATGGAAGCACGTTTTGACAGAGAGCACAAGGTGTTTTGCTGAAACACTGATCGCTGAATAAGTGAGAAGGCAAAGGTTGGAGATTGCGTTGGAAGGAGATTTTTTCTATGCTTAGCACAACGGTATGTGACTACAGGTACAAGCACCTGTTTTTCAGCAAGCAAGTAAGTCTCAAGAAGGGCATAAGGAGCTAGAAAACATGGTTTTACCAGAAAGAGAGCTCTCGCAGGCAAACAAGAAATGCCGATGGAGCAAGAAGAAGAAGGGGGGGGTTGGGGGGGGGTGGCGGTGGGGGGGGCTGGTGGGGGGGGCGGGGTGGTGGCGGTGGTGGGGGGTCTGAGAATTCTCCGTGGTAAGCTTAAATTGTAACTTGCTTACTCTTGCGATTGGATAAGAATGACTATAATACGGCAATGGTAGGAGTCACGAGAGGCTACAGGCAAATGTCAAGGTATCACTGTGTATGGTGCTTACTGCTTGTACTGTATGAAGATACTCAGCAAAGAAAACGATAGAATGCTTTGTAACTTGAACAGAAAGCGGCTCCCGGTATGCCTCCGAGCTGTAGCTGACAGCTGTAGGGCTGGCTCTGCATACCCACTCCCTGAAATGCTGTAACTTCGCCGATGCAAGAAACAGCTTTCAAGAGTGTTGGGTGGAGTCGCGGGAGACAAGCACTCAAGGCATGATGTTCAGTAAGTCTCGATTTATTTTTCAAAACTACACTTACTTATAGTACCTTTAATTAGCTCATACATATTGCAAAAGTTGAGCTCCTCATTGGTGGGAGCTATTCCGTGGGATCTGCAAACACGGTGGTCTTATCTTTCTCTTCCATATGGTTTCTGTCTTCTTTCTTATCTGAATGCACATTCTGTTATCTATGCAACTTCTTGCTCAAGGACTCAGTGTCTGCATCTTTTCTAAGCCTCCTGTGTTATCATGACCTTTGCTCTTTAGCCATTCTTCAGAAAGACTCTCAACACAAGAGAGCCGCCTGAAGTGCAGACAGCCTTCGTGAGCCTTTCTCCTCTAGAGCTGTGCAAAGAAAGCGTGCACGCTACAGCGTGGCTGCGTGCAGCATGCACGAGCAAAAGCGGCCAAGTTCAGTGCCCTCGCTGGGCTTCCCTTTTGTGCGGACAACGTGAGGCGAAGAACGAAGCCGCAGAGCAGCGGGCTTGCGTGTGCAGTGCACCGAAGTTGCAGAAGTCCAGCAAGGGCTCGTTCACAAGCCGAGCCGGCTGAGGGCGTCCTCGCTTCTGCAAAAGGCAACGCGGAGCCCTAGCGCGTCACCGCACAGCGTGGAGATAGGCACTCTCCTAGTCCTTCAGCCTTGCAGAGTCCCTGCAGCTAGAGCTCAGCCAGGAGCAGGCGTCAAAGCAGAAGGCCTTCCTAAAGCACCCCTTGTCCAAGCAGCCTCCGGAAAGGGCGCGTCCCACTGCGGCTCTGCGCCTTTCTTCTAAGACAGACGCCCGGCTATGCTTTCGTGCTCGCAGCTGCCTTGGCAGCCTCCAGCAGTTGCTCTCATGGAGAACGAGCGAAGAGCTTCAGTTAAACGTCTCGCACACAGGAGAAAGGTGCCAGGACGACAGCACGTTCTTCCTCAGCCCTTCTCGTGGCCCGGATTGTGGTGCTGCCTTCAAAGCCGTGCACCTTGAAACACTCGTGCAGCAAGTGCTTCTCCCCTGGCCCACTTGGCTCAGCGAGAGCTACGTGGGCAGCGCGCACTCAGCGAAAGCCAAAGGGTGTCCTTGGAGCTCGAGCTTGTTGGAGAGGATGAAAGTTTGGGAAGAAAGTTTCACAGCTATGTAGGCTTGGCAGAAAGATGCGTGAATGTAGAAACTTAGCATGAGGTAGAAATGGAAGCACGTTTTGACAGAGAGCACAAGGTGTTTTGCTGAAACACTGATCGCTGAATAAGTGAGAAGGCAAAGGTTGGAGATTGCGTTGGAAGGAGATTTTTTCTATGCTTAGCACAACGGTATGTGACTACAGGTACAAGCACCTGTTTTTCAGCAAGCAAGTAAGTCTCAAGAAGGGCATAAGGAGCTAGAAAACATGGTTTTACCAGAAAGAGAGCTCTCGCAGGCAAACAAGAAATGCCGATGGAGCAAGAAGAAGAAGGGGGGGGTTGGGGGGGGGTGGCGGTGGTGGGGGGTTGGTGGGGGGGGCGGGGTGGTGGCGGTGGTGGGGGGTCTGAGAATTCTCCGTGGTAAGCTTAAATTGTAACTTGCTTACTCTTGCGATTGGATAAGAATGACTATAATACGGCAATGGTAGGAGTCACGAGAGGCTACAGGCAAATGTCAAGGTATCACTGTGTATGGTGCTTACTGCTTGTACTGTATGAAGATACTCAGCAAAGAAAACGATAGAATGCTTTGTAACTTGAACAGAAAGCGGCTCCCGGTATGCCTCCGAGCTGTAGCTGACAGCTGTAGGGCTGGCTCTGCATACCCACTCCCTGAAATGCTGTAACTTCGCCGATGCAAAAAACAGCTTTCAAGAGAGCCGCCTGAAGTGCAGACAGCCTTCGTGAGCCTTTCTCCTCTAGAGCTGTGCAAAGAAAGCGTGCACGCTACAGCGTGGCTGCGTGCAGCATGCACGAGCAAAAGCGGCCAAGTTCAGTGCCCTCGCTGGGCTTCCCTTTTGTGCGGACAACGTGAGGCGAAGAACGAAGCCGCAGAGCAGCGGGCTTGCGTGTGCAGTGCACCGAAGTTGCAGAAGTCCAGCAAGGGCTCGTTCACAAGCCGAGCCGGCTGAGGGCGTCCTCGCTTCTGCAAAAGGCAACGCGGAGCCCTAGCGCGTCACCGCACAGCGTGGAGATAGGCACTCTCCTAGTCCTTCAGCCTTGCAGAGTCCCTGCAGCTAGAGCTCAGCCAGGAGCAGGCGTCAAAGCAGAAGGCCTTCCTAAAGCACCCCTTGTCCAAGCAGCCTCCGGAAAGGGCGCGTCCCACTGCGGCTCTGCGCCTTTCTTCTAAGACAGACGCCCGGCTATGCTTTCGTGCTCGCAGCTGCCTTGGCAGCCTCCAGCAGTTGCTCTCATGGAGAACGAGCGAAGAGCTTCAGTTAAACGTCTCGCACACAGGAGAAAGGTGCCAGGACGACAGCACGTTCTTCCTCAGCCCTTCTCGTGGCCCGGATTGTGGTGCTGCCTTCAAAGCCGTGCACCTTGAAACACTCGTGCAGCAAGTGCTTCTCCCCTGGCCCACTTGGCTCAGCGAGAGCTACGTGGGCAGCGCGCACTCAGCGAAAGCCAAAGGGTGTCCTTGGAGCTCGAGCTTGTTGGAGAGGATGAAAGTTTGGGAAGAAAGTTTCACAGCTATGTAGGCTTGGCAGAAAGATGCGTGAATGTAGAAACTTAGCATGAGGTAGAAATGGAAGCACGTTTTGACAGAGAGCACAAGGTGTTTTGCTGAAACACTGATCGCTGAATAAGTGAGAAGGCAAAGGTTGGAGATTGCGTTGGAAGGAGATTTTTTCTATGCTTAGCACAACGGTATGTGACTACAGGTACAAGCACCTGTTTTTCAGCAAGCAAGTAAGTCTCAAGAAGGGCATAAGGAGCTAGAAAACATGGTTTTACCAGAAAGAGAGCTCTCGCAGGCAAACAAGAAATGCCGATGGAGCAAGAAGAAGAAGGGGGGGGTTGGGGGGGGGTGGCGGTGGGGGGGGTTGGTGGGGGGGGCGGGGTGGTGGCGGTGGTGGGGGGTCTGAGAATTCTCCGTGGTAAGCTTAAATTGTAACTTGCTTACTCTTGCGATTGGATAAGAATGACTATAATACGGCAATGGTAGGAGTCACGAGAGGCTACAGGCAAATGTCAAGGTATCACTGTGTATGGTGCTTACTGCTTGTACTGTATGAAGATACTCAGCAAAGAAAACGATAGAATGCTTTGTAACTTGAACAGAAAGCGGCTCCCGGTATGCCTCCGAGCTGTAGCTGACAGCTGTAGGGCTGGCTCTGCATACCCACTCCCTGAAATGCTGTAACTTCGCCGATGCAAGAAACAGCTTTCAAGAGTGTTGGGTGGAGTCGCGGGAGACAAGCACTCAAGGCATGATGTTCAGCAAGTCTCGATTTATTTTTCAAAACTACACTTACTTATAGTACCTTTAATTAGCTCATACATATTGCAAAAGTTGAGCTCCTCATTGGTGGGAGCTATTCCGTGGGATCTGCAAACACGGTGGTCTTATCTTTCTCTTCCATATGGTTTCTGTCTTCTTTCTTATCTGAATGCACATTCTGTTATCTATGCAACTTCTTGCTCAAGGACTCAGTGTCTGCATCTTTTCTAAGCCTCCTGTGTTATCATGACCTTTGCTCTTTAGCCATTCTTCAGAAAGACTCTCAACACAAGAGAGCCGCCTGAAGTGCAGACAGCCTTCGTGAGCCTTTCTCCTCTAGAGCTGTGCAAAGAAAGCGTGCACGCTACAGCGTGGCTGCGTGCAGCATGCACGAGCAAAAGCGGCCAAGTTCAGTGCCCTCGCTGGGCTTCCCTTTTGTGCGGACAACGTGAGGCGAAGAACGAAGCCGCAGAGCAGCGGGCTTGCGTGTGCAGTGCACCGAAGTTGCAGAAGTCCAGCAAGGGCTCGTTCACAAGCCGAGCCGGCTGAGGGCGTCCTCGCTTCTGCAAAAGGCAACGCGGAGCCCTAGCGCGTCACCGCACAGCGTGGAGATAGGCACTCTCCTAGTCCTTCAGCCTTGCAGAGTCCCTGCAGCTAGAGCTCAGCCAGGAGCAGGCGTCAAAGCAGAAGGCCTTCCTAAAGCACCCCTTGTCCAAGCAGCCTCCGGAAAGGGCGCGTCCCACTGCGGCTCTGCGCCTTTCTTCTAAGACAGACGCCCGGCTATGCTTTCGTGCTCGCAGCTGCCTTGGCAGCCTCCAGCAGTTGCTCTCATGGAGAACGAGCGAAGAGCTTCAGTTAAACGTCTCGCACACAGGAGAAAGGTGCCAGGACGACAGCACGTTCTTCCTCAGCCCTTCTCGTGGCCCGGATTGTGGTGCTGCCTTCAAAGCCGTGCACCTTGAAACACTCGTGCAGCAAGTGCTTCTCCCCTGGCCCACTTGGCTCAGCGAGAGCTACGTGGGCAGCGCGCACTCAGCGAAAGCCAAAGGGTGTCCTTGGAGCTCGAGCTTGTTGGAGAGGACGAAAGTTTGGGAAGAAAGTTTCACAGCTATGTAGGCTTGGCAGAAAGATGCGTGAATGTAGAAACTTAGCATGAGGTAGAAATGGAAGCACGTTTTGACAGAGAGCACAAGGTGTTTTGCTGAAACACTGATCGCTGAATAAGTGAGAAGGCAAAGGTTGGAGATTGCGTTGGAAGGAGATTTTTTCTATGCTTAGCACAACGGTATGTGACTACAGGTACAAGCACCTGTTTTTCAGCAAGCAAGTAAGTCTCAAGAAGGGCATAAGGAGCTAGAAAACATGGTTTTACCAGAAAGAGAGCTCTCGCAGGCAAACAAGAAATGCCGATGGAGCAAGAAGAAGAAGGGGGGGGTTGGGGGGGGGGTGGCGGTGGGGGGGGTTGGTGGGGGGGGCGGGGTGGTGGCGGTGGTGGGGGGTCTGAGA
Organism: Coloeus monedula; assembly: GCF_965178545.1. Taxonomy (NCBI): domain Eukaryota; kingdom Metazoa; phylum Chordata; class Aves; order Passeriformes; family Corvidae; genus Coloeus; species Coloeus monedula. The sequence continues at coordinate 13,841,731 of NC_138785.1, read as the reverse complement.
ATTCTCCGTGGTAAGCTTAAATTGTAACTTGCTTACTCTTGCGATTGGATAAGAATGACTATAATACGGCAATGGTAGGAGTCACGAGAGGCTACAGGCAAATGTCAAGGTATCACTGTGTATGGTGCTTACTGCTTGTACTGTATGAAGATACTCAGCAAAGAAAACGATAGAATGCTTTGTAACTTGAACAGAAAGCGGCTCCCGGTATGCCTCCGAGCTGTAGCTGACAGCTGTAGGGCTGGCTCTGCATACCCACTCCCTGAAATGCTGTAACTTCGCCGATGCAAGAAACAGCTTTCAAGAGAGCCGCCTGAAGTGCAGACAGCCTTCGTGAGCCTTTCTCCTCTAGAGCTGTGCAAAGAAAGCGTGCACGCTACAGCGTGGCTGCGTGCAGCATGCACGAGCAAAAGCGGCCAAGTTCAGTGCCCTCGCTGGGCTTCCCTTTTGTGCGGACAACGTGAGGCGAAGAACGAAGCCGCAGAGCAGCGGGCTTGCGTGTGCAGTGCACCGAAGTTGCAGAAGTCCAGCAAGGGCTCGTTCACAAGCCGAGCCGGCTGAGGGCGTCCTCGCTTCTGCAAAAGGCAACGCGGAGCCCTAGCGCGTCACCGCACAGCGTGGAGATAGGCACTCTCCTAGTCCTTCAGCCTTGCAGAGTCCCTGCAGCTAGAGCTCAGCCAGGAGCAGGCGTCAAAGCAGAAGGCCTTCCTAAAGCACCCCTTGTCCAAGCAGCCTCCGGAAAGGGCGCGTCCCACTGCGGCTCTGCGCCTTTCTTCTAAGACAGACGCCCGGCTATGCTTTCGTGCTCGCAGCTGCCTTGGCAGCCTCCAGCAGTTGCTCTCATGGAGAACGAGCGAAGAGCTTCAGTTAAACGTCTCGCACACAGGAGAAAGGTGCCAGGACGACAGCACGTTCTTCCTCAGCCCTTCTCGTGGCCCGGATTGTGGTGCTGCCTTCAAAGCCGTGCACCTTGAAACACTCGTGCAGCAAGTGCTTCTCCCCTGGCCCACTTGGCTCAGCGAGAGCTACGTGGGCAGCGCGCACTCAGCGAAAGCCAAAGGGTGTCCTTGGAGCTCGAGCTTGTTGGAGAGGATGAAAGTTTGGGAAGAAAGTTTCACAGCTATGTAGGCTTGGCAGAAAGATGCGTGAATGTAGAAACTTAGCATGAGGTAGAAATGGAAGCACGTTTTGACAGAGAGCACAAGGTGTTTTGCTGAAACACTGATCACTGAATAAGTGAGAAGGCAAAGGTTGGAGATTGCGTTGGAAGGAGATTTTTTCTATGCTTAGCACAACGGTATGTGACTACAGGTACAAGCACCTGTTTTTCAGCAAGCAAGTAAGTCTCAAGAAGGGCATAAGGAGCTAGAAAACATGGTTTTACCAGAAAGAGAGCTCTCGCAGGCAAACAAGAAATGCCGATGGAGCAAGAAGAAGAAGGGGGGGGTTGGGGGGGGGTGGCGGTGGGGGGGGGTTGGTGGGGGGGGCGGGGTGGTGGCGGTGGTGGGGGGTCTGAGAATTCTCCGTGGTAAGCTTAAATTGTAACTTGCTTACTCTTGCGATTGGATAAGAATGACTATAATACGGCAATGGTAGGAGTCACGAGAGGCTACAGGCAAATGTCAAGGTATCACTGTGTATGGTGCTTACTGCTTGTACTGTATGAAGATACTCAGCAAAGAAAACGATAGAATGCTTTGTAACTTGAACAGAAAGCGGCTCCCGGTATGCCTCCGAGCTGTAGCTGACAGCTGTAGGGCTGGCTCTGCATACCCACTCCCTGAAATGCTGTAACTTCGCCGATGCAAGAAACAGCTTTCAAGAGAGCCGCCTGAAGTGCAGACAGCCTTCGTGAGCCTTTCTCCTCTAGAGCTGTGCAAAGAAAGCGTGCACGCTACAGCGTGGCTGCGTGCAGCATGCACGAGCAAAAGCGGCCAAGTTCAGTGCCCTCGCTGGGCTTCCCTTTTGTGCGGACAACGTGAGGCGAAGAACGAAGCCGCAGAGCAGCGGGCTTGCGTGTGCAGTGCACCGAAGTTGCAGAAGTCCAGCAAGGGCTCGTTCACAAGCCGAGCCGGCTGAGGGCGTCCTCGCTTCTGCAAAAGGCAACGCGGAGCCCTAGCGCGTCACCGCACAGCGTGGAGATAGGCACTCTCCTAGTCCTTCAGCCTTGCAGAGTCCCTGCAGCTAGAGCTCAGCCAGGAGCAGGCGTCAAAGCAGAAGGCCTTCCTAAAGCACCCCTTGTCCAAGCAGCCTCCGGAAAGGGCGCGTCCCACTGCGGCTCTGCGCCTTTCTTCTAAGACAGACGCCCGGCTATGCTTTCGTGCTCGCAGCTGCCTTGGCAGCCTCCAGCAGTTGCTCTCATGGAGAACGAGCGAAGAGCTTCAGTTAAACGTCTCGCACACAGGAGAAAGGTGCCAGGACGACAGCACGTTCTTCCTCAGCCCTTCTCGTGGCCCGGATTGTGGTGCTGCCTTCAAAGCCGTGCACCTTGAAACACTCGTGCAGCAAGTGCTTCTCCCCTGGCCCACTTGGCTCAGCGAGAGCTACGTGGGCAGCGCGCACTCAGCGAAAGCCAAAGGGTGTCCTTGGAGCTCGAGCTTGTTGGAGAGGATGAAAGTTTGGGAAGAAAGTTTCACAGCTATGTAGGCTTGGCAGAAAGATGCGTGAATGTAGAAACTTAGCATGAGGTAGAAATGGAAGCACGTTTTGACAGAGAGCACAAGGTGTTTTGCTGAAACACTGATCGCTGAATAAGTGAGAAGGCAAAGGTTGGAGATTGCGTTGGAAGGAGATTTTTTCTATGCTTAGCACAACGGTATGTGACTACAGGTACAAGCACCTGTTTTTCAGCAAGCAAGTAAGTCTCAAGAAGGGCATAAGGAGCTAGAAAACATGGTTTTACCAGAAAGAGAGCTCTCGCAGGCAAACAAGAAATGCCGATGGAGCAAGAAGAAGAAGGGGGGGGTTGGGGGGGGGTGGCGGTGGGGGGGGCTGGTGGGGGGGGCGGGGTGGTGGCGGTGGTGGGGGGTCTGAGAATTCTCCGTGGTAAGCTTAAATTGTAACTTGCTTACTCTTGCGATTGGATAAGAATGACTATAATACGGCAATGGTAGGAGTCACGAGAGGCTACAGGCAAATGTCAAGGTATCACTGTGTATGGTGCTTACTGCTTGTACTGTATGAAGATACTCAGCAAAGAAAACGATAGAATGCTTTGTAACTTGAACAGAAAGCGGCTCCCGGTATGCCTCCGAGCTGTAGCTGACAGCTGTAGGGCTGGCTCTGCATACCCACTCCCTGAAATGCTGTAACTTCGCCGATGCAAGAAACAGCTTTCAAGAGAGCCGCCTGAAGTGCAGACAGCCTTCGTGAGCCTTTCTCCTCTAGAGCTGTGCAAAGAAAGCGTGCACGCTACAGCGTGGCTGCGTGCAGCATGCACGAGCAAAAGCGGCCAAGTTCAGTGCCCTCGCTGGGCTTCCCTTTTGTGCGGACAACGTGAGGCGAAGAACGAAGCCGCAGAGCAGCGGGCTTGCGTGTGCAGTGCACCGAAGTTGCAGAAGTCCAGCAAGGGCTCGTTCACAAGCCGAGCCGGCTGAGGGCGTCCTCGCTTCTGCAAAAGGCAACGCGGAGCCCTAGCGCGTCACCGCACAGCGTGGAGATAGGCACTCTCCTAGTCCTTCAGCCTTGCAGAGTCCCTGCAGCTAGAGCTCAGCCAGGAGCAGGCGTCAAAGCAGAAGGCCTTCCTAAAGCACCCCTTGTCCAAGCAGCCTCCGGAAAGGGCGCGTCCCACTGCGGCTCTGCGCCTTTCTTCTAAGACAGACGCCCGGCTATGCTTTCGTGCTCGCAGCTGCCTTGGCAGCCTCCAGCAGTTGCTCTCATGGAGAACGAGCGAAGAGCTTCAGTTAAACGTCTCGCACACAGGAGAAAGGTGCCAGGACGACAGCACGTTCTTCCTCAGCCCTTCTCGTGGCCCGGATTGTGGTGCTGCCTTCAAAGCCGTGCACCTTGAAACACTCGTGCAGCAAGTGCTTCTCCCCTGGCCCACTTGGCTCAGCGAGAGCTACGTGGGCAGCGCGCACTCAGCGAAAGCCAAAGGGTGTCCTTGGAGCTCGAGCTTGTTGGAGAGGATGAAAGTTTGGGAAGAAAGTTTCACAGCTATGTAGGCTTGGCAGAAAGATGCGTGAATGTAGAAACTTAGCATGAGGTAGAAATGGAAGCACGTTTTGACAGAGAGCACAAGGTGTTTTGCTGAAACACTGATCGCTGAATAAGTGAGAAGGCAAAGGTTGGAGATTGCGTTGGAAGGAGATTTTTTCTATGCTTAGCACAACGGTATGTGACTACAGGTACAAGCACCTGTTTTTCAGCAAGCAAGTAAGTCTCAAGAAGGGCATAAGGAGCTAGAAAACATGGTTTTACCAGAAAGAGAGCTCTCGCAGGCAAACAAGAAATGCCGATGGAGCAAGAAGAAGAAGGGGGGGGTTGGGGGGGGGTGGCGGTGGGGGGGGTTGGTGGGGGGGGCGGGGTGGTGGCGGTGGTGGGGGGTCTGAGAATTCTCCGTGGTAAGCTTAAATTGTAACTTGCTTACTCTTGCGATTGGATAAGAATGACTATAATACGGCAATGGTAGGAGTCACGAGAGGCTACAGGCAAATGTCAAGGTATCACTGTGTATGGTGCTTACTGCTTGTACTGTATGAAGATACTCAGCAAAGAAAACGATAGAATGCTTTGTAACTTGAACAGAAAGCGGCTCCCGGTATGCCTCCGAGCTGTAGCTGACAGCTGTAGGGCTGGCTCTGCATACCCACTCCCTGAAATGCTGTAACTTCGCCGATGCAAGAAACAGCTTTCAAGAGTGTTGGGTGGAGTCGCGGGAGACAAGCACTCAAGGCATGATGTTCAGCAAGTCTCGATTTATTTTTCAAAACTACACTTACTTATAGTACCTTTAATTAGCTCATACATATTGCAAAAGTTGAGCTCCTCATTGGTGGGAGCTATTCCGTGGGATCTGCAAACACGGTGGTCTTATCTTTCTCTTCCATATGGTTTCTGTCTTCTTTCTTATCTGAATGCACATTCTGTTATCTATGCAACTTCTTGCTCAAGGACTCAGTGTCTGCATCTTTTCTAAGCCTCCTGTGTTATCATGACCTTTGCTCTTTAGCCATTCTTCAGAAAGACTCTCAACACTTCCCCTGTTTTCTTTTTGCATGATCATAGTCATATTGACTGACTTCAAAATTAAATTTTTTATACATGACATTATACAGCTAAGCATAAGTAAACCAAGCAAAACAATTATTAGCAACAGCATTAAGGATTTAATCACACTTTTCATCCATCCTTCTAAGCCCATCCACTCTGTAAGTCCTTCTAATCCGAAAAATCCGGAGTCTTTTTTTATTTTTTGGGAGTGTTCAATCAAATTCTTAATTTCGGCGTGGATGGACTTAGAATGATCCTCAAGATCCATACAGCACATTCCTTCAAAGTCTTCACAGCCATGGCCGTGGGCTAAGAGTAGAAAATCTATAGCTGCTCTATTCTGAAGCAGGGCGTGTTGGACTGAACTCAGATCTTCTGCAAGTTCAGACAACACTCGGCTGGTACCGTTTGCCTGTTTAACTACCCAACATGCCAGTTTTTCTAAGTGACGATGGGCTCGTGCTGCAGCTGCACCAGGAACAAAAAGGGAGGTAAAAAGCACTTCTGATTTGCTCCATAGCGTGAGGTCATCCTGACATTCAGGTGTTATAGTTTCTGTTAAAGACCTCCGCCATCGTGTTCGGTGTGTAGCATTAGGATGGTGCTGTGGAAGTGCAAGACTCAGTTGGCCAAAGGTACAGGGCCCACCTACAGGCCTGGATGGAATACCTGACCAGGCACGATTCCCACAAATTAGGAAAAACCCTCTGGGTAACTTTCGAGGGAAAAACGTTCCAGGGGCTGCAAGAGATCGATTTCTCACGGTAATGTTGCACCATTCTAAATCCCACTGTGAAGCATTGCCAATAGGATAAATCAAGGTGGGGTTGGATTCATTCAGTCGACAGCCATTAAGGCTGCCTTCTTGGCATAAATCACGTGAACTATTAATATAAATACAGGCTGTAGCGTTAAGAGAATCAACTAGTTCTATCTCTTGTGGCTCAGGACCCACCGGGAGTTTATCATCCCAGCTATCATACTCTTGTAGGCCAGCGGTAATATTCATTGTGGATTTTAATGGTCTAATAATTTTGAACTGGTTCTGGGTCTCGATTACGAAGTTACGCCATGTATTATCTGTTAGTGGTACTCCAACTAAGCATGTCAAAAATGGGGTACTGGGTGTGGCTAGGGAGGCACAGAATGTTGTGGTGTTCAATTCACGTGCCAAGGAGACCCAGATATTATCTCTAGGGTCAAACACCTTAGGAGGATAGGAAAGGGGGTGACCCATTACTGAGCCTGCGATTAGCAGCACGATGCTTAAACCGCCGGCAAACATGATCCCACTTTCTTGGGTCAACTTGCCACTGAATGGGGACCCCGATATTTGGTTGGCACGAGGATTGCAAAACTACAGAGTAGCTATCGGCTAAGATCTTTTTTGCTAAATGCTGTACTGACCACGCTAATTCTCTTAGCCGCAGATCTTCAAGATTTTCAACTAATTGCAAACTGTCAATGATATTTTTGCCTGTGAGTTGTACTAATGCTCCTTGAGCCGTCTCACGGTGCCAGTGAAAACTGCAAGACTGACACCAAAACCCTTCTGATAGATGTTGCTGGTGGACCCACCACTGTAAATTACAGCCTCCGCAAAGCAATCTTACCCACGCCTTATGATTATTACAATTACATGCAAGGCAACTAGACTGGCAAAAGCGCAAAAAATGTCTCTGCAAATGTGGGAGGAGATAACCCTCTATCTCCTGTTCAGAGTCCACAAGGAAGGTAATGCAAAACCGCTGCTCAACTTCCTGCAGGATCTGTGAGATCTTCCTCTGTACCCTTCTTTTCTTCCTCTGTTGTGGGTTGCTCATCAGTGACAACAGGCTTAGTCCATTTGGCCGGAACCCATAGGGGACCTGTCGGAGTGGACACACATAAGTAACCTCTTCCCCAGTACAAGGTTTTTACAGGATCCTGCCAAAGTCCCGTCTTGGGGTCTTTGTAGCGCACCCAAGGCATGGGCGTCGGGGGTTGAGGATAGGTTCCAAGGTGATGGACTCTGCCTGATGCAGCAGGAGACAACGCTTCCGTGGGCGGGAGGTGAGATCAATAGTGAGTAAGGTCAGAGATCCAGTAGAGCCAGGACTTGGCTGACACCTAGGTGCATCACAAACAGGCGGAATGCTTGAAGCCAGATGTGGTAATGGTACTAGTTGTGCTAACTTTTGTCCTGCCGGGATCTTAACGGGAGGATAATCGGTATGTGCTAAAATAAAAATTTCTCCAGCGGAGTCAGCATCAACAAGACCAGTCTCTACTAGGAGTCCCATTGTAATTGCAGATGAACGACCTACAATAAGTTCTCCCATAGCTTGGCCATTAATATACACAGGTCCGATGACACCAGTGGGAATGCGATGGATTTCTGATGTTAGCAACTCGGTATCTACTGAGGCTGCCAGGTCCAGGCCGAGACTTCCGCTTGTCGCTGGGCGGGGACAGGTAGAGGTGCTGGAGCGGTTACTTGTGTCGTCGCGCGGCCGCTGTTCGCGCTGGGTCGCTAAATTCTTGCGGCTGTACATTCGCGACGAATATGACTGGGTGTCCCACAGCGATAACACTTCATGCGGCCACCTGGAGCTGGGCGGGGACGTGCTGCTGCCGCTTGGAGAGGAGCAAGGGCTGCCATTACCTGATTTTGAGAGCTAATAGCCTGTTCTTTAAGCCCTTCACCTAATTTTGCTAAGGCTTGTGCTAAGAACAGCTGAGAGCCAGTGGGCATGGTAGCAGCCTTTTCTAGGAGCTGCTGGACAGTCCAATCCCCTGGGGTGGAAGTAATGAGGGCACGGGTGGCTTGATTGCCATTTTGTAAAAGGCATTGCTTAAGTAACGGGTCATGCATATGCTCTTGAACCCCAGCTTTTGAGATGGCTTCCATAACTTTGTCAACAAAAGAGCCTAAAGATTCCTCTCTGCCTTGCTTAATGTTCATATACATAGGGATCCCACCCGGGGCTCGGACTTTATCCATAGCTTTCTTAGCAACTGCCATAGCTTCCCGCAATTTAGCAGGGCCTAGTGCAGCCTGAGCCTCAACCCTCATATGTTGACCCTGTCCTAGTAGTTCATCTACAGTGATATCTGCTAACGGATCTCCCTGGGGTCTAGCGAGATCTGCACTAACAGCTGCCTCCTCCCTCCAGCGAGCCTCAAAAAGCAGTCGCTGATGCGGGGTATACATGAGCTTAGTAATGCCTTTAATGTCAGCAGGAAGAAGGGTAAAAGCGTTAAAAATATAATCAAGCATCTGTTTAACTGGTTCACTGGTGACACCGTAATTCCCCACCGTTGCTCGTAGCTGAGCTTCCAATCCAGATTAGTCACCTGCGCGATATTGCCGCCCCCTTGCGGATTAGGGACAAATAAGACAGGGAACGCTATGCTGTCCTGAGCAGCCGCCAGCATGTCAGAATCACCCTTTTGTAAGCCCTCACGAGCAACCGCAGCCCAAAGTTCTCGATGGCCCCTAGCCATGGCCTCCGCGAGGTCAGACTCTGCCCCAGGGACAGGCTCAGGGCTAACAAAGGGGTTTCGCGAGCGAGAACAGTCCGGCGGAGACGGGTGAGGCAAGGGCGGAGGAGCAGGCTGCGGCAAGGAAGGCGTGGGAGGAGCAGGAGGTGGGGGGGGGGAAGGCGCGGAAGGCAACTCAGAGGCAAGAGCCTCAGGGGGTACGTGAACCGTAGCAAAGGTGGGGGGATTAGGCGGACCAGAGAAGGGAGAAGGACCATGTTCCCCGTAAAGACGATTACGGTCCTGTGCAACTTTAATCTTTTCTGCGGCTTTCTTTTCTGCCTGTACCATTAAAAGTTCATTATAAACAACTCTCCATAGTTTAGCTATCTTTTTAGCTGGCTTATCGTCATCTAAGACAAGATCCCAAAGTTTATCACTATACGCGCGCCACTGACTTAATTCATGAATGGAGTGGGGGTCAGCGAAAAAACCGTAAGAGCGCGCATGCGTTAAAAGAGCGGGGAGGTCTTTATCAAGATCAATCCCTTTAAAATTACGCTTAAGTAAAAAAGCCTTGAAAAGTTCCTGTGCTGCTTGCCTTTCCATACTTACGTCGGTACCGTTGCTAGCCCCTCCAGGCTTCGGCAGCACGTATCGGCGAGCCCGCCTGTGCGGTCGCTCGGGCGCGGAGGAAATCGTTGCAGTATACGAGACCTCTTTCGCCGTCCGTCTAGCTGCGGGACCCGACCCCAACGCAACTCCCCCGTCACATAAGGCTAGGGCAACTTCTCCTGTTCGGGCGCCAGATGTTGGGTGGAGTCGCGGGAGACAAGCACTCAAGGCATGATGTTCAGCAAGTCTCGATTTATTTTTCAAAACTACACTTACTTATAGTACCTTTAATTAGCTCATACATATTGCAAAAGTTGAGCTCCTCATTGGTGGGAGCTATTCCGTGGGATCTGCAAACACGGTGGTCTTATCTTTCTCTTCCATATGGTTTCTGTCTTCTTTCTTATCTGAATGCACATTCTGTTATCTATGCAACTTCTTGCTCAAGGACTCAGTGTCTGCATCTTTTCTAAGCCTCCTGTGTTATCATGACCTTTGCTCTTTAGCCATTCTTCAGAAAGACTCTCAACACAAGAGAGCCGCCTGAAGTGCAGACAGCCTTCGTGAGCCTTTCTCCTCTAGAGCTGTGCAAAGAAAGCGTGCACGCTACAGCGTGGCTGCGTGCAGCATGCACGAGCAAAAGCGGCCAAGTTCAGTGCCCTCGCTGGGCTTCCCTTTTGTGCGGACAACGTGAGGCGAAGAACGAAGCCGCAGAGCAGCGGGCTTGCGTGTGCAGTGCACCGAAGTTGCAGAAGTCCAGCAAGGGCTCGTTCACAAGCCGAGCCGGCTGAGGGCGTCCTCGCTTCTGCAAAAGGCAACGCGGAGCCCTAGCGCGTCACCGCACAGCGTGGAGATAGGCACTCTCCTAGTCCTTCAGCCTTGCAGAGTCCCTGCAGCTAGAGCTCAGCCAGGAGCAGGCGTCAAAGCAGAAGGCCTTCCTAAAGCACCCCTTGTCCAAGCAGCCTCCGGAAAGGGCGCGTCCCACTGCGGCTCTGCGCCTTTCTTCTAAGACAGACGCCCGGCTATGCTTTCGTGCTCGCAGCTGCCTTGGCAGCCTCCAGCAGTTGCTCTCATGGAGAACGAGCGAAGAGCTTCAGTTAAACGTCTCGCACACAGGAGAAAGGTGCCAGGACGACAGCACGTTCTTCCTCAGCCCTTCTCGTGGCCCGGATTGTGGTGCTGCCTTCAAAGCCGTGCACCTTGAAACACTCGTGCAGCAAGTGCTTCTCCCCTGGCCCACTTGGCTCAGCGAGAGCTACGTGGGCAGCGCGCACTCAGCGAAAGCCAAAGGGTGTCCTTGGAGCTCGAGCTTGTTGGAGAGGATGAAAGTTTGGGAAGAAAGTTTCACAGCTATGTAGGCTTGGCAGAAAGATGCGTGAATGTAGAAACTTAGCATGAGGTAGAAATGGAAGCACGTTTTGACAGAGAGCACAAGGTGTTTTGCTGAAACACTGATCGCTGAATAAGTGAGAAGGCAAAGGTTGGAGATTGCGTTGGAAGGAGATTTTTTCTATGCTTAGCACAACGGTATGTGACTACAGGTACAAGCACCTGTTTTTCAGCAAGCAAGTAAGTCTCAAGAAGGGCATAAGGAGCTAGAAAACATGGTTTTACCAGAAAGAGAGCTCTCGCAGGCAAACAAGAAATGCCGATGGAGCAAGAAGAAGAAGGGGGGGGTTGGGGGGGGGTGGCGGTGGGGGGGGTTGGTGGGGGGGGCGGGGTGGTGGCGGTGGTGGGGGGTCTGAGAATTCTCCGTGGTAAGCTTAAATTGTAACTTGCTTACTCTTGCGATTGGATAAGAATGACTATAATACGGCAATGGTAGGAGTCACGAGAGGCTACAGGCAAATGTCAAGGTATCACTGTGTATGGTGCTTACTGCTTGTACTGTATGAAGATACTCAGCAAAGAAAACGATAGAATGCTTTGTAACTTGAACAGAAAGCGGCTCCCGGTATGCCTCCGAGCTGTAGCTGACAGCTGTAGGGCTGGCTCTGCATACCCACTCCCTGAAATGCTGTAACTTCGCCGATGCAAGAAACAGCTTTCAAGAGAGCCGCCTGAAGTGCAGACAGCCTTCGTGAGCCTTTCTCCTCTAGAGCTGTGCAAAGAAAGCGTGCACGCTACAGCGTGGCTGCGTGCAGCATGCACGAGCAAAAGCGGCCAAGTTCAGTGCCCTCTCGCTGGGCTTCCCTTTTGTGCGGACAACGTGAGGCGAAGAACGAAGCCGCAGAGCAGCGGGCTTGCGTGTGCAGTGCACCGAAGTTGCAGAAGTCCAGCAAGGGCTCGTTCACAAGCCGAGCCGGCTGAGGGCGTCCTCGCTTCTGCAAAAGGCAACGCGGAGCCCTAGCGCGTCACCGCACAGCGTGGAGATAGGCACTCTCCTAGTCCTTCAGCCTTGCAGAGTCCCTGCAGCTAGAGCTCAGCCAGGAGCAGGCGTCAAAGCAGAAGGCCTTCCTAAAGCACCCCTTGTCCAAGCAGCCTCCGGAAAGGGCGCGTCCCACTGCGGCTCTGCGCCTTTCTTCTAAGACAGACGCCCGGCTATGCTTTCGTGCTCGCAGCTGCCTTGGCAGCCTCCAGCAGTTGCTCTCATGGAGAACGAGCGAAGAGCTTCAGTTAAACGTCTCGCACACAGGAGAAAGGTGCCAGGACGACAGCACGTTCTTCCTCAGCCCTTCTCGTGGCCCGGATTGTGGTGCTGCCTTCAAAGCCGTGCACCTTGAAACACTCGTGCAGCAAGTGCTTCTCCCCTGGCCCACTTGGCTCAGCGAGAGCTACGTGGGCAGCGCGCACTCAGCGAAAGCCAAAGGGTGTCCTTGGAGCTCGAGCTTGTTGGAGAGGATGAAAGTTTGGGAAGAAAGTTTCACAGCTATGTAGGCTTGGCAGAAAGATGCGTGAATGTAGAAACTTAGCATGAGGTAGAAATGGAAGCACGTTTGGACAGAGAGCACAAGGTGTTTTGCTGAAACACTGATCGCTGAATAAGTGAGAAGGCAAAGGTTGGAGATTGCGTTGGAAGGAGATTTTTTCTATGCTTAGCACAACGGTATGTGACTACAGGTACAAGCACCTGTTTTTCAGCAAGCAAGTAAGTCTCAAGAAGGGCATAAGGAGCTAGAAAACATGGTTTTACCAGAAAGAGAGCTCTCGCAGGCAAACAAGAAATGCCGATGGAGCAAGAAGAAGAAGGGGGGGGTTGGGGGGGGTGGCGGTGGGGGGGGTTGGTGGGGGGGGCGGGGTGGTGGCGGTGGTGGGGGGTCTGAGAATTCTCCGTGGTAAGCTTAAATTGTAACTTGCTTACTCTTGCGATTGGATAAGAATGACTATAATACGGCAATGGTAGGAGTCACGAGAGGCTACAGGCAAATGTCAAGGTATCACTGTGTATGGTGCTTACTGCTTGTACTGTATGAAGATACTCAGCAAAGAAAACGATAGAATGCTTTGTAACTTGAACAGAAAGCGGCTCCCGGTATGCCTCCGAGCTGTAGCTGACAGCTGTAGGGCTGGCTCTGCATACCCACTCCCTGAAATGCTGTAACTTCGCCGATGCAAGAAACAGCTTTCAAGAGAGCCGCCTGAAGTGCAGACAGCCTTCGTGAGCCTTTCTCCTCTAGAGCTGTGCAAAGAAAGCGTGCACGCTACAGCGTGGCTGCGTGCAGCATGCACGAGCAAAAGCGGCCAAGTTCAGTGCCCTCGCTGGGCTTCCCTTTTGTGCGGACAACGTGAGGCGAAGAACGAAGCCGCAGAGCAGCGGGCTTGCGTGTGCAGTGCACCGAAGTTGCAGAAGTCCAGCAAGGGCTCGTTCACAAGCCGAGCCGGCTGAGGGCGTCCTCGCTTCTGCAAAAGGCAACGCGGAGCCCTAGCGCGTCACCGCACAGCGTGGAGATAGGCACTCTCCTAGTCCTTCAGCCTTGCAGAGTCCCTGCAGCTAGAGCTCAGCCAGGAGCAGGCGTCAAAGCAGAAGGCCTTCCTAAAGCACCCCTTGTCCAAGCAGCCTCCGGAAAGGGCGCGTCCCACTGCGGCTCTGCGCCTTTCTTCTAAGACAGACGCCCGGCTATGCTTTCGTGCTCGCAGCTGCCTTGGCAGCCTCCAGCAGTTGCTCTCATGGAGAACGAGCGAAGAGCTTCAGTTAAACGTCTCGCACACAGGAGAAAGGTGCCAGGACGACAGCACGTTCTTCCTCAGCCCTTCTCGTGGCCCGGATTGTGGTGCTGCCTTCAAAGCCGTGCACCTTGAAACACTCGTGCAGCAAGTGCTTCTCCCCTGGCCCACTTGGCTCAGCGAGAGCTACGTGGGCAGCGCGCACTCAGCGAAAGCCAAAGGGTGTCCTTGGAGCTCGAGCTTGTTGGAGAGGATGAAAGTTTGGGAAGAAAGTTTCACAGCTATGTAGGCTTGGCAGAAAGATGCGTGAATGTAGAAACTTAGCATGAGGTAGAAATGGAAGCACGTTTTGACAGAGAGCACAAGGTGTTTTGCTGAAACACTGATCGCTGAATAAGTGAGAAGGCAAAGGTTGGAGATTGCGTTGGAAGGAGATTTTTTCTATGCTTAGCACAACGGTATGTGACTACAGGTACAAACACCTGTTTTTCAGCAAGCAAGTAAGTCTCAAGAAGGGCATAAGGAGCTAGAAAACATGGTTTTACCAGAAAGAGAGCTCTCGCAGGCAAACAAGAAATGCCGATGGAGCAAGAAGAAGAAGGGGGGGGTTGGGGGGGGGTGGCGGTGGGGGGGGTTGGTGGGGGGGGCGGGGTGGTGGCGGTGGTGGGGGGTCTGAGAATTCTCCGTGGTAAGCTTAAATTGTAACTTGCTTACTCTTGCGATTGGATAAGAATGACTATAATACGGCAATGGTAGGAGTCACGAGAGGCTACAGGCAAATGTCAAGGTATCACTGTGTATGGTGCTTACTGCTTGTACTGTATGAAGATACTCAGCAAAGAAAACGATAGAATGCTTTGTAACTTGAACAGAAAGCGGCTCCCGGTATGCCTCCGAGCTGTAGCTGACAGCTGTAGGGCTGGCTCTGCATACCCACTCCCTGAAATGCTGTAACTTCGCCGATGCAAGAAACAGCTTTCAAGAGAGCCGCCTGAAGTGCAGACAGCCTTCGTGAGCCTTTCTCCTCTAGAGCTGTGCAAAGAAAGCGTGCACGCTACAGCGTGGCTGCGTGCAGCATGCACGAGCAAAAGCGGCCAAGTTCAGTGCCCTCGCTGGGCTTCCCTTTTGTGCGGACAACGTGAGGCGAAGAACGAAGCCGCAGAGCAGCGGGCTTGCGTGTGCAGTGCACCGAAGTTGCAGAAGTCCAGCAAGGGCTCGTTCACAAGCCGAGCCGGCTGAGGGCGTCCTCGCTTCTGCAAAAGGCAACGCGGAGCCCTAGCGCGTCACCGCACAGCGTGGAGATAGGCACTCTCCTAGTCCTTCAGCCTTGCAGAGTCCCTGCAGCTAGAGCTCAGCCAGGAGCAGGCGTCAAAGCAGAAGGCCTTCCTAAAGCACCCCTTGTCCAAGCAGCCTCCGGAAAGGGCGCGTCCCACTGCGGCTCTGCGCCTTTCTTCTAAGACAGACGCCCGGCTATGCTTTCGTGCTCGCAGCTGCCTTGGCAGCCTCCAGCAGTTGCTCTCATGGAGAACGAGCGAAGAGCTTCAGTTAAACGTCTCGCACACAGGAGAAAGGTGCCAGGACGACAGCACGTTCTTCCTCAGCCCTTCTCGTGGCCCGGATTGTGGTGCTGCCTTCAAAGCCGTGCACCTTGAAACACTCGTGCAGCAAGTGCTTCTCCCCTGGCCCACTTGGCTCAGCGAGAGCTACGTGGGCAGCGCGCACTCAGCGAAAGCCAAAGGGTGTCCTTGGAGCTCGAGCTTGTTGGAGAGGATGAAAGTTTGGGAAGAAAGTTTCACAGCTATGTAGGCTTGGCAGAAAGATGCGTGAATGTAGAAACTTAGCATGAGGTAGAAATGGAAGCACGTTTGGACAGAGAGCACAAGGTGTTTTGCTGAAACACTGATCGCTGAATAAGTGAGAAGGCAAAGGTTGGAGATTGCGTTGGAAGGAGATTTTTTCTATGCTTAGCACAACGGTATGTGACTACAGGTACAAGCACCTGTTTTTCAGCAAGCAAGTAAGTCTCAAGAAGGGCATAAGGAGCTAGAAAACATGGTTTTACCAGAAAGAGAGCTCTCGCAGGCAAACAAGAAATGCCGATGGAGCAAGAAGAAGAAGGGGGGGGTTGGGGGGGGTGGCGGTGGGGGGGGTTGGTGGGGGGGGCGGGGTGGTGGCGGTGGTGGGGGGTCTGAGAATTCTCCGTGGTAAGCTTAAATTGTAACTTGCTTACTCTTGCGATTGGATAAGAATGACTATAATACGGCAATGGTAGGAGTCACGAGAGGCTACAGGCAAATGTCAAGGTATCACTGTGTATGGTGCTTACTGCTTGTACTGTATGAAGATACTCAGCAAAGAAAACGATAGAATGCTTTGTAACTTGAACAGAAAGCGGCTCCCGGTATGCCTCCGAGCTGTAGCTGACAGCTGTAGGGCTGGCTCTGCATACCCACTCCCTGAAATGCTGTAACTTCGCCGATGCAAGAAACAGCTTTCAAGAGAGCCGCCTGAAGTGCAGACAGCCTTCGTGAGCCTTTCTCCTCTAGAGCTGTGCAAAGAAAGCGTGCACGCTACAGCGTGGCTGCGTGCAGCATGCACGAGCAAAAGCGGCCAAGTTCAGTGCCCTCGCTGGGCTTCCCTTTTGTGCGGACAACGTGAGGCGAAGAACGAAGCCGCAGAGCAGCGGGCTTGCGTGTGCAGTGCACCGAAGTTGCAGAAGTCCAGCAAGGGCTCGTTCACAAGCCGAGCCGGCTGAGGGCGTCCTCGCTTCTGCAAAAGGCAACGCGGAGCCCTAGCGCGTCACCGCACAGCGTGGAGATAGGCACTCTCCTAGTCCTTCAGCCTTGCAGAGTCCCTGCAGCTAGAGCTCAGCCAGGAGCAGGCGTCAAAGCAGAAGGCCTTCCTAAAGCACCCCTTGTCCAAGCAGCCTCCGGAAAGGGCGCGTCCCACTGCGGCTCTGCGCCTTTCTTCTAAGACAGACGCCCGGCTATGCTTTCGTGCTCGCAGCTGCCTTGGCAGCCTCCAGCAGTTGCTCTCATGGAGAACGAGCGAAGAGCTTCAGTTAAACGTCTCGCACACAGGAGAAAGGTGCCAGGACGACAGCACGTTCTTCCTCAGCCCTTCTCGTGGCCCGGATTGTGGTGCTGCCTTCAAAGCCGTGCACCTTGAAACACTCGTGCAGCAAGTGCTTCTCCCCTGGCCCACTTGGCTCAGCGAGAGCTACGTGGGCAGCGCGCACTCAGCGAAAGCCAAAGGGTGTCCTTGGAGCTCGAGCTTGTTGGAGAGGATGAAAGTTTGGGAAGAAAGTTCCACAGCTATGTAGGCTTGGCAGAAAGATGCGTGAATGTAGAAACTTAGCATGAGGTAGAAATGGAAGCACGTTTTGACAGAGAGCACAAGGTGTTTTGCTGAAACACTGATCGCTGAATAAGTGAGAAGGCAAAGGTTGGAGATTGCGTTGGAAGGAGATTTTTTCTATGCTTAGCACAACGGTATGTGACTACAGGTACAAGCACCTGTTTTTCAGCAAGCAAGTAAGTCTCAAGAAGGGCATAAGGAGCTAGAAAACATGGTTTTACCAGAAAGAGAGCTCTCGCAGGCAAACAAGAAATGCCGATGGAGCAAGAAGAAGAAGGGGGGGGTTGGGGGGGGGTGGCGGTGGGGGGGGTTGGTGGGGGGGGGGCGGGGTGGTGGCGGTGGTGGGGGGTCTGAGAATTGTCCGTGGTAAGCTTAAATTGTAACTTGCTTACTCTTGCGATTGGATAAGAATGACTATAATACGGCAATGGTAGGAGTCACGAGAGGCTACAGGCAAATGTCAAGGTATCACTGTGTGTGGTGCTTACTGCTTGTACTGTATGAAGATACTCAGCAAAGAAAACGATAGAATGCTTTGTAACTTGAACAGAAAGCGGCTCCCGGTATGCCTCCGAGCTGTAGCTGACAGCTGTAGGGCTGGCTCTGCATACCCACTCCCTGAAATGCTGTAACTTCGCCGATGCAAGAAACAGCTTTCAAGAGAGCCGCCTGAAGTGCAGACAGCCTTCGTGAGCCTTTCTCCTCTAGAGCTGTGCAAAGAAAGCGTGCACGCTACAGCGTGGCTGCGTGCAGCATGCACGAGCAAAAGCGGCCAAGTTCAGTGCCCTCTCGCTGGGCTTCCCTTTTGTGCGGACAACGTGAGGCGAAGAACGAAGCCGCAGAGCAGCGGGCTTGCGTGTGCAGTGCACCGAAGTTGCAGAAGTCCAGCAAGGGCTCGTTCACAAGCCGAGCCGGCTGAGGGCGTCCTCGCTTCTGCAAAAGGCAACGCGGAGCCCTAGCGCGTCACCGCACAGCGTGGAGATAGGCACTCTCCTAGTCCTTCAGCCTTGCAGAGTCCCTGCAGCTAGAGCTCAGCCAGGAGCAGGCGTCAAAGCAGAAGGCCTTCCTAAAGCACCCCTTGTCCAAGCAGCCTCCGGAAAGGGCGCGTCCCACTGCGGCTCTGCGCCTTTCTTCTAAGACAGACGCCCGGCTATGCTTTCGTGCTCGCAGCTGCCTTGGCAGCCTCCAGCAGTTGCTCTCATGGAGAACGAGCGAAGAGCTTCAGTTAAACGTCTCGCACACAGGAGAAAGGTGCCAGGACGACAGCACGTTCTTCCTCAGCCCTTCTCGTGGCCCGGATTGTGGTGCTGCCTTCAAAGCCGTGCACCTTGAAACACTCGTGCAGCAAGTGCTTCTCCCCTGGCCCACTTGGCTCAGCGAGAGCTACGTGGGCAGCGCGCACTCAGCGAAAGCCAAAGGGTGTCCTTGGAGCTCGAGCTTGTTGGAGAGGATGAAAGTTTGGGAAGAAAGTTTCACAGCTATGTAGGCTTGGCAGAAAGATGCGTGAATGTAGAAACTTAGCATGAGGTAGAAATGGAAGCACGTTTTGACAGAGAGCACAAGGTGTTTTGCTGAAACACTGATCGCTGAATAAGTGAGAAGGCAAAGGTTGGAGATTGCGTTGGAAGGAGATTTTTTCTATGCTTAGCACAACGGTATGTGACTACAGGTACAAGCACCTGTTTTTCAGCAAGCAAGTAAGTCTCAAGAAGGGCATAAGGAGCTAGAAAACATGGTTTTACCAGAAAGAGAGCTCTCGCAGGCAAACAAGAAATGCCGATGGAGCAAGAAGAAGAAGGGGGGGGTTGGGGGGGTGGCGGTGGGGGGGGTCTGAGAATTCTCCGTGGTAAGCTTAAATTGTAACTTGCTTACTCTTGCGATTGGATAAGAATGACTATAATACGGCAATGGTAGGAGTCACGAGAGGCTACAGGCAAATGTCAAGGTATCACTGTGTATGGTGCTTACTGCTTGTACTGTATGAAGATACTCAGCAAAGAAAACGATAGAATGCTTTGTAACTTGAACAGAAAGCGGCTCCCGGTATGCCTCCGAGCTGTAGCTGACAGCTGTAGGGCTGGCTCTGCATACCCACTCCCTGAAATGCTGTAACTTCGCCGATGCAAGAAACAGCTTTCAAGAGAGCCGCCTGAAGTGCAGACAGCCTTCGTGAGCCTTTCTCCTCTAGAGCTGTGCAAAGAAAGCGTGCACGCTACAGCGTGGCTGCGTGCAGCATGCACGAGCAAAAGCGGCCAAGTTCAGTGCCCTCGCTGGGCTTCCCTTTTGTGCGGACAACGTGAGGCGAAGAACGAAGCCGCAGAGCAGCGGGCTTGCGTGTGCAGTGCACCGAAGTTGCAGAAGTCCAGCAAGGGCTCGTTCACAAGCCGAGCCGGCTGAGGGCGTCCTCGCTTCTGCAAAAGGCAACGCGGAGCCCTAGCGCGTCACCGCACAGCGTGGAGATAGGCACTCTCCTAGTCCTTCAGCCTTGCAGAGTCCCTGCAGCTAGAGCTCAGCCAGGAGCAGGCGTCAAAGCAGAAGGCCTTCCTAAAGCACCCCTTGTCCAAGCAGCCTCCGGAAAGGGCGCGTCCCACTGCGGCTCTGCGCCTTTCTTCTAAGACAGACGCCCGGCTATGCTTTCGTGCTCGCAGCTGCCTTGGCAGCCTCCAGCAGTTGCTCTCATGGAGAACGAGCGAAGAGCTTCAGTTAAACGTCTCGCACACAGGAGAAAGGTGCCAGGACGACAGCACGTTCTTCCTCAGCCCTTCTCGTGGCCCGGATTGTGGTGCTGCCTTCAAAGCCGTGCACCTTGAAACACTCGTGCAGCAAGTGCTTCTCCCCTGGCCCACTTGGCTCAGCGAGAGCTACGTGGGCAGCGCGCACTCAGCGAAAGCCAAAGGGTGTCCTTGGAGCTCGAGCTTGTTGGAGAGGATGAAAGTTTGGGAAGAAAGTTTCACAGCTATGTAGGCTTGGCAGAAAGATGCGTGAATGTAGAAACTTAGCATGAGGTAGAAATGGAAGCACGTTTTGACAGAGAGCACAAGGTGTTTTGCTGAAACACTGATCGCTGAATAAGTGAGAAGGCAAAGGTTGGAGATTGCGTTGGAAGGAGATTTTTTCTATGCTTAGCACAACGGTATGTGACTACAGGTACAAGCACCTGTTTTTCAGCAAGCAAGTAAGTCTCAAGAAGGGCATAAGGAGCTAGAAAACATGGTTTTACCAGAAAGAGAGCTCTCGCAGGCAAACAAGAAATGCCGATGGAGCAAGAAGAAGAAGGGGGGGGTTGGGGGGGGTGGCGGTGGGGGGGGTCTGAGAATTCTCCGTGGTAAGCTTAAATTGTAACTTGCTTACTCTTGCGATTGGATAAGAATGACTATAATACGGCAATGGTAGGAGTCACGAGAGGCTACAGGCAAATGTCAAGGTATCACTGTGTATGGTGCTTACTGCTTGTACTGTATGAAGATACTCAGCAAAGAAAACGATAGAATGCTTTGTAACTTGAACAGAAAGCGGCTCCCGGTATGCCTCCGAGCTGTAGCTGACAGCTGTAGGGCTGGCTCTGCATACCCACTCCCTGAAATGCTGTAACTTCGCCGATGCAAGAAACAGCTTTCAAGAGAGCCGCCTGAAGTGCAGACAGCCTTCGTGAGCCTTTCTCCTCTAGAGCTGTGCAAAGAAAGCGTGCACGCTACAGCGTGGCTGCGTGCAGCATGCACGAGCAAAAGCGGCCAAGTTCAGTGCCCTCGCTGGGCTTCCCTTTTGTGCGGACAACGTGAGGCGAAGAACGAAGCCGCAGAGCAGCGGGCTTGCGTGTGCAGTGCACCGAAGTTGCAGAAGTCCAGCAAGGGCTCGTTCACAAGCCGAGCCGGCTGAGGGCGTCCTCGCTTCTGCAAAAGGCAACGCGGAGCCCTAGCGCGTCACCGCACAGCGTGGAGATAGGCACTCTCCTAGTCCTTCAGCCTTGCAGAGTCCCTGCAGCTAGAGCTCAGCCAGGAGCAGGCGTCAAAGCAGAAGGCCTTCCTAAAGCACCCCTTGTCCAAGCAGCCTCCGGAAAGGGCGCGTCCCACTGCGGCTCTGCGCCTTTCTTCTAAGACAGACGCCCGGCTATGCTTTCGTGCTCGCAGCTGCCTTGGCAGCCTCCAGCAGTTGCTCTCATGGAGAACGAGCGAAGAGCTTCAGTTAAACGTCTCGCACACAGGAGAAAGGTGCCAGGACGACAGCACGTTCTTCCTCAGCCCTTCTCGTGGCCCGGATTGTGGTGCTGCCTTCAAAGCCGTGCACCTTGAAACACTCGTGCAGCAAGTGCTTCTCCCCTGGCCCACTTGGCTCAGCGAGAGCTACGTGGGCAGCGCGCACTCAGCGAAAGCCAAAGGGTGTCCTTGGAGCTCGAGCTTGTTGGAGAGGACGAAAGTTTGGGAAGAAAGTTTCACAGCTATGTAGGCTTGGCAGAAAGATGCGTGAATGTAGAAACTTAGCATGAGGTAGAAATGGAAGCACGTTTTGACAGAGAGCACAAGGTGTTTTGCTGAAACACTGATCGCTGAATAAGTGAGAAGGCAAAGGTTGGAGATTGCGTTGGAAGGAGATTTTTTCTATGCTTAGCACAACGGTATGTGACTACAGGTACAAGCACCTGTTTTTCAGCAAGCAAGTAAGTCTCAAGAAGGGCATAAGGAGCTAGAAAACATGGTTTTACCAGAAAGAGAGCTCTCGCAGGCAAACAAGAAATGCCGATGGAGCAAGAAGAAGAAGGGGGGGGTTGGGGGGGGGTGGCGGTGGGGGGGGCTGGTGGGGGGGGCGGGGTGGTGGCGGTGGTGGGGGGTCTGAGAATTCTCCGTGGTAAGCTTAAATTGTAACTTGCTTACTCTTGCGATTGGATAAGAATGACTATAATACGGCAATGGTAGGAGTCACGAGAGGCTACAGGCAAATGTCAAGGTATCACTGTGTATGGTGCTTACTGCTTGTACTGTATGAAGATACTCAGCAAAGAAAACGATAGAATGCTTTGTAACTTGAACAGAAAGCGGCTCCCGGTATGCCTCCGAGCTGTAGCTGACAGCTGTAGGGCTGGCTCTGCATACCCACTCCCTGAAATGCTGTAACTTCGCCGATGCAAGAAACAGCTTTCAAGAGAGCCGCCTGAAGTGCAGACAGCCTTCGTGAGCCTTTCTCCTCTAGAGCTGTGCAAAGAAAGCGTGCACGCTACAGCGTGGCTGCGTGCAGCATGCACGAGCAAAAGCGGCCAAGTTCAGTGCCCTCGCTGGGCTTCCCTTTTGTGCGGACAACGTGAGGCGAAGAACGAAGCCGCAGAGCAGCGGGCTTGCGTGTGCAGTGCACCGAAGTTGCAGAAGTCCAGCAAGGGCTCGTTCACAAGCCGAGCCGGCTGAGGGCGTCCTCGCTTCTGCAAAAGGCAACGCGGAGCCCTAGCGCGTCACCGCACAGCGTGGAGATAGGCACTCTCCTAGTCCTTCAGCCTTGCAGAGTCCCTGCAGCTAGAGCTCAGCCAGGAGCAGGCGTCAAAGCAGAAGGCCTTCCTAAAGCACCCCTTGTCCAAGCAGCCTCCGGAAAGGGCGCGTCCCACTGCGGCTCTGCGCCTTTCTTCTAAGACAGACGCCCGGCTATGCTTTCGTGCTCGCAGCTGCCTTGGCAGCCTCCAGCAGTTGCTCTCATGGAGAACGAGCGAAGAGCTTCAGTTAAACGTCTCGCACACAGGAGAAAGGTGCCAGGACGACAGCACGTTCTTCCTCAGCCCTTCTCGTGGCCCGGATTGTGGTGCTGCCTTCAAAGCCGTGCACCTTGAAACACTCGTGCAGCAAGTGCTTCTCCCCTGGCCCACTTGGCTCAGCGAGAGCTACGTGGGCAGCGCGCACTCAGCGAAAGCCAAAGGGTGTCCTTGGAGCTCGAGCTTGTTGGAGAGGATGAAAGTTTGGGAAGAAAGTTTCACAGCTATGTAGGCTTGGCAGAAAGATGCGTGAATGTAGAAACTTAGCATGAGGTAGAAATGGAAGCACGTTTTGACAGAGAGCACAAGGTGTTTTGCTGAAACACTGATCGCTGAATAAGTGAGAAGGCAAAGGTTGGAGATTGCGTTGGAAGGAGATTTTTTCTATGCTTAGCACAACGGTATGTGACTACAGGTACAAGCACCTGTTTTTCAGCAAGCAAGTAAGTCTCAAGAAGGGCATAAGGAGCTAGAAAACATGGTTTTACCAGAAAGAGAGCTCTCGCAGGCAAACAAGAAATGCCGATGGAGCAAGAAGAAGAAGGGGGGGGTTGGGGGGGGGTGGCGGTGGGGGGGGTTGGTGGGGGGGGCGGGGTGGTGGCGGTGGTGGGGGGTCTGAGAATTCTCCGTGGTAAGCTTAAATTGTAACTTGCTTACTCTTGCGATTGGATAAGAATGACTATAATACGGCAATGGTAGGAGTCACGAGAGGCTACAGGCAAATGTCAAGGTATCACTGTGTATGGTGCTTACTGCTTGTACTGTATGAAGATACTCAGCAAAGAAAACGATAGAATGCTTTGTAACTTGAACAGAAAGCGGCTCCCGGTATGCCTCCGAGCTGTAGCTGACAGCTGTAGGGCTGGCTCTGCATACCCACTCCCTGAAATGCTGTAACTTCGCCGATGCAAGAAACAGCTTTCAAGAGAGCCGCCTGAAGTGCAGACAGCCTTCGTGAGCCTTTCTCCTCTAGAGCTGTGCAAAGAAAGCGTGCACGCTACAGCGTGGCTGCGTGCAGCATGCACGAGCAAAAGCGGCCAAGTTCAGTGCCCTCGCTGGGCTTCCCTTTTGTGCGGACAACGTGAGGCGAAGAACGAAGCCGCAGAGCAGCGGGCTTGCGTGTGCAGTGCACCGAAGTTGCAGAAGTCCAGCAAGGGCTCGTTCACAAGCCGAGCCGGCTGAGGGCGTCCTCGCTTCTGCAAAAGGCAACGCGGAGCCCTAGCGCGTCACCGCACAGCGTGGAGATAGGCACTCTCCTAGTCCTTCAGCCTTGCAGAGTCCCTGCAGCTAGAGCTCAGCCAGGAGCAGGCGTCAAAGCAGAAGGCCTTCCTAAAGCACCCCTTGTCCAAGCAGCCTCCGGAAAGGGCGCGTCCCACTGCGGCTCTGCGCCTTTCTTCTAAGACAGACGCCCGGCTATGCTTTCGTGCTCGCAGCTGCCTTGGCAGCCTCCAGCAGTTGCTCTCATGGAGAACGAGCGAAGAGCTTCAGTTAAACGTCTCGCACACAGGAGAAAGGTGCCAGGACGACAGCACGTTCTTCCTCAGCCCTTCTCGTGGCCCGGATTGTGGTGCTGCCTTCAAAGCCGTGCACCTTGAAACACTCGTGCAGCAAGTGCTTCTCCCCTGGCCCACTTGGCTCAGCGAGAGCTACGTGGGCAGCGCGCACTCAGCGAAAGCCAAAGGGTGTCCTTGGAGCTCGAGCTTGTTGGAGAGGATGAAAGTTTGGGAAGAAAGTTTCACAGCTATGTAGGCTTGGCAGAAAGATGCGTGAATGTAGAAACTTAGCATGAGGTAGAAATGGAAGCACGTTTGGACAGAGAGCACAAGGTGTTTTGCTGAAACACTGATCGCTGAATAAGTGAGAAGGCAAAGGTTGGAGATTGCGTTGGAAGGAGATTTTTTCTATGCTTAGCACAACGGTATGTGACTACAGGTACAAGCACCTGTTTTTCAGCAAGCAAGTAAGTCTCAAGAAGGGCATAAGGAGCTAGAAAACATGGTTTTACCAGAAAGAGAGCTCTCGCAGGCAAACAAGAAATGCCGATGGAGCAAGAAGAAGAAGGGGGGGGTTGGGGGGGGTGGCGGTGGGGGGGGTTGGTGGGGGGGGCGGGGTGGTGGCGGTGGTGGGGGGTCTGAGAATTCTCCGTGGTAAGCTTAAATTGTAACTTGCTTACTCTTGCGATTGGATAAGAATGACTATAATACGGCAATGGTAGGAGTCACGAGAGGCTACAGGCAAATGTCAAGGTATCACTGTGTATGGTGCTTACTGCTTGTACTGTATGAAGATACTCAGCAAAGAAAACGATAGAATGCTTTGTAACTTGAACAGAAAGCGGCTCCCGGTATGCCTCCGAGCTGTAGCTGACAGCTGTAGGGCTGGCTCTGCATACCCACTCCCTGAAATGCTGTAACTTCGCCGATGCAAGAAACAGCTTTCAAGAGAGCCGCCTGAAGTGCAGACAGCCTTCGTGAGCCTTTCTCCTCTAGAGCTGTGCAAAGAAAGCGTGCACGCTACAGCGTGGCTGCGTGCAGCATGCACGAGCAAAAGCGGCCAAGTTCAGTGCCCTCGCTGGGCTTCCCTTTTGTGCGGACAACGTGAGGCGAAGAACGAAGCCGCAGAGCAGCGGGCTTGCGTGTGCAGTGCACCGAAGTTGCAGAAGTCCAGCAAGGGCTCGTTCACAAGCCGAGCCGGCTGAGGGCGTCCTCGCTTCTGCAAAAGGCAACGCGGAGCCCTAGCGCGTCACCGCACAGCGTGGAGATAGGCACTCTCCTAGTCCTTCAGCCTTGCAGAGTCCCTGCAGCTAGAGCTCAGCCAGGAGCAGGCGTCAAAGCAGAAGGCCTTCCTAAAGCACCCCTTGTCCAAGCAGCCTCCGGAAAGGGCGCGTCCCACTGCGGCTCTGCGCCTTTCTTCTAAGACAGACGCCCGGCTATGCTTTCGTGCTCGCAGCTGCCTTGGCAGCCTCCAGCAGTTGCTCTCATGGAGAACGAGCGAAGAGCTTCAGTTAAACGTCTCGCACACAGGAGAAAGGTGCCAGGACGACAGCACGTTCTTCCTCAGCCCTTCTCGTGGCCCGGATTGTGGTGCTGCCTTCAAAGCCGTGCACCTTGAAACACTCGTGCAGCAAGTGCTTCTCCCCTGGCCCACTTGGCTCAGCGAGAGCTACGTGGGCAGCGCGCACTCAGCGAAAGCCAAAGGGTGTCCTTGGAGCTCGAGCTTGTTGGAGAGGATGAAAGTTTGGGAAGAAAGTTCCACAGCTATGTAGGCTTGGCAGAAAGATGCGTGAATGTAGAAACTTAGCATGAGGTAGAAATGGAAGCACGTTTTGACAGAGAGCACAAGGTGTTTTGCTGAAACACTGATCGCTGAATAAGTGAGAAGGCAAAGGTTGGAGATTGCGTTGGAAGGAGATTTTTTCTATGCTTAGCACAACGGTATGTGACTACAGGTACAAGCACCTGTTTTTCAGCAAGCAAGTAAGTCTCAAGAAGGGCATAAGGAGCTAGAAAACATGGTTTTACCAGAAAGAGAGCTCTCGCAGGCAAACAAGAAATGCCGATGGAGCAAGAAGAAGAAGGGGGGGGTTGGGGGGGGGTGGCGGTGGGGGGGGTTGGTGGGGGGGGGGCGGGGTGGTGGCGGTGGTGGGGGGTCTGAGAATTCTCCGTGGTAAGCTTAAATTGTAACTTGCTTACTCTTGCGATTGGATAAGAATGACTATAATACGGCAATGGTAGGAGTCACGAGAGGCTACAGGCAAATGTCAAGGTATCACTGTGTGTGGTGCTTACTGCTTGTACTGTATGAAGATACTCAGCAAAGAAAACGATAGAATGCTTTGTAACTTGAACAGAAAGCGGCTCCCGGTATGCCTCCGAGCTGTAGCTGACAGCTGTAGGGCTGGCTCTGCATACCCACTCCCTGAAATGCTGTAACTTCGCCGATGCAAGAAACAGCTTTCAAGAGAGCCGCCTGAAGTGCAGACAGCCTTCGTGAGCCTTTCTCCTCTAGAGCTGTGCAAAGAAAGCGTGCACGCTACAGCGTGGCTGCGTGCAGCATGCACGAGCAAAAGCGGCCAAGTTCAGTGCCCTCTCGCTGGGCTTCCCTTTTGTGCGGACAACGTGAGGCGAAGAACGAAGCCGCAGAGCAGCGGGCTTGCGTGTGCAGTGCACCGAAGTTGCAGAAGTCCAGCAAGGGCTCGTTCACAAGCCGAGCCGGCTGAGGGCGTCCTCGCTTCTGCAAAAGGCAACGCGGAGCCCTAGCGCGTCACCGCACAGCGTGGAGATAGGCACTCTCCTAGTCCTTCAGCCTTGCAGAGTCCCTGCAGCTAGAGCTCAGCCAGGAGCAGGCGTCAAAGCAGAAGGCCTTCCTAAAGCACCCCTTGTCCAAGCAGCCTCCGGAAAGGGCGCGTCCCACTGCGGCTCTGCGCCTTTCTTCTAAGACAGACGCCCGGCTATGCTTTCGTGCTCGCAGCTGCCTTGGCAGCCTCCAGCAGTTGCTCTCATGGAGAACGAGCGAAGAGCTTCAGTTAAACGTCTCGCACACAGGAGAAAGGTGCCAGGACGACAGCACGTTCTTCCTCAGCCCTTCTCGTGGCCCGGATTGTGGTGCTGCCTTCAAAGCCGTGCACCTTGAAACACTCGTGCAGCAAGTGCTTCTCCCCTGGCCCACTTGGCTCAGCGAGAGCTACGTGGGCAGCGCGCACTCAGCGAAAGCCAAAGGGTGTCCTTGGAGCTCGAGCTTGTTGGAGAGGATGAAAGTTTGGGAAGAAAGTTTCACAGCTATGTAGGCTTGGCAGAAAGATGCGTGAATGTAGAAACTTAGCATGAGGTAGAAATGGAAGCACGTTTTGACAGAGAGCACAAGGTGTTTTGCTGAAACACTGATCGCTGAATAAGTGAGAAGGCAAAGGTTGGAGATTGCGTTGGAAGGAGATTTTTTCTATGCTTAGCACAACGGTATGTGACTACAGGTACAAGCACCTGTTTTTCAGCAAGCAAGTAAGTCTCAAGAAGGGCATAAGGAGCTAGAAAACATGGTTTTACCAGAAAGAGAGCTCTCGCAGGCAAACAAGAAATGCCGATGGAGCAAGAAGAAGAAGGGGGGGGTTGGGGGGGTGGCGGTGGGGGGGGTCTGAGAATTCTCCGTGGTAAGCTTAAATTGTAACTTGCTTACTCTTGCGATTGGATAAGAATGACTATAATACGGCAATGGTAGGAGTCACGAGAGGCTACAGGCAAATGTCAAGGTATCACTGTGTATGGTGCTTACTGCTTGTACTGTATGAAGATACTCAGCAAAGAAAACGATAGAATGCTTTGTAACTTGAACAGAAAGCGGCTCCCGGTATGCCTCCGAGCTGTAGCTGACAGCTGTAGGGCTGGCTCTGCATACCCACTCCCTGAAATGCTGTAACTTCGCCGATGCAAGAAACAGCTTTCAAGAGAGCCGCCTGAAGTGCAGACAGCCTTCGTGAGCCTTTCTCCTCTAGAGCTGTGCAAAGAAAGCGTGCACGCTACAGCGTGGCTGCGTGCAGCATGCACGAGCAAAAGCGGCCAAGTTCAGTGCCCTCGCTGGGCTTCCCTTTTGTGCGGACAACGTGAGGCGAAGAACGAAGCCGCAGAGCAGCGGGCTTGCGTGTGCAGTGCACCGAAGTTGCAGAAGTCCAGCAAGGGCTCGTTCACAAGCCGAGCCGGCTGAGGGCGTCCTCGCTTCTGCAAAAGGCAACGCGGAGCCCTAGCGCGTCACCGCACAGCGTGGAGATAGGCACTCTCCTAGTCCTTCAGCCTTGCAGAGTCCCTGCAGCTAGAGCTCAGCCAGGAGCAGGCGTCAAAGCAGAAGGCCTTCCTAAAGCACCCCTTGTCCAAGCAGCCTCCGGAAAGGGCGCGTCCCACTGCGGCTCTGCGCCTTTCTTCTAAGACAGACGCCCGGCTATGCTTTCGTGCTCGCAGCTGCCTTGGCAGCCTCCAGCAGTTGCTCTCATGGAGAACGAGCGAAGAGCTTCAGTTAAACGTCTCGCACACAGGAGAAAGGTGCCAGGACGACAGCACGTTCTTCCTCAGCCCTTCTCGTGGCCCGGATTGTGGTGCTGCCTTCAAAGCCGTGCACCTTGAAACACTCGTGCAGCAAGTGCTTCTCCCCTGGCCCACTTGGCTCAGCGAGAGCTACGTGGGCAGCGCGCACTCAGCGAAAGCCAAAGGGTGTCCTTGGAGCTCGAGCTTGTTGGAGAGGATGAAAGTTTGGGAAGAAAGTTTCACAGCTATGTAGGCTTGGCAGAAAGATGCGTGAATGTAGAAACTTAGCATGAGGTAGAAATGGAAGCACGTTTTGACAGAGAGCACAAGGTGTTTTGCTGAAACACTGATCGCTGAATAAGTGAGAAGGCAAAGGTTGGAGATTGCGTTGGAAGGAGATTTTTTCTATGCTTAGCACAACGGTATGTGACTACAGGTACAAACACCTGTTTTTCAGCAAGCAAGTAAGTCTCAAGAAGGGCATAAGGAGCTAGAAAACATGGTTTTACCAGAAAGAGAGCTCTCGCAGGCAAACAAGAAATGCCGATGGAGCAAGAAGAAGAAGGGGGGGGTTGGGGGGGGGTGGCGGTGGGGGGGGTTGGTGGGGGGGGCGGGGTGGTGGCGGTGGTGGGGGGTCTGAGAATTCTCCGTGGTAAGCTTAAATTGTAACTTGCTTACTCTTGCGATTGGATAAGAATGACTATAATACGGCAATGGTAGGAGTCACGAGAGGCTACAGGCAAATGTCAAGGTATCACTGTG
This sequence comes from Coloeus monedula, assembly GCF_965178545.1. Taxonomy (NCBI): domain Eukaryota; kingdom Metazoa; phylum Chordata; class Aves; order Passeriformes; family Corvidae; genus Coloeus; species Coloeus monedula. The sequence goes on along the minus strand of NC_138785.1, from coordinate 13,812,481 downwards.
TATGGTGCTTACTGCTTGTACTGTATGAAGATACTCAGCAAAGAAAACGATAGAATGCTTTGTAACTTGAACAGAAAGCGGCTCCCGGTATGCCTCCGAGCTGTAGCTGACAGCTGTAGGGCTGGCTCTGCATACCCACTCCCTGAAATGCTGTAACTTCGCCGATGCAAGAAACAGCTTTCAAGAGAGCCGCCTGAAGTGCAGACAGCCTTCGTGAGCCTTTCTCCTCTAGAGCTGTGCAAAGAAAGCGTGCACGCTACAGCGTGGCTGCGTGCAGCATGCACGAGCAAAAGCGGCCAAGTTCAGTGCCCTCGCTGGGCTTCCCTTTTGTGCGGACAACGTGAGGCGAAGAACGAAGCCGCAGAGCAGCGGGCTTGCGTGTGCAGTGCACCGAAGTTGCAGAAGTCCAGCAAGGGCTCGTTCACAAGCCGAGCCGGCTGAGGGCGTCCTCGCTTCTGCAAAAGGCAACGCGGAGCCCTAGCGCGTCACCGCACAGCGTGGAGATAGGCACTCTCCTAGTCCTTCAGCCTTGCAGAGTCCCTGCAGCTAGAGCTCAGCCAGGAGCAGGCGTCAAAGCAGAAGGCCTTCCTAAAGCACCCCTTGTCCAAGCAGCCTCCGGAAAGGGCGCGTCCCACTGCGGCTCTGCGCCTTTCTTCTAAGACAGACGCCCGGCTATGCTTTCGTGCTCGCAGCTGCCTTGGCAGCCTCCAGCAGTTGCTCTCATGGAGAACGAGCGAAGAGCTTCAGTTAAACGTCTCGCACACAGGAGAAAGGTGCCAGGACGACAGCACGTTCTTCCTCAGCCCTTCTCGTGGCCCGGATTGTGGTGCTGCCTTCAAAGCCGTGCACCTTGAAACACTCGTGCAGCAAGTGCTTCTCCCCTGGCCCACTTGGCTCAGCGAGAGCTACGTGGGCAGCGCGCACTCAGCGAAAGCCAAAGGGTGTCCTTGGAGCTCGAGCTTGTTGGAGAGGATGAAAGTTTGGGAAGAAAGTTTCACAGCTATGTAGGCTTGGCAGAAAGATGCGTGAATGTAGAAACTTAGCATGAGGTAGAAATGGAAGCACGTTTGGACAGAGAGCACAAGGTGTTTTGCTGAAACACTGATCGCTGAATAAGTGAGAAGGCAAAGGTTGGAGATTGCGTTGGAAGGAGATTTTTTCTATGCTTAGCACAACGGTATGTGACTACAGGTACAAGCACCTGTTTTTCAGCAAGCAAGTAAGTCTCAAGAAGGGCATAAGGAGCTAGAAAACATGGTTTTACCAGAAAGAGAGCTCTCGCAGGCAAACAAGAAATGCCGATGGAGCAAGAAGAAGAAGGGGGGGGTTGGGGGGGGTGGCGGTGGGGGGGGTTGGTGGGGGGGGCGGGGTGGTGGCGGTGGTGGGGGGTCTGAGAATTCTCCGTGGTAAGCTTAAATTGTAACTTGCTTACTCTTGCGATTGGATAAGAATGACTATAATACGGCAATGGTAGGAGTCACGAGAGGCTACAGGCAAATGTCAAGGTATCACTGTGTATGGTGCTTACTGCTTGTACTGTATGAAGATACTCAGCAAAGAAAACGATAGAATGCTTTGTAACTTGAACAGAAAGCGGCTCCCGGTATGCCTCCGAGCTGTAGCTGACAGCTGTAGGGCTGGCTCTGCATACCCACTCCCTGAAATGCTGTAACTTCGCCGATGCAAGAAACAGCTTTCAAGAGAGCCGCCTGAAGTGCAGACAGCCTTCGTGAGCCTTTCTCCTCTAGAGCTGTGCAAAGAAAGCGTGCACGCTACAGCGTGGCTGCGTGCAGCATGCACGAGCAAAAGCGGCCAAGTTCAGTGCCCTCGCTGGGCTTCCCTTTTGTGCGGACAACGTGAGGCGAAGAACGAAGCCGCAGAGCAGCGGGCTTGCGTGTGCAGTGCACCGAAGTTGCAGAAGTCCAGCAAGGGCTCGTTCACAAGCCGAGCCGGCTGAGGGCGTCCTCGCTTCTGCAAAAGGCAACGCGGAGCCCTAGCGCGTCACCGCACAGCGTGGAGATAGGCACTCTCCTAGTCCTTCAGCCTTGCAGAGTCCCTGCAGCTAGAGCTCAGCCAGGAGCAGGCGTCAAAGCAGAAGGCCTTCCTAAAGCACCCCTTGTCCAAGCAGCCTCCGGAAAGGGCGCGTCCCACTGCGGCTCTGCGCCTTTCTTCTAAGACAGACGCCCGGCTATGCTTTCGTGCTCGCAGCTGCCTTGGCAGCCTCCAGCAGTTGCTCTCATGGAGAACGAGCGAAGAGCTTCAGTTAAACGTCTCGCACACAGGAGAAAGGTGCCAGGACGACAGCACGTTCTTCCTCAGCCCTTCTCGTGGCCCGGATTGTGGTGCTGCCTTCAAAGCCGTGCACCTTGAAACACTCGTGCAGCAAGTGCTTCTCCCCTGGCCCACTTGGCTCAGCGAGAGCTACGTGGGCAGCGCGCACTCAGCGAAAGCCAAAGGGTGTCCTTGGAGCTCGAGCTTGTTGGAGAGGATGAAAGTTTGGGAAGAAAGTTCCACAGCTATGTAGGCTTGGCAGAAAGATGCGTGAATGTAGAAACTTAGCATGAGGTAGAAATGGAAGCACGTTTTGACAGAGAGCACAAGGTGTTTTGCTGAAACACTGATCGCTGAATAAGTGAGAAGGCAAAGGTTGGAGATTGCGTTGGAAGGAGATTTTTTCTATGCTTAGCACAACGGTATGTGACTACAGGTACAAGCACCTGTTTTTCAGCAAGCAAGTAAGTCTCAAGAAGGGCATAAGGAGCTAGAAAACATGGTTTTACCAGAAAGAGAGCTCTCGCAGGCAAACAAGAAATGCCGATGGAGCAAGAAGAAGAAGGGGGGGGTTGGGGGGGGGTGGCGGTGGGGGGGGTTGGTGGGGGGGGGGCGGGGTGGTGGCGGTGGTGGGGGGTCTGAGAATTCTCCGTGGTAAGCTTAAATTGTAACTTGCTTACTCTTGCGATTGGATAAGAATGACTATAATACGGCAATGGTAGGAGTCACGAGAGGCTACAGGCAAATGTCAAGGTATCACTGTGTGTGGTGCTTACTGCTTGTACTGTATGAAGATACTCAGCAAAGAAAACGATAGAATGCTTTGTAACTTGAACAGAAAGCGGCTCCCGGTATGCCTCCGAGCTGTAGCTGACAGCTGTAGGGCTGGCTCTGCATACCCACTCCCTGAAATGCTGTAACTTCGCCGATGCAAGAAACAGCTTTCAAGAGAGCCGCCTGAAGTGCAGACAGCCTTCGTGAGCCTTTCTCCTCTAGAGCTGTGCAAAGAAAGCGTGCACGCTACAGCGTGGCTGCGTGCAGCATGCACGAGCAAAAGCGGCCAAGTTCAGTGCCCTCTCGCTGGGCTTCCCTTTTGTGCGGACAACGTGAGGCGAAGAACGAAGCCGCAGAGCAGCGGGCTTGCGTGTGCAGTGCACCGAAGTTGCAGAAGTCCAGCAAGGGCTCGTTCACAAGCCGAGCCGGCTGAGGGCGTCCTCGCTTCTGCAAAAGGCAACGCGGAGCCCTAGCGCGTCACCGCACAGCGTGGAGATAGGCACTCTCCTAGTCCTTCAGCCTTGCAGAGTCCCTGCAGCTAGAGCTCAGCCAGGAGCAGGCGTCAAAGCAGAAGGCCTTCCTAAAGCACCCCTTGTCCAAGCAGCCTCCGGAAAGGGCGCGTCCCACTGCGGCTCTGCGCCTTTCTTCTAAGACAGACGCCCGGCTATGCTTTCGTGCTCGCAGCTGCCTTGGCAGCCTCCAGCAGTTGCTCTCATGGAGAACGAGCGAAGAGCTTCAGTTAAACGTCTCGCACACAGGAGAAAGGTGCCAGGACGACAGCACGTTCTTCCTCAGCCCTTCTCGTGGCCCGGATTGTGGTGCTGCCTTCAAAGCCGTGCACCTTGAAACACTCGTGCAGCAAGTGCTTCTCCCCTGGCCCACTTGGCTCAGCGAGAGCTACGTGGGCAGCGCGCACTCAGCGAAAGCCAAAGGGTGTCCTTGGAGCTCGAGCTTGTTGGAGAGGATGAAAGTTTGGGAAGAAAGTTTCACAGCTATGTAGGCTTGGCAGAAAGATGCGTGAATGTAGAAACTTAGCATGAGGTAGAAATGGAAGCACGTTTTGACAGAGAGCACAAGGTGTTTTGCTGAAACACTGATCGCTGAATAAGTGAGAAGGCAAAGGTTGGAGATTGCGTTGGAAGGAGATTTTTTCTATGCTTAGCACAACGGTATGTGACTACAGGTACAAGCACCTGTTTTTCAGCAAGCAAGTAAGTCTCAAGAAGGGCATAAGGAGCTAGAAAACATGGTTTTACCAGAAAGAGAGCTCTCGCAGGCAAACAAGAAATGCCGATGGAGCAAGAAGAAGAAGGGGGGGGTTGGGGGGGTGGCGGTGGGGGGGGTCTGAGAATTCTCCGTGGTAAGCTTAAATTGTAACTTGCTTACTCTTGCGATTGGATAAGAATGACTATAATACGGCAATGGTAGGAGTCACGAGAGGCTACAGGCAAATGTCAAGGTATCACTGTGTGTGGTGCTTACTGCTTGTACTGTATGAAGATACTCAGCAAAGAAAACGATAGAATGCTTTGTAACTTGAACAGAAAGCGGCTCCCGGTATGCCTCCGAGCTGTAGCTGACAGCTGTAGGGCTGGCTCTGCATACCCACTCCCTGAAATGCTGTAACTTCGCCGATGCAAGAAACAGCTTTCAAGAGAGCCGCCTGAAGTGCAGACAGCCTTCGTGAGCCTTTCTCCTCTAGAGCTGTGCAAAGAAAGCGTGCACGCTACAGCGTGGCTGCGTGCAGCATGCACGAGCAAAAGCGGCCAAGTTCAGTGCCCTCGCTGGGCTTCCCTTTTGTGCGGACAACGTGAGGCGAAGAACGAAGCCGCAGAGCAGCGGGCTTGCGTGTGCAGTGCACCGAAGTTGCAGAAGTCCAGCAAGGGCTCGTTCACAAGCCGAGCCGGCTGAGGGCGTCCTCGCTTCTGCAAAAGGCAACGCGGAGCCCTAGCGCGTCACCGCACAGCGTGGAGATAGGCACTCTCCTAGTCCTTCAGCCTTGCAGAGTCCCTGCAGCTAGAGCTCAGCCAGGAGCAGGCGTCAAAGCAGAAGGCCTTCCTAAAGCACCCCTTGTCCAAGCAGCCTCCGGAAAGGGCGCGTCCCACTGCGGCTCTGCGCCTTTCTTCTAAGACAGACGCCCGGCTATGCTTTCGTGCTCGCAGCTGCCTTGGCAGCCTCCAGCAGTTGCTCTCATGGAGAACGAGCGAAGAGCTTCAGTTAAACGTCTCGCACACAGGAGAAAGGTGCCAGGACGACAGCACGTTCTTCCTCAGCCCTTCTCGTGGCCCGGATTGTGGTGCTGCCTTCAAAGCCGTGCACCTTGAAACACTCGTGCAGCAAGTGCTTCTCCCCTGGCCCACTTGGCTCAGCGAGAGCTACGTGGGCAGCGCGCACTCAGCGAAAGCCAAAGGGTGTCCTTGGAGCTCGAGCTTGTTGGAGAGGATGAAAGTTTGGGAAGAAAGTTTCACAGCTATGTAGGCTTGGCAGAAAGATGCGTGAATGTAGAAACTTAGCATGAGGTAGAAATGGAAGCACGTTTTGACAGAGAGCACAAGGTGTTTTGCTGAAACACTGATCGCTGAATAAGTGAGAAGGCAAAGGTTGGAGATTGCGTTGGAAGGAGATTTTTTCTATGCTTAGCACAACGGTATGTGACTACAGGTACAAGCACCTGTTTTTCAGCAAGCAAGTAAGTCTCAAGAAGGGCATAAGGAGCTAGAAAACATGGTTTTACCAGAAAGAGAGCTCTCGCAGGCAAACAAGAAATGCCGATGGAGCAAGAAGAAGAAGGGGGGGGTTGGGGGGGGTGGCGGTGGGGGGGGTCTGAGAATTCTCCGTGGTAAGCTTAAATTGTAACTTGCTTACTCTTGCGATTGGATAAGAATGACTATAATACGGCAATGGTAGGAGTCACGAGAGGCTACAGGCAAATGTCAAGGTATCACTGTGTATGGTGCTTACTGCTTGTACTGTATGAAGATACTCAGCAAAGAAAACGATAGAATGCTTTGTAACTTGAACAGAAAGCGGCTCCCGGTATGCCTCCGAGCTGTAGCTGACAGCTGTAGGGCTGGCTCTGCATACCCACTCCCTGAAATGCTGTAACTTCGCCGATGCAAGAAACAGCTTTCAAGAGAGCCGCCTGAAGTGCAGACAGCCTTCGTGAGCCTTTCTCCTCTAGAGCTGTGCAAAGAAAGCGTGCACGCTACAGCGTGGCTGCGTGCAGCATGCACGAGCAAAAGCGGCCAAGTTCAGTGCCCTCGCTGGGCTTCCCTTTTGTGCGGACAACGTGAGGCGAAGAACGAAGCCGCAGAGCAGCGGGCTTGCGTGTGCAGTGCACCGAAGTTGCAGAAGTCCAGCAAGGGCTCGTTCACAAGCCGAGCCGGCTGAGGGCGTCCTCGCTTCTGCAAAAGGCAACGCGGAGCCCTAGCGCGTCACCGCACAGCGTGGAGATAGGCACTCTCCTAGTCCTTCAGCCTTGCAGAGTCCCTGCAGCTAGAGCTCAGCCAGGAGCAGGCGTCAAAGCAGAAGGCCTTCCTAAAGCACCCCTTGTCCAAGCAGCCTCCGGAAAGGGCGCGTCCCACTGCGGCTCTGCGCCTTTCTTCTAAGACAGACGCCCGGCTATGCTTTCGTGCTCGCAGCTGCCTTGGCAGCCTCCAGCAGTTGCTCTCATGGAGAACGAGCGAAGAGCTTCAGTTAAACGTCTCGCACACAGGAGAAAGGTGCCAGGACGACAGCACGTTCTTCCTCAGCCCTTCTCGTGGCCCGGATTGTGGTGCTGCCTTCAAAGCCGTGCACCTTGAAACACTCGTGCAGCAAGTGCTTCTCCCCTGGCCCACTTGGCTCAGCGAGAGCTACGTGGGCAGCGCGCACTCAGCGAAAGCCAAAGGGTGTCCTTGGAGCTCGAGCTTGTTGGAGAGGATGAAAGTTTGGGAAGAAAGTTTCACAGCTATGTAGGCTTGGCAGAAAGATGCGTGAATGTAGAAACTTAGCATGAGGTAGAAATGGAAGCACGTTTTGACAGAGAGCACAAGGTGTTTTGCTGAAACACTGATCGCTGAATAAGTGAGAAGGCAAAGGTTGGAGATTGCGTTGGAAGGAGATTTTTTCTATGCTTAGCACAACGGTATGTGACTACAGGTACAAGCACCTGTTTTTCAGCAAGCAAGTAAGTCTCAAGAAGGGCATAAGGAGCTAGAAAACATGGTTTTACCAGAAAGAGAGCTCTCGCAGGCAAACAAGAAATGCCGATGGAGCAAGAAGAAGAAGGGGGGGGTTGGGGGGGGGTGGCGGTGGGGGGGGCTGGTGGGGGGGGCGGGGTGGTGGCGGTGGTGGGGGGTCTGAGAATTCTCCGTGGTAAGCTTAAATTGTAACTTGCTTACTCTTGCGATTGGATAAGAATGACTATAATACGGCAATGGTAGGAGTCACGAGAGGCTACAGGCAAATGTCAAGGTATCACTGTGTATGGTGCTTACTGCTTGTACTGTATGAAGATACTCAGCAAAGAAAACGATAGAATGCTTTGTAACTTGAACAGAAAGCGGCTCCCGGTATGCCTCCGAGCTGTAGCTGACAGCTGTAGGGCTGGCTCTGCATACCCACTCCCTGAAATGCTGTAACTTCGCCGATGCAAGAAACAGCTTTCAAGAGAGCCGCCTGAAGTGCAGACAGCCTTCGTGAGCCTTTCTCCTCTAGAGCTGTGCAAAGAAAGCGTGCACGCTACAGCGTGGCTGCGTGCAGCATGCACGAGCAAAAGCGGCCAAGTTCAGTGCCCTCGCTGGGCTTCCCTTTTGTGCGGACAACGTGAGGCGAAGAACGAAGCCGCAGAGCAGCGGGCTTGCGTGTGCAGTGCACCGAAGTTGCAGAAGTCCAGCAAGGGCTCGTTCACAAGCCGAGCCGGCTGAGGGCGTCCTCGCTTCTGCAAAAGGCAACGCGGAGCCCTAGCGCGTCACCGCACAGCGTGGAGATAGGCACTCTCCTAGTCCTTCAGCCTTGCAGAGTCCCTGCAGCTAGAGCTCAGCCAGGAGCAGGCGTCAAAGCAGAAGGCCTTCCTAAAGCACCCCTTGTCCAAGCAGCCTCCGGAAAGGGCGCGTCCCACTGCGGCTCTGCGCCTTTCTTCTAAGACAGACGCCCGGCTATGCTTTCGTGCTCGCAGCTGCCTTGGCAGCCTCCAGCAGTTGCTCTCATGGAGAACGAGCGAAGAGCTTCAGTTAAACGTCTCGCACACAGGAGAAAGGTGCCAGGACGACAGCACGTTCTTCCTCAGCCCTTCTCGTGGCCCGGATTGTGGTGCTGCCTTCAAAGCCGTGCACCTTGAAACACTCGTGCAGCAAGTGCTTCTCCCCTGGCCCACTTGGCTCAGCGAGAGCTACGTGGGCAGCGCGCACTCAGCGAAAGCCAAAGGGTGTCCTTGGAGCTCGAGCTTGTTGGAGAGGATGAAAGTTTGGGAAGAAAGTTTCACAGCTATGTAGGCTTGGCAGAAAGATGCGTGAATGTAGAAACTTAGCATGAGGTAGAAATGGAAGCACGTTTTGACAGAGAGCACAAGGTGTTTTGCTGAAACACTGATCGCTGAATAAGTGAGAAGGCAAAGGTTGGAGATTGCGTTGGAAGGAGATTTTTTCTATGCTTAGCACAACGGTATGTGACTACAGGTACAAGCACCTGTTTTTCAGCAAGCAAGTAAGTCTCAAGAAGGGCATAAGGAGCTAGAAAACATGGTTTTACCAGAAAGAGAGCTCTCGCAGGCAAACAAGAAATGCCGATGGAGCAAGAAGAAGAAGGGGGGGGTTGGGGGGGGGTGGCGGTGGGGGGGGTTGGTGGGGGGGGCGGGGTGGTGGCGGTGGTGGGGGGTCTGAGAATTCTCCGTGGTAAGCTTAAATTGTAACTTGCTTACTCTTGCGATTGGATAAGAATGACTATAATACGGCAATGGTAGGAGTCACGAGAGGCTACAGGCAAATGTCAAGGTATCACTGTGTATGGTGCTTACTGCTTGTACTGTATGAAGATACTCAGCAAAGAAAACGATAGAATGCTTTGTAACTTGAACAGAAAGCGGCTCCCGGTATGCCTCCGAGCTGTAGCTGACAGCTGTAGGGCTGGCTCTGCATACCCACTCCCTGAAATGCTGTAACTTCGCCGATGCAAGAAACAGCTTTCAAGAGAGCCGCCTGAAGTGCAGACAGCCTTCGTGAGCCTTTCTCCTCTAGAGCTGTGCAAAGAAAGCGTGCACGCTACAGCGTGGCTGCGTGCAGCATGCACGAGCAAAAGCGGCCAAGTTCAGTGCCCTCGCTGGGCTTCCCTTTTGTGCGGACAACGTGAGGCGAAGAACGAAGCCGCAGAGCAGCGGGCTTGCGTGTGCAGTGCACCGAAGTTGCAGAAGTCCAGCAAGGGCTCGTTCACAAGCCGAGCCGGCTGAGGGCGTCCTCGCTTCTGCAAAAGGCAACGCGGAGCCCTAGCGCGTCACCGCACAGCGTGGAGATAGGCACTCTCCTAGTCCTTCAGCCTTGCAGAGTCCCTGCAGCTAGAGCTCAGCCAGGAGCAGGCGTCAAAGCAGAAGGCCTTCCTAAAGCACCCCTTGTCCAAGCAGCCTCCGGAAAGGGCGCGTCCCACTGCGGCTCTGCGCCTTTCTTCTAAGACAGACGCCCGGCTATGCTTTCGTGCTCGCAGCTGCCTTGGCAGCCTCCAGCAGTTGCTCTCATGGAGAACGAGCGAAGAGCTTCAGTTAAACGTCTCGCACACAGGAGAAAGGTGCCAGGACGACAGCACGTTCTTCCTCAGCCCTTCTCGTGGCCCGGATTGTGGTGCTGCCTTCAAAGCCGTGCACCTTGAAACACTCGTGCAGCAAGTGCTTCTCCCCTGGCCCACTTGGCTCAGCGAGAGCTACGTGGGCAGCGCGCACTCAGCGAAAGCCAAAGGGTGTCCTTGGAGCTCGAGCTTGTTGGAGAGGATGAAAGTTTGGGAAGAAAGTTCCACAGCTATGTAGGCTTGGCAGAAAGATGCGTGAATGTAGAAACTTAGCATGAGGTAGAAATGGAAGCACGTTTTGACAGAGAGCACAAGGTGTTTTGCTGAAACACCGATCGCTGAATAAGTGAGAAGGCAAAGGTTGGAGATTGCGTTGGAAGGAGATTTTTTCTATGCTTAGCACAACGGTATGTGACTACAGGTACAAGCACCTGTTTTTCAGCAAGCAAGTAAGTCTCAAGAAGGGCATAAGGAGCTAGAAAACATGGTTTTACCAGAAAGAGAGCTCTCGCAGGCAAACAAGAAATGCCGATGGAGCAAGAAGAAGAAGGGGGGGGTTGGGGGGGGTGGCGGTGGGGGGGGTTGGTGGGGGGGGCGGGGTGGTGGCGGTGGTGGGGGGTCTGAGAATTCTCCGTGGTAAGCTTAAATTGTAACTTGCTTACTCTTGCGATTGGATAAGAATGACTATAATACGGCAATGGTAGGAGTCACGAGAGGCTACAGGCAAATGTCAAGGTATCACTGTGTGTGGTGCTTACTGCTTGTACTGTATGAAGATACTCAGCAAAGAAAACGATAGAATGCTTTGTAACTTGAACAGAAAGCGGCTCCCGGTATGCCTCCGAGCTGTAGCTGACAGCTGTAGGGCTGGCTCTGCATACCCACTCCCTGAAATGCTGTAACTTCGCCGATGCAAGAAACAGCTTTCAAGAGAGCCGCCTGAAGTGCAGACAGCCTTCGTGAGCCTTTCTCCTCTAGAGCTGTGCAAAGAAAGCGTGCACGCTACAGCGTGGCTGCGTGCAGCATGCACGAGCAAAAGCGGCCAAGTTCAGTGCCCTCTCGCTGGGCTTCCCTTTTGTGCGGACAACGTGAGGCGAAGAACGAAGCCGCAGAGCAGCGGGCTTGCGTGTGCAGTGCACCGAAGTTGCAGAAGTCCAGCAAGGGCTCGTTCACAAGCCGAGCCGGCTGAGGGCGTCCTCGCTTCTGCAAAAGGCAACGCGGAGCCCTAGCGCGTCACCGCACAGCGTGGAGATAGGCACTCTCCTAGTCCTTCAGCCTTGCAGAGTCCCTGCAGCTAGAGCTCAGCCAGGAGCAGGCGTCAAAGCAGAAGGCCTTCCTAAAGCACCCCTTGTCCAAGCAGCCTCCGGAAAGGGCGCGTCCCACTGCGGCTCTGCGCCTTTCTTCTAAGACAGACGCCCGGCTATGCTTTCGTGCTCGCAGCTGCCTTGGCAGCCTCCAGCAGTTGCTCTCATGGAGAACGAGCGAAGAGCTTCAGTTAAACGTCTCGCACACAGGAGAAAGGTGCCAGGACGACAGCACGTTCTTCCTCAGCCCTTCTCGTGGCCCGGATTGTGGTGCTGCCTTCAAAGCCGTGCACCTTGAAACACTCGTGCAGCAAGTGCTTCTCCCCTGGCCCACTTGGCTCAGCGAGAGCTACGTGGGCAGCGCGCACTCAGCGAAAGCCAAAGGGTGTCCTTGGAGCTCGAGCTTGTTGGAGAGGATGAAAGTTTGGGAAGAAAGTTTCACAGCTATGTAGGCTTGGCAGAAAGATGCGTGAATGTAGAAACTTAGCATGAGGTAGAAATGGAAGCACGTTTTGACAGAGAGCACAAGGTGTTTTGCTGAAACACTGATCGCTGAATAAGTGAGAAGGCAAAGGTTGGAGATTGCGTTGGAAGGAGATTTTTTCTATGCTTAGCACAACGGTATGTGACTACAGGTACAAGCACCTGTTTTTCAGCAAGCAAGTAAGTCTCAAGAAGGGCATAAGGAGCTAGAAAACATGGTTTTACCAGAAAGAGAGCTCTCGCAGGCAAACAAGAAATGCCGATGGAGCAAGAAGAAGAAGGGGGGGGTTGGGGGGGGTGGCGGTGGGGGGGGTCTGAGAATTCTCCGTGGTAAGCTTAAATTGTAACTTGCTTACTCTTGCGATTGGATAAGAATGACTATAATACGGCAATGGTAGGAGTCACGAGAGGCTACAGGCAAATGTCAAGGTATCACTGTGTATGGTGCTTACTGCTTGTACTGTATGAAGATACTCAGCAAAGAAAACGATAGAATGCTTTGTAACTTGAACAGAAAGCGGCTCCCGGTATGCCTCCGAGCTGTAGCTGACAGCTGTAGGGCTGGCTCTGCATACCCACTCCCTGAAATGCTGTAACTTCGCCGATGCAAGAAACAGCTTTCAAGAGAGCCGCCTGAAGTGCAGACAGCCTTCGTGAGCCTTTCTCCTCTAGAGCTGTGCAAAGAAAGCGTGCACGCTACAGCGTGGCTGCGTGCAGCATGCACGAGCAAAAGCGGCCAAGTTCAGTGCCCTCGCTGGGCTTCCCTTTTGTGCGGACAACGTGAGGCGAAGAACGAAGCCGCAGAGCAGCGGGCTTGCGTGTGCAGTGCACCGAAGTTGCAGAAGTCCAGCAAGGGCTCGTTCACAAGCCGAGCCGGCTGAGGGCGTCCTCGCTTCTGCAAAAGGCAACGCGGAGCCCTAGCGCGTCACCGCACAGCGTGGAGATAGGCACTCTCCTAGTCCTTCAGCCTTGCAGAGTCCCTGCAGCTAGAGCTCAGCCAGGAGCAGGCGTCAAAGCAGAAGGCCTTCCTAAAGCACCCCTTGTCCAAGCAGCCTCCGGAAAGGGCGCGTCCCACTGCGGCTCTGCGCCTTTCTTCTAAGACAGACGCCCGGCTATGCTTTCGTGCTCGCAGCTGCCTTGGCAGCCTCCAGCAGTTGCTCTCATGGAGAACGAGCGAAGAGCTTCAGTTAAACGTCTCGCACACAGGAGAAAGGTGCCAGGACGACAGCACGTTCTTCCTCAGCCCTTCTCGTGGCCCGGATTGTGGTGCTGCCTTCAAAGCCGTGCACCTTGAAACACTCGTGCAGCAAGTGCTTCTCCCCTGGCCCACTTGGCTCAGCGAGAGCTACGTGGGCAGCGCGCACTCAGCGAAAGCCAAAGGGTGTCCTTGGAGCTCGAGCTTGTTGGAGAGGATGAAAGTTTGGGAAGAAAGTTTCACAGCTATGTAGGCTTGGCAGAAAGATGCGTGAATGTAGAAACTTAGCATGAGGTAGAAATGGAAGCACGTTTTGACAGAGAGCACAAGGTGTTTTGCTGAAACACTGATCGCTGAATAAGTGAGAAGGCAAAGGTTGGAGATTGCGTTGGAAGGAGATTTTTTCTATGCTTAGCACAACGGTATGTGACTACAGGTACAAGCACCTGTTTTTCAGCAAGCAAGTAAGTCTCAAGAAGGGCATAAGGAGCTAGAAAACATGGTTTTACCAGAAAGAGAGCTCTCGCAGGCAAACAAGAAATGCCGATGGAGCAAGAAGAAGAAGGGGGGGGTTGGGGGGGGGTGGCGGTGGGGGGGGCTGGTGGGGGGGGCGGGGTGGTGGCGGTGGTGGGGGGTCTGAGAATTCTCCGTGGTAAGCTTAAATTGTAACTTGCTTACTCTTGCGATTGGATAAGAATGACTATAATACGGCAATGGTAGGAGTCACGAGAGGCTACAGGCAAATGTCAAGGTATCACTGTGTATGGTGCTTACTGCTTGTACTGTATGAAGATACTCAGCAAAGAAAACGATAGAATGCTTTGTAACTTGAACAGAAAGCGGCTCCCGGTATGCCTCCGAGCTGTAGCTGACAGCTGTAGGGCTGGCTCTGCATACCCACTCCCTGAAATGCTGTAACTTCGCCGATGCAAGAAACAGCTTTCAAGAGAGCCGCCTGAAGTGCAGACAGCCTTCGTGAGCCTTTCTCCTCTAGAGCTGTGCAAAGAAAGCGTGCACGCTACAGCGTGGCTGCGTGCAGCATGCACGAGCAAAAGCGGCCAAGTTCAGTGCCCTCGCTGGGCTTCCCTTTTGTGCGGACAACGTGAGGCGAAGAACGAAGCCGCAGAGCAGCGGGCTTGCGTGTGCAGTGCACCGAAGTTGCAGAAGTCCAGCAAGGGCTCGTTCACAAGCCGAGCCGGCTGAGGGCGTCCTCGCTTCTGCAAAAGGCAACGCGGAGCCCTAGCGCGTCACCGCACAGCGTGGAGATAGGCACTCTCCTAGTCCTTCAGCCTTGCAGAGTCCCTGCAGCTAGAGCTCAGCCAGGAGCAGGCGTCAAAGCAGAAGGCCTTCCTAAAGCACCCCTTGTCCAAGCAGCCTCCGGAAAGGGCGCGTCCCACTGCGGCTCTGCGCCTTTCTTCTAAGACAGACGCCCGGCTATGCTTTCGTGCTCGCAGCTGCCTTGGCAGCCTCCAGCAGTTGCTCTCATGGAGAACGAGCGAAGAGCTTCAGTTAAACGTCTCGCACACAGGAGAAAGGTGCCAGGACGACAGCACGTTCTTCCTCAGCCCTTCTCGTGGCCCGGATTGTGGTGCTGCCTTCAAAGCCGTGCACCTTGAAACACTCGTGCAGCAAGTGCTTCTCCCCTGGCCCACTTGGCTCAGCGAGAGCTACGTGGGCAGCGCGCACTCAGCGAAAGCCAAAGGGTGTCCTTGGAGCTCGAGCTTGTTGGAGAGGATGAAAGTTTGGGAAGAAAGTTCCACAGCTATGTAGGCTTGGCAGAAAGATGCGTGAATGTAGAAACTTAGCATGAGGTAGAAATGGAAGCACGTTTTGACAGAGAGCACAAGGTGTTTTGCTGAAACACCGATCGCTGAATAAGTGAGAAGGCAAAGGTTGGAGATTGCGTTGGAAGGAGATTTTTTCTATGCTTAGCACAACGGTATGTGACTACAGGTACAAGCACCTGTTTTTCAGCAAGCAAGTAAGTCTCAAGAAGGGCATAAGGAGCTAGAAAACATGGTTTTACCAGAAAGAGAGCTCTCGCAGGCAAACAAGAAATGCCGATGGAGCAAGAAGAAGAAGGGGGGGGTTGGGGGGGGTGGCGGTGGGGGGGGTCTGAGAATTCTCCGTGGTAAGCTTAAATTGTAACTTGCTTACTCTTGCGATTGGATAAGAATGACTATAATACGGCAATGGTAGGAGTCACGAGAGGCTACAGGCAAATGTCAAGGTATCACTGTGTATGGTGCTTACTGCTTGTACTGTATGAAGATACTCAGCAAAGAAAACGATAGAATGCTTTGTAACTTGAACAGAAAGCGGCTCCCGGTATGCCTCCGAGCTGTAGCTGACAGCTGTAGGGCTGGCTCTGCATACCCACTCCCTGAAATGCTGTAACTTCGCCGATGCAAGAAACAGCTTTCAAGAGAGCCGCCTGAAGTGCAGACAGCCTTCGTGAGCCTTTCTCCTCTAGAGCTGTGCAAAGAAAGCGTGCACGCTACAGCGTGGCTGCGTGCAGCATGCACGAGCAAAAGCGGCCAAGTTCAGTGCCCTCGCTGGGCTTCCCTTTTGTGCGGACAACGTGAGGCGAAGAACGAAGCCGCAGAGCAGCGGGCTTGCGTGTGCAGTGCACCGAAGTTGCAGAAGTCCAGCAAGGGCTCGTTCACAAGCCGAGCCGGCTGAGGGCGTCCTCGCTTCTGCAAAAGGCAACGCGGAGCCCTAGCGCGTCACCGCACAGCGTGGAGATAGGCACTCTCCTAGTCCTTCAGCCTTGCAGAGTCCCTGCAGCTAGAGCTCAGCCAGGAGCAGGCGTCAAAGCAGAAGGCCTTCCTAAAGCACCCCTTGTCCAAGCAGCCTCCGGAAAGGGCGCGTCCCACTGCGGCTCTGCGCCTTTCTTCTAAGACAGACGCCCGGCTATGCTTTCGTGCTCGCAGCTGCCTTGGCAGCCTCCAGCAGTTGCTCTCATGGAGAACGAGCGAAGAGCTTCAGTTAAACGTCTCGCACACAGGAGAAAGGTGCCAGGACGACAGCACGTTCTTCCTCAGCCCTTCTCGTGGCCCGGATTGTGGTGCTGCCTTCAAAGCCGTGCACCTTGAAACACTCGTGCAGCAAGTGCTTCTCCCCTGGCCCACTTGGCTCAGCGAGAGCTACGTGGGCAGCGCGCACTCAGCGAAAGCCAAAGGGTGTCCTTGGAGCTCGAGCTTGTTGGAGAGGATGAAAGTTTGGGAAGAAAGTTTCACAGCTATGTAGGCTTGGCAGAAAGATGCGTGAATGTAGAAACTTAGCATGAGGTAGAAATGGAAGCACGTTTTGACAGAGAGCACAAGGTGTTTTGCTGAAACACTGATCGCTGAATAAGTGAGAAGGCAAAGGTTGGAGATTGCGTTGGAAGGAGATTTTTTCTATGCTTAGCACAACGGTATGTGACTACAGGTACAAGCACCTGTTTTTCAGCAAGCAAGTAAGTCTCAAGAAGGGCATAAGGAGCTAGAAAACATGGTTTTACCAGAAAGAGAGCTCTCGCAGGCAAACAAGAAATGCCGATGGAGCAAGAAGAAGAAGGGGGGGGTTGGGGGGGGGGTGGCGGTGGGGGGGGCTGGTGGGGGGGGCGGGGTGGTGGCGGTGGTGGGGGGTCTGAGAATTCTCCGTGGTAAGCTTAAATTGTAACTTGCTTACTCTTGCGATTGGATAAGAATGACTATAATACGGCAATGGTAGGAGTCACGAGAGGCTACAGGCAAATGTCAAGGTATCACTGTGTATGGTGCTTACTGCTTGTACTGTATGAAGATACTCAGCAAAGAAAACGATAGAATGCTTTGTAACTTGAACAGAAAGCGGCTCCCGGTATGCCTCCGAGCTGTAGCTGACAGCTGTAGGGCTGGCTCTGCATACCCACTCCCTGAAATGCTGTAACTTCGCCGATGCAAGAAACAGCTTTCAAGAGAGCCGCCTGAAGTGCAGACAGCCTTCGTGAGCCTTTCTCCTCTAGAGCTGTGCAAAGAAAGCGTGCACGCTACAGCGTGGCTGCGTGCAGCATGCACGAGCAAAAGCGGCCAAGTTCAGTGCCCTCGCTGGGCTTCCCTTTTGTGCGGACAACGTGAGGCGAAGAACGAAGCCGCAGAGCAGCGGGCTTGCGTGTGCAGTGCACCGAAGTTGCAGAAGTCCAGCAAGGGCTCGTTCACAAGCCGAGCCGGCTGAGGGCGTCCTCGCTTCTGCAAAAGGCAACGCGGAGCCCTAGCGCGTCACCGCACAGCGTGGAGATAGGCACTCTCCTAGTCCTTCAGCCTTGCAGAGTCCCTGCAGCTAGAGCTCAGCCAGGAGCAGGCGTCAAAGCAGAAGGCCTTCCTAAAGCACCCCTTGTCCAAGCAGCCTCCGGAAAGGGCGCGTCCCACTGCGGCTCTGCGCCTTTCTTCTAAGACAGACGCCCGGCTATGCTTTCGTGCTCGCAGCTGCCTTGGCAGCCTCCAGCAGTTGCTCTCATGGAGAACGAGCGAAGAGCTTCAGTTAAACGTCTCGCACACAGGAGAAAGGTGCCAGGACGACAGCACGTTCTTCCTCAGCCCTTCTCGTGGCCCGGATTGTGGTGCTGCCTTCAAAGCCGTGCACCTTGAAACACTCGTGCAGCAAGTGCTTCTCCCCTGGCCCACTTGGCTCAGCGAGAGCTACGTGGGCAGCGCGCACTCAGCGAAAGCCAAAGGGTGTCCTTGGAGCTCGAGCTTGTTGGAGAGGATGAAAGTTTGGGAAGAAAGTTTCACAGCTATGTAGGCTTGGCAGAAAGATGCGTGAATGTAGAAACTTAGCATGAGGTAGAAATGGAAGCACGTTTTGACAGAGAGCACAAGGTGTTTTGCTGAAACACTGATCGCTGAATAAGTGAGAAGGCAAAGGTTGGAGATTGCGTTGGAAGGAGATTTTTTCTATGCTTAGCACAACGGTATGTGACTACAGGTACAAGCACCTGTTTTTCAGCAAGCAAGTAAGTCTCAAGAAGGGCATAAGGAGCTAGAAAACATGGTTTTACCAGAAAGAGAGCTCTCGCAGGCAAACAAGAAATGCCGATGGAGCAAGAAGAAGAAGGGGGGGGTTGGGGGGGGGTGGCGGTGGGGGGGGTTGGTGGGGGGGGGGCGGGGTGGTGGCGGTGGTGGGGGGTCTGAGAATTCTCCGTGGTAAGCTTAAATTGTAACTTGCTTACTCTTGCGATTGGATAAGAATGACTATAATACGGCAATGGTAGGAGTCACGAGAGGCTACAGGCAAATGTCAAGGTATCACTGTGTATGGTGCTTACTGCTTGTACTGTATGAAGATACTCAGCAAAGAAAACGATAGAATGCTTTGTAACTTGAACAGAAAGCGGCTCCCGGTATGCCTCCGAGCTGTAGCTGACAGCTGTAGGGCTGGCTCTGCATACCCACTCCCTGAAATGCTGTAACTTCGCCGATGCAAGAAACAGCTTTCAAGAGAGCCGCCTGAAGTGCAGACAGCCTTCGTGAGCCTTTCTCCTCTAGAGCTGTGCAAAGAAAGCGTGCACGCTACAGCGTGGCTGCGTGCAGCATGCACGAGCAAAAGCGGCCAAGTTCAGTGCCCTCGCTGGGCTTCCCTTTTGTGCGGACAACGTGAGGCGAAGAACGAAGCCGCAGAGCAGCGGGCTTGCGTGTGCAGTGCACCGAAGTTGCAGAAGTCCAGCAAGGGCTCGTTCACAAGCCGAGCCGGCTGAGGGCGTCCTCGCTTCTGCAAAAGGCAACGCGGAGCCCTAGCGCGTCACCGCACAGCGTGGAGATAGGCACTCTCCTAGTCCTTCAGCCTTGCAGAGTCCCTGCAGCTAGAGCTCAGCCAGGAGCAGGCGTCAAAGCAGAAGGCCTTCCTAAAGCACCCCTTGTCCAAGCAGCCTCCGGAAAGGGCGCGTCCCACTGCGGCTCTGCGCCTTTCTTCTAAGACAGACGCCCGGCTATGCTTTCGTGCTCGCAGCTGCCTTGGCAGCCTCCAGCAGTTGCTCTCATGGAGAACGAGCGAAGAGCTTCAGTTAAACGTCTCGCACACAGGAGAAAGGTGCCAGGACGACAGCACGTTCTTCCTCAGCCCTTCTCGTGGCCCGGATTGTGGTGCTGCCTTCAAAGCCGTGCACCTTGAAACACTCGTGCAGCAAGTGCTTCTCCCCTGGCCCACTTGGCTCAGCGAGAGCTACGTGGGCAGCGCGCACTCAGCGAAAGCCAAAGGGTGTCCTTGGAGCTCGAGCTTGTTGGAGAGGATGAAAGTTTGGGAAGAAAGTTTCACAGCTATGTAGGCTTGGCAGAAAGATGCGTGAATGTAGAAACTTAGCATGAGGTAGAAATGGAAGCACGTTTTGACAGAGAGCACAAGGTGTTTTGCTGAAACACTGATCGCTGAATAAGTGAGAAGGCAAAGGTTGGAGATTGCGTTGGAAGGAGATTTTTTCTATGCTTAGCACAACGGTATGTGACTACAGGTACAAGCACCTGTTTTTCAGCAAGCAAGTAAGTCTCAAGAAGGGCATAAGGAGCTAGAAAACATGGTTTTACCAGAAAGAGAGCTCTCGCAGGCAAACAAGAAATGCCGATGGAGCAAGAAGAAGAAGGGGGGGGTTGGGGGGGGGTGGCGGTGGGGGGGGCTGGTGGGGGGGGCGGGGTGGTGGCGGTGGTGGGGGGTCTGAGAATTCTCCGTGGTAAGCTTAAATTGTAACTTGCTTACTCTTGCGATTGGATAAGAATGACTATAATACGGCAATGGTAGGAGTCACGAGAGGCTACAGGCAAATGTCAAGGTATCACTGTGTATGGTGCTTACTGCTTGTACTGTATGAAGATACTCAGCAAAGAAAACGATAGAATGCTTTGTAACTTGAACAGAAAGCGGCTCCCGGTATGCCTCCGAGCTGTAGCTGACAGCTGTAGGGCTGGCTCTGCATACCCACTCCCTGAAATGCTGTAACTTCGCCGATGCAAGAAACAGCTTTCAAGAGAGCCGCCTGAAGTGCAGACAGCCTTCGTGAGCCTTTCTCCTCTAGAGCTGTGCAAAGAAAGCGTGCACGCTACAGCGTGGCTGCGTGCAGCATGCACGAGCAAAAGCGGCCAAGTTCAGTGCCCTCGCTGGGCTTCCCTTTTGTGCGGACAACGTGAGGCGAAGAACGAAGCCGCAGAGCAGCGGGCTTGCGTGTGCAGTGCACCGAAGTTGCAGAAGTCCAGCAAGGGCTCGTTCACAAGCCGAGCCGGCTGAGGGCGTCCTCGCTTCTGCAAAAGGCAACGCGGAGCCCTAGCGCGTCACCGCACAGCGTGGAGATAGGCACTCTCCTAGTCCTTCAGCCTTGCAGAGTCCCTGCAGCTAGAGCTCAGCCAGGAGCAGGCGTCAAAGCAGAAGGCCTTCCTAAAGCACCCCTTGTCCAAGCAGCCTCCGGAAAGGGCGCGTCCCACTGCGGCTCTGCGCCTTTCTTCTAAGACAGACGCCCGGCTATGCTTTCGTGCTCGCAGCTGCCTTGGCAGCCTCCAGCAGTTGCTCTCATGGAGAACGAGCGAAGAGCTTCAGTTAAACGTCTCGCACACAGGAGAAAGGTGCCAGGACGACAGCACGTTCTTCCTCAGCCCTTCTCGTGGCCCGGATTGTGGTGCTGCCTTCAAAGCCGTGCACCTTGAAACACTCGTGCAGCAAGTGCTTCTCCCCTGGCCCACTTGGCTCAGCGAGAGCTACGTGGGCAGCGCGCACTCAGCGAAAGCCAAAGGGTGTCCTTGGAGCTCGAGCTTGTTGGAGAGGATGAAAGTTTGGGAAGAAAGTTCCACAGCTATGTAGGCTTGGCAGAAAGATGCGTGAATGTAGAAACTTAGCATGAGGTAGAAATGGAAGCACGTTTTGACAGAGAGCACAAGGTGTTTTGCTGAAACACCGATCGCTGAATAAGTGAGAAGGCAAAGGTTGGAGATTGCGTTGGAAGGAGATTTTTTCTATGCTTAGCACAACGGTATGTGACTACAGGTACAAGCACCTGTTTTTCAGCAAGCAAGTAAGTCTCAAGAAGGGCATAAGGAGCTAGAAAACATGGTTTTACCAGAAAGAGAGCTCTCGCAGGCAAACAAGAAATGCCGATGGAGCAAGAAGAAGAAGGGGGGGGTTGGGGGGGGTGGCGGTGGGGGGGGTCTGAGAATTCTCCGTGGTAAGCTTAAATTGTAACTTGCTTACTCTTGCGATTGGATAAGAATGACTATAATACGGCAATGGTAGGAGTCACGAGAGGCTACAGGCAAATGTCAAGGTATCACTGTGTATGGTGCTTACTGCTTGTACTGTATGAAGATACTCAGCAAAGAAAACGATAGAATGCTTTGTAACTTGAACAGAAAGCGGCTCCCGGTATGCCTCCGAGCTGTAGCTGACAGCTGTAGGGCTGGCTCTGCATACCCACTCCCTGAAATGCTGTAACTTCGCCGATGCAAGAAACAGCTTTCAAGAGAGCCGCCTGAAGTGCAGACAGCCTTCGTGAGCCTTTCTCCTCTAGAGCTGTGCAAAGAAAGCGTGCACGCTACAGCGTGGCTGCGTGCAGCATGCACGAGCAAAAGCGGCCAAGTTCAGTGCCCTCGCTGGGCTTCCCTTTTGTGCGGACAACGTGAGGCGAAGAACGAAGCCGCAGAGCAGCGGGCTTGCGTGTGCAGTGCACCGAAGTTGCAGAAGTCCAGCAAGGGCTCGTTCACAAGCCGAGCCGGCTGAGGGCGTCCTCGCTTCTGCAAAAGGCAACGCGGAGCCCTAGCGCGTCACCGCACAGCGTGGAGATAGGCACTCTCCTAGTCCTTCAGCCTTGCAGAGTCCCTGCAGCTAGAGCTCAGCCAGGAGCAGGCGTCAAAGCAGAAGGCCTTCCTAAAGCACCCCTTGTCCAAGCAGCCTCCGGAAAGGGCGCGTCCCACTGCGGCTCTGCGCCTTTCTTCTAAGACAGACGCCCGGCTATGCTTTCGTGCTCGCAGCTGCCTTGGCAGCCTCCAGCAGTTGCTCTCATGGAGAACGAGCGAAGAGCTTCAGTTAAACGTCTCGCACACAGGAGAAAGGTGCCAGGACGACAGCACGTTCTTCCTCAGCCCTTCTCGTGGCCCGGATTGTGGTGCTGCCTTCAAAGCCGTGCACCTTGAAACACTCGTGCAGCAAGTGCTTCTCCCCTGGCCCACTTGGCTCAGCGAGAGCTACGTGGGCAGCGCGCACTCAGCGAAAGCCAAAGGGTGTCCTTGGAGCTCGAGCTTGTTGGAGAGGATGAAAGTTTGGGAAGAAAGTTTCACAGCTATGTAGGCTTGGCAGAAAGATGCGTGAATGTAGAAACTTAGCATGAGGTAGAAATGGAAGCACGTTTTGACAGAGAGCACAAGGTGTTTTGCTGAAACACTGATCGCTGAATAAGTGAGAAGGCAAAGGTTGGAGATTGCGTTGGAAGGAGATTTTTTCTATGCTTAGCACAACGGTATGTGACTACAGGTACAAGCACCTGTTTTTCAGCAAGCAAGTAAGTCTCAAGAAGGGCATAAGGAGCTAGAAAACATGGTTTTACCAGAAAGAGAGCTCTCGCAGGCAAACAAGAAATGCCGATGGAGCAAGAAGAAGAAGGGGGGGGTTGGGGGGGGGGTGGCGGTGGGGGGGGCTGGTGGGGGGGGCGGGGTGGTGGCGGTGGTGGGGGGTCTGAGAATTCTCCGTGGTAAGCTTAAATTGTAACTTGCTTACTCTTGCGATTGGATAAGAATGACTATAATACGGCAATGGTAGGAGTCACGAGAGGCTACAGGCAAATGTCAAGGTATCACTGTGTATGGTGCTTACTGCTTGTACTGTATGAAGATACTCAGCAAAGAAAACGATAGAATGCTTTGTAACTTGAACAGAAAGCGGCTCCCGGTATGCCTCCGAGCTGTAGCTGACAGCTGTAGGGCTGGCTCTGCATACCCACTCCCTGAAATGCTGTAACTTCGCCGATGCAAGAAACAGCTTTCAAGAGAGCCGCCTGAAGTGCAGACAGCCTTCGTGAGCCTTTCTCCTCTAGAGCTGTGCAAAGAAAGCGTGCACGCTACAGCGTGGCTGCGTGCAGCATGCACGAGCAAAAGCGGCCAAGTTCAGTGCCCTCGCTGGGCTTCCCTTTTGTGCGGACAACGTGAGGCGAAGAACGAAGCCGCAGAGCAGCGGGCTTGCGTGTGCAGTGCACCGAAGTTGCAGAAGTCCAGCAAGGGCTCGTTCACAAGCCGAGCCGGCTGAGGGCGTCCTCGCTTCTGCAAAAGGCAACGCGGAGCCCTAGCGCGTCACCGCACAGCGTGGAGATAGGCACTCTCCTAGTCCTTCAGCCTTGCAGAGTCCCTGCAGCTAGAGCTCAGCCAGGAGCAGGCGTCAAAGCAGAAGGCCTTCCTAAAGCACCCCTTGTCCAAGCAGCCTCCGGAAAGGGCGCGTCCCACTGCGGCTCTGCGCCTTTCTTCTAAGACAGACGCCCGGCTATGCTTTCGTGCTCGCAGCTGCCTTGGCAGCCTCCAGCAGTTGCTCTCATGGAGAACGAGCGAAGAGCTTCAGTTAAACGTCTCGCACACAGGAGAAAGGTGCCAGGACGACAGCACGTTCTTCCTCAGCCCTTCTCGTGGCCCGGATTGTGGTGCTGCCTTCAAAGCCGTGCACCTTGAAACACTCGTGCAGCAAGTGCTTCTCCCCTGGCCCACTTGGCTCAGCGAGAGCTACGTGGGCAGCGCGCACTCAGCGAAAGCCAAAGGGTGTCCTTGGAGCTCGAGCTTGTTGGAGAGGATGAAAGTTTGGGAAGAAAGTTTCACAGCTATGTAGGCTTGGCAGAAAGATGCGTGAATGTAGAAACTTAGCATGAGGTAGAAATGGAAGCACGTTTTGACAGAGAGCACAAGGTGTTTTGCTGAAACACTGATCGCTGAATAAGTGAGAAGGCAAAGGTTGGAGATTGCGTTGGAAGGAGATTTTTTCTATGCTTAGCACAACGGTATGTGACTACAGGTACAAGCACCTGTTTTTCAGCAAGCAAGTAAGTCTCAAGAAGGGCATAAGGAGCTAGAAAACATGGTTTTACCAGAAAGAGAGCTCTCGCAGGCAAACAAGAAATGCCGATGGAGCAAGAAGAAGAAGGGGGGGGTTGGGGGGGGGTGGCGGTGGGGGGGGCTGGTGGGGGGGGCGGGGTGGTGGCGGTGGTGGGGGGTCTGAGAATTCTCCGTGGTAAGCTTAAATTGTAACTTGCTTACTCTTGCGATTGGATAAGAATGACTATAATACGGCAATGGTAGGAGTCACGAGAGGCTACAGGCAAATGTCAAGGTATCACTGTGTATGGTGCTTACTGCTTGTACTGTATGAAGATACTCAGCAAAGAAAACGATAGAATGCTTTGTAACTTGAACAGAAAGCGGCTCCCGGTATGCCTCCGAGCTGTAGCTGACAGCTGTAGGGCTGGCTCTGCATACCCACTCCCTGAAATGCTGTAACTTCGCCGATGCAAGAAACAGCTTTCAAGAGAGCCGCCTGAAGTGCAGACAGCCTTCGTGAGCCTTTCTCCTCTAGAGCTGTGCAAAGAAAGCGTGCACGCTACAGCGTGGCTGCGTGCAGCATGCACGAGCAAAAGCGGCCAAGTTCAGTGCCCTCGCTGGGCTTCCCTTTTGTGCGGACAACGTGAGGCGAAGAACGAAGCCGCAGAGCAGCGGGCTTGCGTGTGCAGTGCACCGAAGTTGCAGAAGTCCAGCAAGGGCTCGTTCACAAGCCGAGCCGGCTGAGGGCGTCCTCGCTTCTGCAAAAGGCAACGCGGAGCCCTAGCGCGTCACCGCACAGCGTGGAGATAGGCACTCTCCTAGTCCTTCAGCCTTGCAGAGTCCCTGCAGCTAGAGCTCAGCCAGGAGCAGGCGTCAAAGCAGAAGGCCTTCCTAAAGCACCCCTTGTCCAAGCAGCCTCCGGAAAGGGCGCGTCCCACTGCGGCTCTGCGCCTTTCTTCTAAGACAGACGCCCGGCTATGCTTTCGTGCTCGCAGCTGCCTTGGCAGCCTCCAGCAGTTGCTCTCATGGAGAACGAGCGAAGAGCTTCAGTTAAACGTCTCGCACACAGGAGAAAGGTGCCAGGACGACAGCACGTTCTTCCTCAGCCCTTCTCGTGGCCCGGATTGTGGTGCTGCCTTCAAAGCCGTGCACCTTGAAACACTCGTGCAGCAAGTGCTTCTCCCCTGGCCCACTTGGCTCAGCGAGAGCTACGTGGGCAGCGCGCACTCAGCGAAAGCCAAAGGGTGTCCTTGGAGCTCGAGCTTGTTGGAGAGGATGAAAGTTTGGGAAGAAAGTTTCACAGCTATGTAGGCTTGGCAGAAAGATGCGTGAATGTAGAAACTTAGCATGAGGTAGAAATGGAAGCACGTTTTGACAGAGAGCACAAGGTGTTTTGCTGAAACACTGATCGCTGAATAAGTGAGAAGGCAAAGGTTGGAGATTGCGTTGGAAGGAGATTTTTTCTATGCTTAGCACAACGGTATGTGACTACAGGTACAAGCACCTGTTTTTCAGCAAGCAAGTAAGTCTCAAGAAGGGCATAAGGAGCTAGAAAACATGGTTTTACCAGAAAGAGAGCTCTCGCAGGCAAACAAGAAATGCCGATGGAGCAAGAAGAAGAAGGGGGGGGTTGGGGGGGGGTGGCGGTGGGGGGGGTTGGTGGGGGGGGCGGGGTGGTGGCGGTGGTGGGGGGTCTGAGAATTCTCCGTGGTAAGCTTAAATTGTAACTTGCTTACTCTTGCGATTGGATAAGAATGACTATAATACGGCAATGGTAGGAGTCACGAGAGGCTACAGGCAAATGTCAAGGTATCACTGTGTATGGTGCTTACTGCTTGTACTGTATGAAGATACTCAGCAAAGAAAACGATAGAATGCTTTGTAACTTGAACAGAAAGCGGCTCCCGGTATGCCTCCGAGCTGTAGCTGACAGCTGTAGGGCTGGCTCTGCATACCCACTCCCTGAAATGCTGTAACTTCGCCGATGCAAGAAACAGCTTTCAAGAGAGCCGCCTGAAGTGCAGACAGCCTTCGTGAGCCTTTCTCCTCTAGAGCTGTGCAAAGAAAGCGTGCACGCTACAGCGTGGCTGCGTGCAGCATGCACGAGCAAAAGCGGCCAAGTTCAGTGCCCTCGCTGGGCTTCCCTTTTGTGCGGACAATGTGAGGCGAAGAACGAAGCCGCAGAGCAGCGGGCTTGCGTGTGCAGTGCACCGAAGTTGCAGAAGTCCAGCAAGGGCTCGTTCACAAGCCGAGCCGGCTGAGGGCGTCCTCGCTTCTGCAAAAGGCAACGCGGAGCCCTAGCGCGTCACCGCACAGCGTGGAGATAGGCACTCTCCTAGTCCTTCAGCCTTGCAGAGTCCCTGCAGCTAGAGCTCAGCCAGGAGCAGGCGTCAAAGCAGAAGGCCTTCCTAAAGCACCCCTTGTCCAAGCAGCCTCCGGAAAGGGCGCATCCCACTGCGGCTCTGCGCCTTTCTTCTAAGACAGACGCCCGGCTATGCTTTCGTGCTCGCAGCTGCCTTGGCAGCCTCCAGCAGTTGCTCTCATGGAGAACGAGCGAAGAGCTTCAGTTAAACGTCTCGCACACAGGAGAAAGGTGCCAGGACGACAGCACGTTCTTCCTCAGCCCTTCTCGTGGCCCGGATTGTGGTGCTGCCTTCAAAGCCGTGCACCTTGAAACACTCGTGCAGCAAGTGCTTCTCCCCTGGCCCACTTGGCTCAGCGAGAGCTACGTGGGCAGCGCGCACTCAGCGAAAGCCAAAGGGTGTCCTTGGAGCTCGAGCTTGTTGGAGAGGATGAAAGTTTGGGAAGAAAGTTTCACAGCTATGTAGGCTTGGCAGAAAGATGCGTGAATGTAGAAACTTAGCATGAGGTAGAAATGGAAGCACGTTTTGACAGAGAGCACAAGGTGTTTTGCTGAAACACTGATCGCTGAATAAGTGAGAAGGCAAAGGTTGGAGATTGCGTTGGAAGGAGATTTTTTCTATGCTTAGCACAACGGTATGTGACTACAGGTACAAGCACCTGTTTTTCAGCAAGCAAGTAAGTCTCAAGAAGGGCATAAGGAGCTAGAAAACATGGTTTTACCAGAAAGAGAGCTCTCGCAGGCAAACAAGAAATGCCGATGGAGCAAGAAGAAGAAGGGGGGGGTTGGGGGGGGGTGGCGGTGGGGGGGGCTGGTGGGGGGGGCGGGGTGGTGGCGGTGGTGGGGGGTCTGAGAATTCTCCGTGGTAAGCTTAAATTGTAACTTGCTTACTCTTGCGATTGGATAAGAATGACTATAATACGGCAATGGTAGGAGTCACGAGAGGCTACAGGCAAATGTCAAGGTATCACTGTGTATGGTGCTTACTGCTTGTACTGTATGAAGATACTCAGCAAAGAAAACGATAGAATGCTTTGTAACTTGAACAGAAAGCGGCTCCCGGTATGCCTCCGAGCTGTAGCTGACAGCTGTAGGGCTGGCTCTGCATACCCACTCCCTGAAATGCTGTAACTTCGCCGATGCAAGAAACAGCTTTCAAGAGAGCCGCCTGAAGTGCAGACAGCCTTCGTGAGCCTTTCTCCTCTAGAGCTGTGCAAAGAAAGCGTGCACGCTACAGCGTGGCTGCGTGCAGCATGCACGAGCAAAAGCGGCCAAGTTCAGTGCCCTCGCTGGGCTTCCCTTTTGTGCGGACAACGTGAGGCGAAGAACGAAGCCGCAGAGCAGCGGGCTTGCGTGTGCAGTGCACCGAAGTTGCAGAAGTCCAGCAAGGGCTCGTTCACAAGCCGAGCCGGCTGAGGGCGTCCTCGCTTCTGCAAAAGGCAACGCGGAGCCCTAGCGCGTCACCGCACAGCGTGGAGATAGGCACTCTCCTAGTCCTTCAGCCTTGCAGAGTCCCTGCAGCTAGAGCTCAGCCAGGAGCAGGCGTCAAAGCAGAAGGCCTTCCTAAAGCACCCCTTGTCCAAGCAGCCTCCGGAAAGGGCGCGTCCCACTGCGGCTCTGCGCCTTTCTTCTAAGACAGACGCCCGGCTATGCTTTCGTGCTCGCAGCTGCCTTGGCAGCCTCCAGCAGTTGCTCTCATGGAGAACGAGCGAAGAGCTTCAGTTAAACGTCTCGCACACAGGAGAAAGGTGCCAGGACGACAGCACGTTCTTCCTCAGCCCTTCTCGTGGCCCGGATTGTGGTGCTGCCTTCAAAGCCGTGCACCTTGAAACACTCGTGCAGCAAGTGCTTCTCCCCTGGCCCACTTGGCTCAGCGAGAGCTACGTGGGCAGCGCGCACTCAGCGAAAGCCAAAGGGTGTCCTTGGAGCTCGAGCTTGTTGGAGAGGATGAAAGTTTGGGAAGAAAGTTTCACAGCTATGTAGGCTTGGCAGAAAGATGCGTGAATGTAGAAACTTAGCATGAGGTAGAAATGGAAGCACGTTTTGACAGAGAGCACAAGGTGTTTTGCTGAAACACTGATCGCTGAATAAGTGAGAAGGCAAAGGTTGGAGATTGCGTTGGAAGGAGATTTTTTCTATGCTTAGCACAACGGTATGTGACTACAGGTACAAGCACCTGTTTTTCAGCAAGCAAGTAAGTCTCAAGAAGGGCATAAGGAGCTAGAAAACATGGTTTTACCAGAAAGAGAGCTCTCGCAGGCAAACAAGAAATGCCGATGGAGCAAGAAGAAGAAGGGGGGGGTTGGGGGGGGTGGCGGTGGGGGGGGCTGGTGGGGGGGGCGGGGTGGTGGCGGTGGTGGGGGGTCTGAGAATTCTCCGTGGTAAGCTTAAATTGTAACTTGCTTACTCTTGCGATTGGATAAGAATGACTATAATACGGCAATGGTAGGAGTCACGAGAGGCTACAGGCAAATGTCAAGGTATCACTGTGTATGGTGCTTACTGCTTGTACTGTATGAAGATACTCAGCAAAGAAAACGATAGAATGCTTTGTAACTTGAACAGAAAGCGGCTCCCGGTATGCCTCCGAGCTGTAGCTGACAGCTGTAGGGCTGGCTCTGCATACCCACTCCCTGAAATGCTGTAACTTCGCCGATGCAAGAAACAGCTTTCAAGAGAGCCGCCTGAAGTGCAGACAGCCTTCGTGAGCCTTTCTCCTCTAGAGCTGTGCAAAGAAAGCGTGCACGCTACAGCGTGGCTGCGTGCAGCATGCACGAGCAAAAGCGGCCAAGTTCAGTGCCCTCGCTGGGCTTCCCTTTTGTGCGGACAACGTGAGGCGAAGAACGAAGCCGCAGAGCAGCGGGCTTGCGTGTGCAGTGCACCGAAGTTGCAGAAGTCCAGCAAGGGCTCGTTCACAAGCCGAGCCGGCTGAGGGCGTCCTCGCTTCTGCAAAAGGCAACGCGGAGCCCTAGCGCGTCACCGCACAGCGTGGAGATAGGCACTCTCCTAGTCCTTCAGCCTTGCAGAGTCCCTGCAGCTAGAGCTCAGCCAGGAGCAGGCGTCAAAGCAGAAGGCCTTCCTAAAGCACCCCTTGTCCAAGCAGCCTCCGGAAAGGGCGCGTCCCACTGCGGCTCTGCGCCTTTCTTCTAAGACAGACGCCCGGCTATGCTTTCGTGCTCGCAGCTGCCTTGGCAGCCTCCAGCAGTTGCTCTCATGGAGAACGAGCGAAGAGCTTCAGTTAAACGTCTCGCACACAGGAGAAAGGTGCCAGGACGACAGCACGTTCTTCCTCAGCCCTTCTCGTGGCCCGGATTGTGGTGCTGCCTTCAAAGCCGTGCACCTTGAAACACTCGTGCAGCAAGTGCTTCTCCCCTGGCCCACTTGGCTCAGCGAGAGCTACGTGGGCAGCGCGCACTCAGCGAAAGCCAAAGGGTGTCCTTGGAGCTCGAGCTTGTTGGAGAGGATGAAAGTTTGGGAAGAAAGTTCCACAGCTATGTAGGCTTGGCAGAAAGATGCGTGAATGTAGAAACTTAGCATGAGGTAGAAATGGAAGCACGTTTTGACAGAGAGCACAAGGTGTTTTGCTGAAACACCGATCGCTGAATAAGTGAGAAGGCAAAGGTTGGAGATTGCGTTGGAAGGAGATTTTTTCTATGCTTAGCACAACGGTATGTGACTACAGGTACAAGCACCTGTTTTTCAGCAAGCAAGTAAGTCTCAAGAAGGGCATAAGGAGCTAGAAAACATGGTTTTACCAGAAAGAGAGCTCTCGCAGGCAAACAAGAAATGCCGATGGAGCAAGAAGAAGAAGGGGGGGGTTGGGGGGGGGTGGCGGTGGGGGGGGTTGGTGGGGGGGGGGCGGGGTGGTGGCGGTGGTGGGGGGTCTGAGAATTCTCCGTGGTAAGCTTAAATTGTAACTTGCTTACTCTTGCGATTGGATAAGAATGACTATAATACGGCAATGGTAGGAGTCACGAGAGGCTACAGGCAAATGTCAAGGTATCACTGTGTGTGGTGCTTACTGCTTGTACTGTATGAAGATACTCAGCAAAGAAAACGATAGAATGCTTTGTAACTTGAACAGAAAGCGGCTCCCGGTATGCCTCCGAGCTGTAGCTGACAGCTGTAGGGCTGGCTCTGCATACCCACTCCCTGAAATGCTGTAACTTCGCCGATGCAAGAAACAGCTTTCAAGAGAGCCGCCTGAAGTGCAGACAGCCTTCGTGAGCCTTTCTCCTCTAGAGCTGTGCAAAGAAAGCGTGCACGCTACAGCGTGGCTGCGTGCAGCATGCACGAGCAAAAGCGGCCAAGTTCAGTGCCCTCTCGCTGGGCTTCCCTTTTGTGCGGACAACGTGAGGCGAAGAACGAAGCCGCAGAGCAGCGGGCTTGCGTGTGCAGTGCACCGAAGTTGCAGAAGTCCAGCAAGGGCTCGTTCACAAGCCGAGCCGGCTGAGGGCGTCCTCGCTTCTGCAAAAGGCAACGCGGAGCCCTAGCGCGTCACCGCACAGCGTGGAGATAGGCACTCTCCTAGTCCTTCAGCCTTGCAGAGTCCCTGCAGCTAGAGCTCAGCCAGGAGCAGGCGTCAAAGCAGAAGGCCTTCCTAAAGCACCCCTTGTCCAAGCAGCCTCCGGAAAGGGCGCGTCCCACTGCGGCTCTGCGCCTTTCTTCTAAGACAGACGCCCGGCTATGCTTTCGTGCTCGCAGCTGCCTTGGCAGCCTCCAGCAGTTGCTCTCATGGAGAACGAGCGAAGAGCTTCAGTTAAACGTCTCGCACACAGGAGAAAGGTGCCAGGACGACAGCACGTTCTTCCTCAGCCCTTCTCGTGGCCCGGATTGTGGTGCTGCCTTCAAAGCCGTGCACCTTGAAACACTCGTGCAGCAAGTGCTTCTCCCCTGGCCCACTTGGCTCAGCGAGAGCTACGTGGGCAGCGCGCACTCAGCGAAAGCCAAAGGGTGTCCTTGGAGCTCGAGCTTGTTGGAGAGGATGAAAGTTTGGGAAGAAAGTTTCACAGCTATGTAGGCTTGGCAGAAAGATGCGTGAATGTAGAAACTTAGCATGAGGTAGAAATGGAAGCATGTTTTGACAGAGAGCACAAGGTGTTTTGCTGAAACACTGATCGCTGAATAAGTGAGAAGGCAAAGGTTGGAGATTGCGTTGGAAGGAGATTTTTTCTATGCTTAGCACAACGGTATGTGACTACAGGTACAAGCACCTGTTTTTCAGCAAGCAAGTAAGTCTCAAGAAGGGCATAAGGAGCTAGAAAACATGGTTTTACCAGAAAGAGAGCTCTCGCAGGCAAACAAGAAATGCCGATGGAGCAAGAAGAAGAAGGGGGGGGTTGGGGGGGGGTGGCGGTGGGGGGGGCTGGTGGGGGGGGCGGGGTGGTGGCGGTGGTGGGGGGTCTGAGAATTCTCCGTGGTAAGCTTAAATTGTAACTTGCTTACTCTTGCGATTGGATAAGAATGACTATAATACGGCAATGGTAGGAGTCACGAGAGGCTACAGGCAAATGTCAAGGTATCACTGTGTATGGTGCTTACTGCTTGTACTGTATGAAGATACTCAGCAAAGAAAACGATAGAATGCTTTGTAACTTGAACAGAAAGCGGCTCCCGGTATGCCTCCGAGCTGTAGCTGACAGCTGTAGGGCTGGCTCTGCATACCCACTCCCTGAAATGCTGTAACTTCGCCGATGCAAGAAACAGCTTTCAAGAGAGCCGCCTGAAGTGCAGACAGCCTTCGTGAGCCTTTCTCCTCTAGAGCTGTGCAAAGAAAGCGTGCACGCTACAGCGTGGCTGCGTGCAGCATGCACGAGCAAAAGCGGCCAAGTTCAGTGCCCTCGCTGGGCTTCCCTTTTGTGCGGACAACGTGAGGCGAAGAACGAAGCCGCAGAGCAGCGGGCTTGCGTGTGCAGTGCACCGAAGTTGCAGAAGTCCAGCAAGGGCTCGTTCACAAGCCGAGCCGGCTGAGGGCGTCCTCGCTTCTGCAAAAGGCAACGCGGAGCCCTAGCGCGTCACCGCACAGCGTGGAGATAGGCACTCTCCTAGTCCTTCAGCCTTGCAGAGTCCCTGCAGCTAGAGCTCAGCCAGGAGCAGGCGTCAAAGCAGAAGGCCTTCCTAAAGCACCCCTTGTCCAAGCAGCCTCCGGAAAGGGCGCGTCCCACTGCGGCTCTGCGCCTTTCTTCTAAGACAGACGCCCGGCTATGCTTTCGTGCTCGCAGCTGCCTTGGCAGCCTCCAGCAGTTGCTCTCATGGAGAACGAGCGAAGAGCTTCAGTTAAACGTCTCGCACACAGGAGAAAGGTGCCAGGACGACAGCACGTTCTTCCTCAGCCCTTCTCGTGGCCCGGATTGTGGTGCTGCCTTCAAAGCCGTGCACCTTGAAACACTCGTGCAGCAAGTGCTTCTCCCCTGGCCCACTTGGCTCAGCGAGAGCTACGTGGGCAGCGCGCACTCAGCGAAAGCCAAAGGGTGTCCTTGGAGCTCGAGCTTGTTGGAGAGGATGAAAGTTTGGGAAGAAAGTTTCACAGCTATGTAGGCTTGGCAGAAAGATGCGTGAATGTAGAAACTTAGCATGAGGTAGAAATGGAAGCACGTTTTGACAGAGAGCACAAGGTGTTTTGCTGAAACACTGATCGCTGAATAAGTGAGAAGGCAAAGGTTGGAGATTGCGTTGGAAGGAGATTTTTTCTATGCTTAGCACAACGGTATGTGACTACAGGTACAAGCACCTGTTTTTCAGCAAGCAAGTAAGTCTCAAGAAGGGCATAAGGAGCTAGAAAACATGGTTTTACCAGAAAGAGAGCTCTCGCAGGCAAACAAGAAATGCCGATGGAGCAAGAAGAAGAAGGGGGGGGTTGGGGGGGGGTGGCGGTGGGGGGGGCTGGTGGGGGGGGCGGGGTGGTGGCGGTGGTGGGGGGTCTGAGAATTCTCCGTGGTAAGCTTAAATTGTAACTTGCTTACTCTTGCGATTGGATAAGAATGACTATAATACGGCAATGGTAGGAGTCACGAGAGGCTACAGGCAAATGTCAAGGTATCACTGTGTATGGTGCTTACTGCTTGTACTGTATGAAGATACTCAGCAAAGAAAACGATAGAATGCTTTGTAACTTGAACAGAAAGCGGCTCCCGGTATGCCTCCGAGCTGTAGCTGACAGCTGTAGGGCTGGCTCTGCATACCCACTCCCTGAAATGCTGTAACTTCGCCGATGCAAGAAACAGCTTTCAAGAGAGCCGCCTGAAGTGCAGACAGCCTTCGTGAGCCTTTCTCCTCTAGAGCTGTGCAAAGAAAGCGTGCACGCTACAGCGTGGCTGCGTGCAGCATGCACGAGCAAAAGCGGCCAAGTTCAGTGCCCTCGCTGGGCTTCCCTTTTGTGCGGACAACGTGAGGCGAAGAACGAAGCCGCAGAGCAGCGGGCTTGCGTGTGCAGTGCACCGAAGTTGCAGAAGTCCAGCAAGGGCTCGTTCACAAGCCGAGCCGGCTGAGGGCGTCCTCGCTTCTGCAAAAGGCAACGCGGAGCCCTAGCGCGTCACCGCACAGCGTGGAGATAGGCACTCTCCTAGTCCTTCAGCCTTGCAGAGTCCCTGCAGCTAGAGCTCAGCCAGGAGCAGGCGTCAAAGCAGAAGGCCTTCCTAAAGCACCCCTTGTCCAAGCAGCCTCCGGAAAGGGCGCGTCCCACTGCGGCTCTGCGCCTTTCTTCTAAGACAGACGCCCGGCTATGCTTTCGTGCTCGCAGCTGCCTTGGCAGCCTCCAGCAGTTGCTCTCATGGAGAACGAGCGAAGAGCTTCAGTTAAACGTCTCGCACACAGGAGAAAGGTGCCAGGACGACAGCACGTTCTTCCTCAGCCCTTCTCGTGGCCCGGATTGTGGTGCTGCCTTCAAAGCCGTGCACCTTGAAACACTCGTGCAGCAAGTGCTTCTCCCCTGGCCCACTTGGCTCAGCGAGAGCTACGTGGGCAGCGCGCACTCAGCGAAAGCCAAAGGGTGTCCTTGGAGCTCGAGCTTGTTGGAGAGGATGAAAGTTTGGGAAGAAAGTTTCACAGCTATGTAGGCTTGGCAGAAAGATGCGTGAATGTAGAAACTTAGCATGAGGTAGAAATGGAAGCACGTTTTGACAGAGAGCACAAGGTGTTTTGCTGAAACACTGATCGCTGAATAAGTGAGAAGGCAAAGGTTGGAGATTGCGTTGGAAGGAGATTTTTTCTATGCTTAGCACAACGGTATGTGACTACAGGTACAAGCACCTGTTTTTCAGCAAGCAAGTAAGTCTCAAGAAGGGCATAAGGAGCTAGAAAACATGGTTTTACCAGAAAGAGAGCTCTCGCAGGCAAACAAGAAATGCCGATGGAGCAAGAAGAAGAAGGGGGGGGTTGGGGGGGGGTGGCGGTGGGGGGGGTTGGTGGGGGGGGCGGGGTGGTGGCGGTGGTGGGGGGTCTGAGAATTCTCCGTGGTAAGCTTAAATTGTAACTTGCTTACTCTTGCGATTGGATAAGAATGACTATAATACGGCAATGGTAGGAGTCACGAGAGGCTACAGGCAAATGTCAAGGTATCACTGTGTATGGTGCTTACTGCTTGTACTGTATGAAGATACTCAGCAAAGAAAACGATAGAATGCTTTGTAACTTGAACAGAAAGCGGCTCCCGGTATGCCTCCGAGCTGTAGCTGACAGCTGTAGGGCTGGCTCTGCATACCCACTCCCTGAAATGCTGTAACTTCGCCGATGCAAGAAACAGCTTTCAAGAGAGCCGCCTGAAGTGCAGACAGCCTTCGTGAGCCTTTCTCCTCTAGAGCTGTGCAAAGAAAGCGTGCACGCTACAGCGTGGCTGCGTGCAGCATGCACGAGCAAAAGCGGCCAAGTTCAGTGCCCTCGCTGGGCTTCCCTTTTGTGCGGACAACGTGAGGCGAAGAACGAAGCCGCAGAGCAGCGGGCTTGCGTGTGCAGTGCACCGAAGTTGCAGAAGTCCAGCAAGGGCTCGTTCACAAGCCGAGCCGGCTGAGGGCGTCCTCGCTTCTGCAAAAGGCAACGCGGAGCCCTAGCGCGTCACCGCACAGCGTGGAGATAGGCACTCTCCTAGTCCTTCAGCCTTGCAGAGTCCCTGCAGCTAGAGCTCAGCCAGGAGCAGGCGTCAAAGCAGAAGGCCTTCCTAAAGCACCCCTTGTCCAAGCAGCCTCCGGAAAGGGCGCGTCCCACTGCGGCTCTGCGCCTTTCTTCTAAGACAGACGCCCGGCTATGCTTTCGTGCTCGCAGCTGCCTTGGCAGCCTCCAGCAGTTGCTCTCATGGAGAACGAGCGAAGAGCTTCAGTTAAACGTCTCGCACACAGGAGAAAGGTGCCAGGACGACAGCACGTTCTTCCTCAGCCCTTCTCGTGGCCCGGATTGTGGTGCTGCCTTCAAAGCCGTGCACCTTGAAACACTCGTGCAGCAAGTGCTTCTCCCCTGGCCCACTTGGCTCAGCGAGAGCTACGTGGGCAGCGCGCACTCAGCGAAAGCCAAAGGGTGTCCTTGGAGCTCGAGCTTGTTGGAGAGGATGAAAGTTTGGGAAGAAAGTTTCACAGCTATGTAGGCTTGGCAGAAAGATGCGTGAATGTAGAAACTTAGCATGAGGTAGAAATGGAAGCACGTTTTGACAGAGAGCACAAGGTGTTTTGCTGAAACACTGATCGCTGAATAAGTGAGAAGGCAAAGGTTGGAGATTGCGTTGGAAGGAGATTTTTTCTATGCTTAGCACAACGGTATGTGACTACAGGTACAAGCACCTGTTTTTCAGCAAGCAAGTAAGTCTCAAGAAGGGCATAAGGAGCTAGAAAACATGGTTTTACCAGAAAGAGAGCTCTCGCAGGCAAACAAGAAATGCCGATGGAGCAAGAAGAAGAAGGGGGGGGTTGGGGGGGGGTGGCGGTGGGGGGGGCTGGTGGGGGGGGCGGGGTGGTGGCGGTGGTGGGGGGTCTGAGAATTCTCCGTGGTAAGCTTAAATTGTAACTTGCTTACTCTTGCGATTGGATAAGAATGACTATAATACGGCAATGGTAGGAGTCACGAGAGGCTACAGGCAAATGTCAATGTATCACTGTGTATGGTGCTTACTGCTTGTACTGTATGAAGATACTCAGCAAAGAAAACGATAGAATGCTTTGTAACTTGAACAGAAAGCGGCTCCCGGTATGCCTCCGAGCTGTAGCTGACAGCTGTAGGGCTGGCTCTGCATACCCACTCCCTGAAATGCTGTAACTTCGCCGATGCAAGAAACAGCTTTCAAGAGAGCCGCCTGAAGTGCAGACAGCCTTCGTGAGCCTTTCTCCTCTAGAGCTGTGCAAAGAAAGCGTGCACGCTACAGCGTGGCTGCGTGCAGCATGCACGAGCAAAAGCGGCCAAGTTCAGTGCCCTCGCTGGGCTTCCCTTTTGTGCGGACAACGTGAGGCGAAGAACGAAGCCGCAGAGCAGCGGGCTTGCGTGTGCAGTGCACCGAAGTTGCAGAAGTCCAGCAAGGGCTCGTTCACAAGCCGAGCCGGCTGAGGGCGTCCTCGCTTCTGCAAAAGGCAACGCGGAGCCCTAGCGCGTCACCGCACAGCGTGGAGATAGGCACTCTCCTAGTCCTTCAGCCTTGCAGAGTCCCTGCAGCTAGAGCTCAGCCAGGAGCAGGCGTCAAAGCAGAAGGCCTTCCTAAAGCACCCCTTGTCCAAGCAGCCTCCGGAAAGGGCGCGTCCCACTGCGGCTCTGCGCCTTTCTTCTAAGACAGACGCCCGGCTATGCTTTCGTGCTCGCAGCTGCCTTGGCAGCCTCCAGCAGTTGCTCTCATGGAGAACGAGCGAAGAGCTTCAGTTAAACGTCTCGCACACAGGAGAAAGGTGCCAGGACGACAGCACGTTCTTCCTCAGCCCTTCTCGTGGCCCGGATTGTGGTGCTGCCTTCAAAGCCGTGCACCTTGAAACACTCGTGCAGCAAGTGCTTCTCCCCTGGCCCACTTGGCTCAGCGAGAGCTACGTGGGCAGCGCGCACTCAGCGAAAGCCAAAGGGTGTCCTTGGAGCTCGAGCTTGTTGGAGAGGATGAAAGTTTGGGAAGAAAGTTTCACAGCTATGTAGGCTTGGCAGAAAGATGCGTGAATGTAGAAACTTAGCATGAGGTAGAAATGGAAGCAGGTTTTGACAGAGAGCACAAGGTGTTTTGCTGAAACACTGATCGCTGAATAAGTGAGAAGGCAAAGGTTGGAGATTGCGTTGGAAGGAGATTTTTTCTATGCTTAGCACAACGGTATGTGACTACAGGTACAAGCACCTGTTTTTCAGCAAGCAAGTAAGTCTCAAGAAGGGCATAAGGAGCTAGAAAACATGGTTTTACCAGAAAGAGAGCTCTCGCAGGCAAACAAGAAATGCCGATGGAGCAAGAAGAAGAAGGGGGGGGTTGGGGGGGGGTGGCGGTGGGGGGGGTTGGTGGGGGGGGCGGGGTGGTGGCGGTGGTGGGGGGTCTGAGAATTCTCCGTGGTAAGCTTAAATTGTAACTTGCTTACTCTTGCGATTGGATAAGAATGACTATAATATGGCAATGGTAGGAGTCACGAGAGGCTACAGGCAAATGTCAAGGTATCACTGTGTATGGTGCTTACTGCTTGTACTGTATGAAGATACTCAGCAAAGAAAACGATAGAATGCTTTGTAACTTGAACAGAAAGCGGCTCCCGGTATGCCTCCGAGCTGTAGCTGACAGCTGTAGGGCTGGCTCTGCATACCCACTCCCTGAAATGCTGTAACTTCGCCGATGCAAGAAACAGCTTTCAAGAGAGCCGCCTGAAGTGCAGACAGCCTTCGTGAGCCTTTCTCCTCTAGAGCTGTGCAAAGAAAGCGTGCACGCTACAGCGTGGCTGCGTGCAGCATGCACGAGCAAAAGCGGCCAAGTTCAGTGCCCTCGCTGGGCTTCCCTTTTGTGCGGACAACGTGAGGCGAAGAACGAAGCCGCAGAGCAGCGGGCTTGCGTGTGCAGTGCACCGAAGTTGCAGAAGTCCAGCAAGGGCTCGTTCACAAGCCGAGCCGGCTGAGGGCGTCCTCGCTTCTGCAAAAGGCAACGCGGAGCCCTAGCGCGTCACCGCACAGCGTGGAGATAGGCACTCTCCTAGTCCTTCAGCCTTGCAGAGTCCCTGCAGCTAGAGCTCAGCCAGGAGCAGGCGTCAAAGCAGAAGGCCTTCCTAAAGCACCCCTTGTCCAAGCAGCCTCCGGAAAGGGCGCGTCCCACTGCGGCTCTGCGCCTTTCTTCTAAGACAGACGCCCGGCTATGCTTTCGTGCTCGCAGCTGCCTTGGCAGCCTCCAGCAGTTGCTCTCATGGAGAACGAGCGAAGAGCTTCAGTTAAACGTCTCGCACACAGGAGAAAGGTGCCAGGACTACAGCACGTTCTTCCTCAGCCCTTCTCGTGGCCCGGATTGTGGTGCTGCCTTCAAAGCCGTGCACCTTGAAACACTCGTGCAGCAAGTGCTTCTCCCCTGGCCCACTTGGCTCAGCGAGAGCTACGTGGGCAGCGCGCACTCAGCGAAAGCCAAAGGGTGTCCTTGGAGCTCGAGCTTGTTGGAGAGGATGAAAGTTTGGGAAGAAAGTTTCACAGCTATGTAGGCTTGGCAGAAAGATGCGTGAATGTAGAAACTTAGCATGAGGTAGAAATGGAAGCAGGTTTTGACAGAGAGCACAAGGTGTTTTGCTGAAACACTGATCGCTGAATAAGTGAGAAGGCAAAGGTTGGAGATTGCGTTGGAAGGAGATTTTTTC
Source organism: Coloeus monedula (assembly GCF_965178545.1). Classification (NCBI taxonomy): domain Eukaryota; kingdom Metazoa; phylum Chordata; class Aves; order Passeriformes; family Corvidae; genus Coloeus; species Coloeus monedula. The sequence continues at coordinate 13,773,575 of NC_138785.1, read as the reverse complement.
TATGCTTAGCACAACGGTATGTGACTACAGGTACAAACACCTGTTTTTCAGCAAGCAAGTAAGTCTCAAGAAGGGCATAAGGAGCTAGAAAACATGGTTTTACCAGAAAGAGAGCTCTCGCAGGCAAACAAGAAATGCCGATGGAGCAAGAAGAAGAAGGGGGGGGTTGGGGGGGGTGGCGGTGGTGGGGGGTCTGAGAATTCTCCGTGGTAAGCTTAAATTGTAACTTGCTTACTCTTGCGATTGGATAAGAATGACTATAATACGGCAATGGTAGGAGTCACGAGAGGCTACAGGCAAATGTCAAGGTATCACTGTGTATGGTGCTTACTGCTTGTACTGTATGAAGATACTCAGCAAAGAAAACGATAGAATGCTTTGTAACTTGAACAGAAAGCGGCTCCCGGTATGCCTCCGAGCTGTAGCTGACAGCTGTAGGGCTGGCTCTGCATACCCACTCCCTGAAATGCTGTAACTTCGCCGATGCAAGAAACAGCTTTCAAGAGAGCCGCCTGAAGTGCAGACAGCCTTCGTGAGCCTTTCTCCTCTAGAGCTGTGCAAAGAAAGCGTGCACGCTACAGCGTGGCTGCGTGCAGCATGCACGAGCAAAAGCGGCCAAGTTCAGTGCCCTCGCTGGGCTTCCCTTTTGTGCGGACAACGTGAGGCGAAGAACGAAGCCGCAGAGCAGCGGGCTTGCGTGTGCAGTGCACCGAAGTTGCAGAAGTCCAGCAAGGGCTCGTTCACAAGCCGAGCCGGCTGAGGGCGTCCTCGCTTCTGCAAAAGGCAACGCGGAGCCCTAGCGCGTCACCGCACAGCGTGGAGATAGGCACTCTCCTAGTCCTTCAGCCTTGCAGAGTCCCTGCAGCTAGAGCTCAGCCAGGAGCAGGCGTCAAAGCAGAAGGCCTTCCTAAAGCACCCCTTGTCCAAGCAGCCTCCGGAAAGGGCGCGTCCCACTGCGGCTCTGCGCCTTTCTTCTAAGACAGACGCCCGGCTATGCTTTCGTGCTCGCAGCTGCCTTGGCAGCCTCCAGCAGTTGCTCTCATGGAGAACGAGCGAAGAGCTTCAGTTAAACGTCTCGCACACAGGAGAAAGGTGCCAGGACGACAGCACGTTCTTCCTCAGCCCTTCTCGTGGCCCGGATTGTGGTGCTGCCTTCAAAGCCGTGCACCTTGAAACACTCGTGCAGCAAGTGCTTCTCCCCTGGCCCACTTGGCTCAGCGAGAGCTACGTGGGCAGCGCGCACTCAGCGAAAGCCAAAGGGTGTCCTTGGAGCTCGAGCTTGTTGGAGAGGATGAAAGTTTGGGAAGAAAGTTTCACAGCTATGTAGGCTTGGCAGAAAGATGCGTGAATGTAGAAACTTAGCATGAGGTAGAAATGGAAGCACGTTTTGACAGAGAGCACAAGGTGTTTTGCTGAAACACTGATCGCTGAATAAGTGAGAAGGCAAAGGTTGGAGATTGCGTTGGAAGGAGATTTTTTCTATGCTTAGCACAACGGTATGTGACTACAGGTACAAGCACCTGTTTTTCAGCAAGCAAGTAAGTCTCAAGAAGGGCATAAGGAGCTAGAAAACATGGTTTTACCAGAAAGAGAGCTCTCGCAGGCAAACAAGAAATGCCGATGGAGCAAGAAGAAGAAGGGGGGGGTTGGGGGGGGGTGGCGGTGGGGGGGGTTGGTGGGGGGGGCGGGGTGGTGGCGGTGGTGGGGGGTCTGAGAATTCTCCGTGGTAAGCTTAAATTGTAACTTGCTTACTCTTGCGATTGGATAAGAATGACTATAATACGGCAATGGTAGGAGTCACGAGAGGCTACAGGCAAATGTCAAGGTATCACTGTGTATGGTGCTTACTGCTTGTACTGTATGAAGATACTCAGCAAAGAAAACGATAGAATGCTTTGTAACTTGAACAGAAAGCGGCTCCCGGTATGCCTCCGAGCTGTAGCTGACAGCTGTAGGGCTGGCTCTGCATACCCACTCCCTGAAATGCTGTAACTTCGCCGATGCAAGAAACAGCTTTCAAGAGAGCCGCCTGAAGTGCAGACAGCCTTCGTGAGCCTTTCTCCTCTAGAGCTGTGCAAAGAAAGCGTGCACGCTACAGCGTGGCTGCGTGCAGCATGCACGAGCAAAAGCGGCCAAGTTCAGTGCCCTCGCTGGGCTTCCCTTTTGTGCGGACAACGTGAGGCGAAGAACGAAGCCGCAGAGCAGCGGGCTTGCGTGTGCAGTGCACCGAAGTTGCAGAAGTCCAGCAAGGGCTCGTTCACAAGCCGAGCCGGCTGAGGGCGTCCTCGCTTCTGCAAAAGGCAACGCGGAGCCCTAGCGCGTCACCGCACAGCGTGGAGATAGGCACTCTCCTAGTCCTTCAGCCTTGCAGAGTCCCTGCAGCTAGAGCTCAGCCAGGAGCAGGCGTCAAAGCAGAAGGCCTTCCTAAAGCACCCCTTGTCCAAGCAGCCTCCGGAAAGGGCGCGTCCCACTGCGGCTCTGCGCCTTTCTTCTAAGACAGACGCCCGGCTATGCTTTCGTGCTCGCAGCTGCCTTGGCAGCCTCCAGCAGTTGCTCTCATGGAGAACGAGCGAAGAGCTTCAGTTAAACGTCTCGCACACAGGAGAAAGGTGCCAGGACGACAGCACGTTCTTCCTCAGCCCTTCTCGTGGCCCGGATTGTGGTGCTGCCTTCAAAGCCGTGCACCTTGAAACACTCGTGCAGCAAGTGCTTCTCCCCTGGCCCACTTGGCTCAGCGAGAGCTACGTGGGCAGCGCGCACTCAGCGAAAGCCAAAGGGTGTCCTTGGAGCTCGAGCTTGTTGGAGAGGATGAAAGTTTGGGAAGAAAGTTTCACAGCTATGTAGGCTTGGCAGAAAGATGCGTGAATGTAGAAACTTAGCATGAGGTAGAAATGGAAGCACGTTTTGACAGAGAGCACAAGGTGTTTTGCTGAAACACTGATCGCTGAATAAGTGAGAAGGCAAAGGTTGGAGATTGCGTTGGAAGGAGATTTTTTCTATGCTTAGCACAACGGTATGTGACTACAGGTACAAGCACCTGTTTTTCAGCAAGCAAGTAAGTCTCAAGAAGGGCATAAGGAGCTAGAAAACATGGTTTTACCAGAAAGAGAGCTCTCGCAGGCAAACAAGAAATGCCGATGGAGCAAGAAGAAGAAGGGGGGGGTTGGGGGGGGGTGGCGGTGGGGGGGGTTGGTGGGGGGGGGCGGGGTGGTGGCGGTGGTGGGGGGTCTGAGAATTCTCCGTGGTAAGCTTAAATTGTAACTTGCTTACTCTTGCGATTGGATAAGAATGACTATAATACGGCAATGGTAGGAGTCACGAGAGGCTACAGGCAAATGTCAAGGTATCACTGTGTATGGTGCTTACTGCTTGTACTGTATGAAGATACTCAGCAAAGAAAACGATAGAATGCTTTGTAACTTGAACAGAAAGCGGCTCCCGGTATGCCTCCGAGCTGTAGCTGACAGCTGTAGGGCTGGCTCTGCATACCCACTCCCTGAAATGCTGTAACTTCGCCGATGCAAGAAACAGCTTTCAAGAGAGCCGCCTGAAGTGCAGACAGCCTTCGTGAGCCTTTCTCCTCTAGAGCTGTGCAAAGAAAGCGTGCACGCTACAGCGTGGCTGCGTGCAGCATGCACGAGCAAAAGCGGCCAAGTTCAGTGCCCTCGCTGGGCTTCCCTTTTGTGCGGACAACGTGAGGCGAAGAACGAAGCCGCAGAGCAGCGGGCTTGCGTGTGCAGTGCACCGAAGTTGCAGAAGTCCAGCAAGGGCTCGTTCACAAGCCGAGCCGGCTGAGGGCGTCCTCGCTTCTGCAAAAGGCAACGCGGAGCCCTAGCGCGTCACCGCACAGCGTGGAGATAGGCACTCTCCTAGTCCTTCAGCCTTGCAGAGTCCCTGCAGCTAGAGCTCAGCCAGGAGCAGGCGTCAAAGCAGAAGGCCTTCCTAAAGCACCCCTTGTCCAAGCAGCCTCCGGAAAGGGCGCGTCCCACTGCGGCTCTGCGCCTTTCTTCTAAGACAGACGCCCGGCTATGCTTTCGTGCTCGCAGCTGCCTTGGCAGCCTCCAGCAGTTGCTCTCATGGAGAACGAGCGAAGAGCTTCAGTTAAACGTCTCGCACACAGGAGAAAGGTGCCAGGACGACAGCACGTTCTTCCTCAGCCCTTCTCGTGGCCCGGATTGTGGTGCTGCCTTCAAAGCCGTGCACCTTGAAACACTCGTGCAGCAAGTGCTTCTCCCCTGGCCCACTTGGCTCAGCGAGAGCTACGTGGGCAGCGCGCACTCAGCGAAAGCCAAAGGGTGTCCTTGGAGCTCGAGCTTGTTGGAGAGGATGAAAGTTTGGGAAGAAAGTTTCACAGCTATGTAGGCTTGGCAGAAAGATGCGTGAATGTAGAAACTTAGCATGAGGTAGAAATGGAAGCACGTTTTGACAGAGAGCACAAGGTGTTTTGCTGAAACACTGATCGCTGAATAAGTGAGAAGGCAAAGGTTGGAGATTGCGTTGGAAGGAGATTTTTTCTATGCTTAGCACAACGGTATGTGACTACAGGTACAAGCACCTGTTTTTCAGCAAGCAAGTAAGTCTCAAGAAGGGCATAAGGAGCTAGAAAACATGGTTTTACCAGAAAGAGAGCTCTCGCAGGCAAACAAGAAATGCCGATGGAGCAAGAAGAAGAAGGGGGGGGTTGGGGGGGGGTGGCGGTGGGGGGGGTTGGTGGGGGGGGCGGGGTGGTGGCGGTGGTGGGGGGTCTGAGAATTCTCCGTGGTAAGCTTAAATTGTAACTTGCTTACTCTTGCGATTGGATAAGAATGACTATAATACGGCAATGGTAGGAGTCACGAGAGGCTACAGGCAAATGTCAAGGTATCACTGTGTATGGTGCTTACTGCTTGTACTGTATGAAGATACTCAGCAAAGAAAACGATAGAATGCTTTGTAACTTGAACAGAAAGCGGCTCCCGGTATGCCTCCGAGCTGTAGCTGACAGCTGTAGGGCTGGCTCTGCATACCCACTCCCTGAAATGCTGTAACTTCGCCGATGCAAGAAACAGCTTTCAAGAGAGCCGCCTGAAGTGCAGACAGCCTTCGTGAGCCTTTCTCCTCTAGAGCTGTGCAAAGAAAGCGTGCACGCTACAGCGTGGCTGCGTGCAGCATGCACGAGCAAAAGCGGCCAAGTTCAGTGCCCTCGCTGGGCTTCCCTTTTGTGCGGACAACGTGAGGCGAAGAACGAAGCCGCAGAGCAGCGGGCTTGCGTGTGCAGTGCACCGAAGTTGCAGAAGTCCAGCAAGGGCTCGTTCACAAGCCGAGCCGGCTGAGGGCGTCCTCGCTTCTGCAAAAGGCAACGCGGAGCCCTAGCGCGTCACCGCACAGCGTGGAGATAGGCACTCTCCTAGTCCTTCAGCCTTGCAGAGTCCCTGCAGCTAGAGCTCAGCCAGGAGCAGGCGTCAAAGCAGAAGGCCTTCCTAAAGCACCCCTTGTCCAAGCAGCCTCCGGAAAGGGCGCGTCCCACTGCGGCTCTGCGCCTTTCTTCTAAGACAGACGCCCGGCTATGCTTTCGTGCTCGCAGCTGCCTTGGCAGCCTCCAGCAGTTGCTCTCATGGAGAACGAGCGAAGAGCTTCAGTTAAACGTCTCGCACACAGGAGAAAGGTGCCAGGACTACAGCACGTTCTTCCTCAGCCCTTCT